>NW_023270451.1:9883181-9995295 GCF_011800145.1 Mirounga leonina | reverse complement strand
TCTTTCTTTCTTTCTTTCTTTCTTTCTTTCTTTCTTTCTTTCTTTCTCTTTCTTTCTTTTCTTTCTTTCTTTCTTTCTTTCTTTCTTTCTTTCTTTCTTTCTTTCTTTCTCTTTCTTTCTTCCTTCCTTCCTTCCTTCCTTCCTTCCTTCCTTTCCTTCCTTCCTTCCTTCCTTCCTTCCTTCCTTCCTTCCTTCCTTCCTTCCTTCCTTCCTTCCTTCCTTTCCTTTCTTCCTTCCTTCCTTCCTTCCTTCCTTCCTTCCTTCCTTCCTTCCTTCCTTCCTTCCTTCCTTCCTTTCTTTCTATGAATAATATTTCATCGTATGATGTACCACAGTTTATCTTTTCACCTATTGAGGATACACTGGTTGTTTTCAGTTTTTGGTGATTCTAAATAAAGTTGTTAGCAGCATTTGTGTGCAGGTTTTGTATAGACACAAATCTTCACATCAGTTGGGAAAATGCCTAGGAGAGTAATTGCTTGATTGTATGACAGGACTTGTAAGAAACTGTCAAACTATCTTTCAAAGTGGCTGTATCATTCTACATTCTCATAAGCAACGAATGGGAGTTTCTGTTGGCTTGCATCCCCACCAGCAACTGGTATTCTTAGTTTTTATTTTATTTATTTATTTACTTGTATTTTAGCAATTCTAATAGGCAGGGAGTGGTATCTCCTTATTTTAATTGTAATCTCCTAATGAAAAATTTTATTTAACAGGTTTTTATTATGCTGATTTGCAATCTGTGTATCTTCTTTGTTGGATTGTGTATTTAACTCTTTCATTCTTTAATTGGTTGTGCATTTTCTTATTGAGTTTTAAGAGTTATTTATATATTTTGGATATAAGTACTTTATCAGACATATATAATATTTGCAAAACAAATATATCAACAAATCCAAGGCCATCTAGATTTTCTTATGTTTTCCTCTAGAATTCTATAGTTTTGTGTTTTACATTTAGGTATATAATTGAATTTGAGTTAATTTTTTGTGAAATGTTTGAGGTGTGTGTCTAGATTCTTTATATTTCTTTCTTTTTTTCCTTCCTCACTCCCTCCTCCTTTCCTCCTTTTTTTCCTCCTCTTTTTTTGGGGGGGAGGGGTATGTGGTAGCCCAACTATTACAATACTATTTTTTGAAAAAAATTCATTACATATAGAATTCCAGATCATTTTTTTCTTTCAACATTCTAAGTATTTTACTCCACTTTCTTCTTGTTTGCATACTTTCTGATAAGAAATATGCCGTAATTCTTATTGCTGTTCCTCTGTAGATAATGCATTCTCTCTACCCCCTCTTGGCTTCTTTGAAGATAATCTCTGTATTTGGTTTTCTGCAGTGTGAGTAGGAGTCATTTTTTAAGGGTGTTTATACTGCTTCATGTTCTCTGAGCTTCTTGGATCAATGGTTTGGTGTTTCCTACTAGTTTTAGAAAGTTTTGGCTATTGTAAATTTGTATACTTATTTGTTCCCTTTTCCCTTTTTCTCATTTTCCAATACATGTTATACTTTTCAAATTATGAGTGTTCCTTTCTATAATTTCATTCTCTTTTTTCTTTTCTTCTTTCTTTTTTTCTTTCTTTCTTTCTTTGTAATTCATTTTGAACAGTTTCTATTGATATATCTTTAGTCTTAACTGATTTTTTCATCAGCCATGTCCAGTCTACTGATGAACCCATCAAAAACACTTTATTTGTTACAATGTTTTTGTTTCCAACATTTTCTGTAACAATTTCTTAGAATCTCCATCCCTCTTCTGCATTTCTCATCTATGTTTGAATAGTGTTTATTTTTTCAATTGGAGCCCTTAATATATTAATTATAGTTGATTGTTTTAATAGACTTTATTTTTTAGAGTAGCTTTAAGTTTATAGCAAAATTGAGAAGTACCAAGATTTCCCATATATTTTCTGCCCCCGAATAGGCAGAGCATTCCCCACTATCAAGCTCCACACCAGAGTGGTACATTTATTACAGTTGATGAACCAACAGTAACACATCATTATCACCCAAAGACCATAGTTTATATTAGGGTTCACTTTTGGTGTTGTACATTCTCTTGGTTTGGACAAATGATATGTATTCGCTATTAAAGTATCATAAGAGTAGTTTCACTGCCCTAAAACTCTCTTACACTCTGACTATTCATTTCTCTCAACCTCCTAACCCCTGGTAACCATTAATTTTTTTACTGTCTCATGTTAGTCCAAACTCAGCCTCCAGCAGTTAATCAAAATTACCATTAAGTGTTCCTATCAGTGTACAGCTCCAGCGGCTTCTGCCCCAGATAAGCAGATCTTAACTGTGACTTTCTGGATTTGCTTATTTTTCTGGACTGTGGGGTGTGGTTTGCTTTGCAAACTAAATTCTCTGATGAGTCCAAGAAAAGTCATTGACTTTTACTTTGTTTAATTTTTACTGGTAAGGTGATTTCTAAGCTCCTTACATGTCTGAGCTGAAACTAGAGGTTTTTAATGAGGTATTTATTTCTCTTCAACATAGAGGATCCTGGCAAACAGTTAAAAAAAAATATATGTATATATATATATTAAGTGTCTTCTATGTGCCAGATAGTATTCTAGGTTTTTGTTGTGCAGTCTTGAATAAAACTGGACTAAAACCAGGTACGGCTTCCTTATAATTTTTACTCCTTGGTCCTGTTTGCCTGACAGGGCTCTAAAAAAGAAGTGATTAACAGCAGACACCCTGATTGTACATAGTTTAGTAGCCATTTTTAAGAATAACCTCCTTAGAGTTGGAGGTAGGACATAATAGAGATACTGTGGAGTGCCTTTATTTTGTACCAGGAGTGTTTGGATTTTAAGCCCACACTTTCTTTGGTTAGCACACTGCTTATCCCCATTTCCATTTCCTCTTCTATTTTCAACTGTGAGTCATCCAAATGGGGAGATGGATGTACTTACATTAGAAAATGAATTAGATTAAGAGATAAGAAAGAAAAATTCTGCCGTAGTTTCACATATACTGAAACATGGGACACCAATCATTTAGGAGAGCAGATAATTCTGTTTTTCTGTTGAATCATTTACTCATTTATTCAGCAAGCACTTCTAAATAGCAGTTTTACTCCAGGTTCTATTTTAATCATAACAATAATTTAAACATATTCATTACTGTTGAAGAAATCAAAGTCTACTAATGGAGATGCATATCCTTATTAATATAATACATAATCATAAATTCTTTGTTAGATCTGTCTACCAGCAGACCAAATATTTGTAAGAACAGCATATTAAAACATTAATACCTAAATTTAATTTAAACCATATTGTCCATTTATCTTATTATAAAAGTTCACTCATAAATATATTTTCTAATTGTGAAAAAATGTTTCTTTTCACTTGATTCTTTCCAATTGTATTTAAATGTTTACTAAAATATAAACTTAGTGAGCACAGGTTAACATTATTTCTGAGAGTCATGTTGGGCCTTAGGGAATGGATATAAGATAGGCAACTTTATCTAATTATGCTCATGGATAGTGTCCCACACTGTAATTTATTACACTTTACCTGGTTGATTCTAATGCTAGAGAGAGCCAGTACTCCTGGGGCTTGTAATCAGAGTTATTTTCTCCAGATGGAAGCAATGTGTATATAACTAATATGTATATATGAGCTTGCATATGAATATGTTGGAAGGACTTAAAATTGGAAGATAAAGAGGAGAAAGTGGAAGATATTTCCACAAGTCAACTTCAATACTCTGTTGATTCTGTTTTCAGACATAAGGTCTTGTCATTGATACTACTAATGAAATGATAAAAGATAAACTTGTAGCTAAGTATAGTTGTACATTTTTCAAAACCATCTGGTTTAAATCTTATTAGGCCTCTGGAAATTTTAATTATGATTTAATAACTCATAAGATACAGTTGTTTTCCTCTGATTCTAAAAACATGGAAGAATATTTGGAAAAAAACCATTATTTTTAATTTAAGTGGCTTACAAAGTAAAAAAAAAAATGATGCACATGGATATCATAATCTCGATAGACCATTTGCAATTTAGTTCAGATTTTTCCTGTCAAGAATATGATCTTACTATTGTATAAAATAATATGAATAAGGGAATGTCATAGCTATCTTGCTTTTTTTACAAAAGGATAATGTAAAAAATATTGAAAATATATGTTGAAAGAGTAGAAATCAGTATGGCAAGAAAATTTAGAAACGTATTTTAATAATTATTCAGGAAATAGATAATGAGGATAATACTATAGTTGTGATAATGGAAGTAGAGTGAAAGACATTGTGTTTCAAGTCATTTAAGCAATAAAAGGGACTGAAGATTGTAATGGCTACTGTTTGTTGAGAAGTGTTAGGTATTGTGCCAAAATATTTTCAAACATCATTTTACTTAATGGTAACAAAAGTGATATAAATTACTCTCTTTTAATAGATATGAATTTTGATTATGAACATTATATGATTTGCTCACGATTGAAAAATGGTGTTCTTGGGAGTCAACCTTTGTCTAACTCCAAAGATTCTCAAATAGTGGTTGTTGCTGTTGCTACTTCATTATTTCAAGCCTAAATGACAATAAGGACATTATCCCAAGCAAGTGGCAAATGAGGAATAGCATGTCTATAGCAGATGATAGAAAGTTTCACCTGGGACTCATTTGAGTTTGAAAAGCCTATAAATATTTAGTTGAAATTATTTTCATAACTATTTATTTATTTATTTATTTATTTATTTATTTATTTATTTGGGTGGGGTAGGGGTCCAAATTACTTTATTTGAATGAATAGCATAAATGAAAGAAGTTAAGTAGCTGTTTTGGTACAACTTATAGAAAGGGGATAGGTAACTCCAACATGCATGCACTGCCTTGGTGACCAGGGAAGAAACCCTTCCAGCTTGGAAAGACAGCCTAAGGCTTTGCTCTCATTATTACTGTTTCCCAAGGTGTGCTTGTCAAAGAGGTACTCTGCCATGTCAGATTCGGGAGCCCCCTCTGGCTCAGGTTGGTTATGTGTTCACCCAATTATTTGATGGATTTCACATGCTCATTCAAGTAATGAGTCTCAATAAAGTCACACAAATAGGGGCATTTTTCTTTAACATTTAGAAATCCTATCCTGTTACAATGAATTTCTGTAATGCAAATTACTTTTTACCTTATTGCTTAAATTGGCTATATGTGATTATCATGCAGAATTTGTTTTGGTTCATAAGCAAATTTTCTCAGCACATTAATGTTTTCTAACCTAAAGAAAATGCACCTGAATACAGTGTGCAGTAACTCAGCTTAAATGCATTATTGTAGATGATATTCATTCCATATTCCTTTGGGCCACATGTTCTTCCTTAGAAGCTCTTCTCTCTTCCCTTTGTTTATTTTGATATGTCTCTGTAATTCAGGAGACTTGAACTTTCTTAAACTACCATAAAATTACCTTTACCAGAGGGCACGTATTGAATGGAGCATTGGGTGTTATATGCAAACAATGAATCATGGAACATTACAGCAAAAACTAATGATGTAATATATGGTGATTAACATAACATAATAAAATAAAAGTTTAAAAAAACAAAAAAAAATTACCTTTACCATTTTTAAGGCCAAATCCTATATTTTCAGGAATATTTCTCTCCTTATTAGGGATTTTACATCTCTTGTAAACTGTTTGCTATTTTTATTAGAATTATTGTTTTGTTGGCACTCTGTACAAAGTAACACAGTTTTTAGTGGTACACTCCAGTTGTAGTTTTCCCTTAAGCCTTGTTATTTTGAGTGCATGATTTTGCAGGATATGAAGTATGTTCAGTCACACATATGTTGTGTCATAGCAGAAATGCCCAAATGAGTTTGACACAAAAGAGAAATGTCAAGATTGATACATGAATTTAGGAGGAATCACCATAAAAGAGGAGCTTGAAGTAATGGAAATAAATTAAGTCCCTCATGGAGAGATTTAGAAAAGACTGATAATAAAACCCTGGAGACATTTGTAGGAGAGATTGAAGGAAGAAAGGGTCAATGAGAGAGAACCAGCTCTTCGTAGCTCCTTTTGTTTGCTGTATTATTTATTTTATTTATTCTAACAAATAGTTGCTAGGCTATGTTCTCATGGGAGAGGAGATTGTGAAAATTGTCTTGTTTTTTCTTTAATGCAGTTTCAAATTTTAAAATAAGCATATACTACATAAATGCTATCATTAAATCAGATTGTCCTGGATTTTCCAACAGTCCCTTGTGACATCCTTTTCCTACCCAAAAGGGACCAGAAGCTCTACCTTAGCTTTCCTGTAGGATCTGAAAGAGAAGTATAGCTGGCTCCAAATTAGCTTGGATTTCACGGTTTCAAGGGCAGAGATTGGGATACTCTGCTCACCAGTTTGTATTTCTCAGGTATAAACACCTCGTCACTCCTTTGTGAATTAGCCAAGAGACAACAGAGCAGTAGGAACTAATTAATTCTTGCTCTCTTTTGATAGTCTTCTGTGAAGCAAGTCGTTAAAGCAACTGTGTAAGTATATTGCTTGCACAGGTTTTGAGCTTGATAGCATCACACTGTTTGGCAGTCATATATTTATTTGCATTCATTTTTTAGTCAGGTTTTTATAGCTCTCACCAGAGTTTCCAACCATGATTAATGTGGTGCAAGAATAGAGAATCTCCGTTTTTCAGTCAGGCTGGTTTCTTCACATACATTTTTTGGTATATACAGTGGCCACTTTCAAGCTATAGGGTATTTTCTTTAAGTTTTAATTAAGGATATTAGTGCATATTTGGTGACAGATTAAAGTTTATAAAGTAAATTGGTGATAAAGGTACTCCATTTGAAGTTTCTTAGTTTTGATTTTTAAATTATAGCATCAATTTGTTTACTTTTTAAAATACTTTTATCCTCAAAAGTCTCTCTCAACACCTAGCTATTATAAATGAGAATGATTTCTTGGAGTCTTTAATAATAGCAAGGTAATTAATTATTAATAACGTAAGGAAAATAGCTTGGTTAACCTAAAAGAACTTTATTTATTTTTCAAGAACTTTTTTTTATATAAATATACGTTTATACCTATATATACCACAACATATATGTGCATATGTATGTATGTATATATGCATGTGTATATGTATGTATGTGTGTGTATATATATACATGTATATAAGGAGAAAGACATGCCTATTTGAAAGATTTATTTATTAGCTATATATTATTAGATATCACAACTCTGAATTCAGACTAAACAATTATATACTGATTATTGCTGTCCAAAGTAATTAGCATTTTTCCATGCCTAACATATTGGTGATATTATGTATTTAATTTAGTTTAGTCATAATTTTTAACTTTTGTACCAATTATCATTGATAATAATTTTTTAAATACCATCACTGTATGTATAAGGAGAAAATGAAATCTACAACATTTCATTCAGTTTGAAATAGTTCTACTTGGTGAGTGATTTTTTTTCTATATATTTACATATCAGTTAATATAATTCAGGTTCACTATGCAGACTTATTCAAATGGACAACACTACAAGAAATATTCTTATCATTAGAGTCATGTCAAATGACATCTATATGAAGTGGGTGATTTTTTAAATGATGAGAGAAAAGTATTGAGGTATTTCATAGACATAATTGTGTTTTATTGACAAATTAGTATACAGAAAACAACTCACCTTTTTGATATTTAAATTAATAAAAACCAATGAGAGCTACTTCTAATTCAATAATCCTGAAAAAAAGTTTAAAAATCCCTTTTTCATTTTAACTGTATCACAGCTAACTTCTAATGGGATATATAGTGTTCAAGAATAACTTGGTAAAACATTGAAGGGTCTATAATCTACATTCATAAGATTTTTAAAAAAAGATCTACTAAAGAATTAAAGACATTTTCATTCAAGAAAAAAGAAACTGGCACTCCTGGGCGCCTGGGTGGCTCAGATGGTTAAGCGTCTGCCTTCGGCTCAGGTCATGATCCCAGGGTCCTGGGATCGAATCCCACATCGGGCTCCTGACTCAGCGGGGAGTCTGCTTCTTCCTCTCCCTCTGCCTCTCCCACTGCTCATGGTCTCTCTCTCTCTCTCTGTATCTCTGTGTCTCAAATGAATAAATAAAAAATAAATAAATAAATAAATAAAAAAGAAGCTGGCACTCCTTATTACGTAACTCTTTCATTGAAGAGACGATGGCAGCTTTTCATGTGATTAGTTTGACTGTGTAAACTAAGCAAAACTTCACCAACAGATTGTAAGGCAGAATTAAACCTATTCAATTATAAGAAATAATACCGTGTCATTTAGTAATTAATTAGTCAAATGGGTTTAAAGTCAAATTGTGTGAAGAGATGAAATAAGTATATATTTAATATTATGACATACTTGCAAATAAATAAAAGTAATTACAGTATTAAGGGCAATGATACAGACTTGGAGCGCTCTCATACATTGCTTTTAATATTTTCACCATCTGTGGTTTTAATTAGTATATTATTAAGCTAATTACTTGGGTTGTATAGATTAAATATTATTCAGAAGTGTATCTTCATGCAGCATTGTATGGTATCAAACTAATACGGAGAAATCAAATAGAGAGATCACATTTCTTTTATATACATAAGCTGATTTGCTTAAATATCTTGAATGTACTAGTTAAAAGAAAATGTTAGATTTATAACAGTTGCAGAAATACATATTGGAGTGATTTGATTTGGGGCACAGAACTGTCATCACGTTTCCCTATTCACTCTTCCACCTGCTCATGTGGTGTGCACATGTGGACTGGAAGTTATACCTTTAGGTCCTATTCAAAGAGATATTTGTGTCTGAAGGAATATTAAGCATACTATGTAACTGTTTTTTTTTTCTTTATAATGCCACAGTTTGACATACAGTAGCTCTTACACTGCCTTTCAGGTAATATATTTTGCAGCTATATTTACTGTAATATGTAGGTACATAACAAAATGGTTTTATCAAAATGGATTTGAATATTTCATTGTTGAGTTAATTGGTTTTAAAAATGTCACACAAAATGTTTGTCACAACATATAATTGAAGCTATGTAGAATATTTTTAAGTATTCAAACGGGTGAACATTGTAAAATAAAATTTTTATATAAAATGTAAATATTAGTGACATCTAATCTCATTGTTTATTGATAAACTTTGTGATATAAAAATTTTTAATGAAACAGACTTATTAAGTATTTCAAGAAAGAAAACTTAAAATTCATTTTCACTTGTCACAAGACTTTCACTTTTTTCTATCTAATGTATTTGTGCTTTATATTTACTTATCATTAGTACAGATTATTTAAAACTAAATTTTGAGATGTAGAAAGTCATTCTATTGTCAAGTTATTTCTTTTTTGGATGCCATATATTTCATTATTGAGTTTATTACTTTTAGGAGAGTAAGTGTAGGAGAACTATGGACTTTTAAGTCTTCGTAAGGATTATTGTGACATTAAGTCTTCATTGTGTGATTCTTTATATGGTATTCTAATGCTAAGAAAGTTTTTGTAATCTTTCCTTTGTCAGTAATATGTAAATGTCCAGCTGCTCATAGCATTTGACTTAGTAAAGCAGTTGTTCTCAGTAGGGTGCATCACCCTCTAGGGAAACTTTTTAGTACTGTTGACCCTTGAACAACACGAGGGTTAGAGGTGCCAACCTCCATAGTCAAAAATCTATGTATAACTTTTGACTTGCCAGACACTTAACGACTAATAGCCTACTGCTGACCAGAAGCCTTAGAGTAACATAAAAAGTTGTTTAACACATATTTTATGTTATATGTATTATATACTGTATGCTCACAATAAACTAGGAAAAAGAAAATATTATTAAGAAAATCATAAGGAAAAGAAAATACATTTACAGTACTGTGCTGTAAAAAATCCCTGTATAAGCAGACCTATGCAGTTTAAACCCAGGTGTTCAAGGATCAAATGGAAATAGTGAAAATTTTGAGTGGTTATAAGAACAGGGTCTTTGTGACATTTAAAACTCAGAGGGGCCAGATTTGTTAGTCTTTGTAAAATACTTGGCACAATCCCTTATTACTTTTAAGTTACCATTGTGATACTTATGTATCTAAATAATTTACTTATATGAGCCCAGACCCTTTCTCTTTTTCATTTAAACACAAAATACATTTTGCACAGTTTTTACGTACACTAAAATTTTCAGAAATGTAAGTATGACATATAACGAAAAGTGTCTTTTCTTTTTGGTCAGGATTTTACCAGGGTTTACCATTTTATAAATCACACTATTAAAGACAATGCCATGCATGTCATTTGTCTGTCTACACAGCTAAATCAGTTGTTGTTCATAGTGCTTGCATTTATGATGATTAGATGTAAAAGTTCAAGCATGTGACTATTTCAATATGTCTTCCAGTTAATCACCCATAAATACTAACATTTTGAAATATCTTGCTTTAATTTTTTTCCTTTTTATATGAAACTACATTTTTTTCTGAAATTTTGTGTTTAGGTCTATCATCCAAGCAGTTCATATAGGATGGTAAATTTTTGTTATGAAAAGTGATGTTGCTTTTGAAAGAGCTGTGAATAACAGTGGGAAGTTATAATTTACTTCACATATGAAATCTTTTCTATAAGATATTTAAGTTAAGGTATAATAAACATACAATAATGTGCACATTTCTTAAGCATATAGTTTGATGAGTTGCAGTATATGTATACATCTGTGTAATCAGCAGTTAAATTCATAGGATATTTCCAGCATCTCAGTCATATATCCTCTTAAGAGATAAACTCTTTGTCTTAATTACTTTATTTTTTTTTATTAAAGCGTAGTTGACTCAAAATGTTAAATTGGTTTCAGGGGTACAACATAGTGATTTCACAAATCTATATATCATGCTATGCTCACCCCAAGTGTAGCTACTATCTGTCACCATGGAATACTATTACAGTTATCACCAATACATTAGTACTTCTTGTTTTTGAACTTTATAGAAATGGACTTGTAGATTATTAAAGAATATTTGGATTATTTCCAGGTTTGGGCTACTATGAATGAAGATCATACGAGTATTCTTGTATCTGTACATAAGAAGCTATATGTACTCATTTATATTTGATATAAACTTAGGAATACTATTGCCAGGTCATAGGATGCACATGTTCAGGTTTTTAGTAGGTATGGACAAATAGTTTTCCAAAGTGTCTGTGCTATATTATATTATCATTTATATTAAATGTCTGAACATTATCAATTATATTATATGTGTGAACATTCTAGAGATTCCAGATCCTCATGAAAATTTGCCATCATTGCCATTCTTGTTGTGTATAGAATGGTATAATAATGACTTCATCTTTATTTTCTTGATGACAATAAATGGCAAGCACACGTTTATGTATTGGTTATCCATTTGGATACCACTTTTTTCTGAAGTTTGTATTTGAGTCTTTTGTTCAAAAATGGGTTTAAAAAACTTTTAATACTGATTTGTATGAGTAGCCATGTACTCCATATGAGTCTTTTATTGAAGATTTTATGTATAGACATACATATATAATATATATTTATATATAAGTAAATATAAATTATGTTACATTATATGTTATTGTATTATCTTCTGTTATTTTATATTATATGTTAAATATTCTCTCCAAGTCTCATTACACTTTTTTTACTTTCGGTGTTGTCCTTTGATGAACAGATATTCTAAATTTTAATGAACTGGGGTGATAGACATTGGGAGGGTATGTGCTATGGTGAGCGCTGTGAATTGTATAAGACTGTTGAATCACAGACCTGTACCTCTGAAACAAATAATACATTATACGTTAAAAAAAAAAAAAAAGAAGAAAGCAGGAAGGGAAAAATGAAGGGGGGGAAATCGGAGGGGGAAATGAACCATGAGAGACTATGGACTCTGAGAAACAAACTGAGAGTTCTAGAGGGGAGGAGGGGTTGGGGGATGGGCTAGCCTGGTGATGGGTATTAAAGAGGGCATGCACTGAATGGAGCACTGGGTGTTAAACGCAAACAATGAATCATGGAACACTACATCAAAAACTAATGATGTATGGGGGCGCCTGGGTGGCTCAGTCGGTTAAGCTACTGCCTTCAGCTCAGGTCATGATCCTGGAGTCCCGGGATCGAGCCCCGCATCGGGATCCCTGCTCGGTGGGAAGCCTGCTTCTCCTTCTCCCACTCCCCCTGCTTGTGTTCCCTCTCTTGCTGTCTCTTTAAAAAAAAAAAAATTAGATAAGAATAGAGTCCATTGTATTTTAACTATTGTTTTATGTTTTAATTACTTCTTATTAAAGATGCTAATTATCCAGTTTTTAAAGTTTTCTGCAAATTGGCAATACTCCATCAATAAAGTGGATATTCAGAAGTAATAAAATCATCAGCTTATCAATATATAGAGAGATACAAATATCATTTTTCCAAAGTTATGTAAAATAGAGACCATCGTATTTTGACTATTATTTTGTATTTTAATTACTAATTGTTAAAATATTAGTCTAATTAATTTATCTGCAATTTAGAGACCACACTTTAGGAAAGGGAAAACATCTACCATCTTACAGGTACTAAATTAATCACTTTAGCAATATTCTAGAATTAGTAATCAATGCTAAGCTATGCTCAATTTGAATGAATGCCTTAAACCATATATTCTCATATTACTTTTCATTTTGTTTATTCATTCATGCTAATTGCCCATGTACCTAATTTTTTTTTCAGCCTCCCAAGTTTGTTGACCTAATCTTGTGTTTTCACAACCTAAAAAGTTAGAATATAGAAGACAGCAAACAAATTATAAGTGAGGAATAATATAGGAGAACTTACTGCATGAAGCTTTGAGCCTAATAGGCTATATATGTTCTATGTAAAGATAAATTAAAACTATATGTACTTCACTCTACTCTTTATCCTGCCATCAGGGCAGTGATGAGGATTGTCTTTCTGAAATATTTGTATTGCTTGGACAACTAATGGAGTCCCCTTAAAGACACAGGGCTCAATCCTAGGGCCCTAAAATCATGACACAAGCCGAAGTCAGATGCTTAACCGACGGAGCCACCCAGGTGGCTGGGACACACTTATATTTTAAAATGTTTCAGTGTTTATCTGAAATTCAAATCTAACTGGGTCTCCTTTATTTTTATTTGCTAACCTTGGCAAACTTAGTGATGGCTGGCAGGATTAAATGCTTGCTCTGGTGAGAAGGGTTTCTAAGAAATCCAGAAGTTCAATGCTTCTTTGAATTTGTTGCAGTAATAGAGTGAGATCTAGTTATCACATTATGTTTAGGTCCCTCAGTAATGTTTGTTTCAAGTGGAATTAAAGAATCTCAACATATGATCTCAGGAAGTAAACTAGTATAAACTATTTATTAATGTTGCAACTAAACCATTTTAAGGACTAAAGTTTTGAGAGGTTCTGGGTAAAGATAAAAATGCAGATATCATGAAAAGATTGATGCTACTTTCTAATGCTAAAATAATTATAAAGCATTCCATTTTACTTCTGGAAAAATAATATTGAACCATGTTTTGAAGTAAACTACATTAAAAGGACTTTAGCAAAATCACCGTAAAAATCAATCATAGAAACCCAAGTCCTCCTCCAAACCTCTCACAATTAAGACTAACACTGAAAAAGAATGCTCTCTGATGCAAAATTCATTTGGAATTCTCCAGTTGTGCTCAGTGTCTTATAGCAACTTCTTCGTAAAACATTCCCTTTCCTATACATAGCCATATGTATTATCATTATATCCATTAGTGAAATTATCTTAGATACCAGTGTAACACCTGTCAGTCAAATGATTATATTCTCAAGGTGGTATGCACATGAAAGAATAATGATTTAGGTTATTAATTCTACTAGGGAAGTTTTATTTTGTGGTAAATTAGCTAATATAATTTCAACATAGTCATGACTTAAAGGTGATACTTTGCTTTTTTGAAATATATTTTCATTTGTATTCTAAATCTGATTCTATTTTCTCTTTTTACCACATGCATGATTTAGTCTCTCTTTATCACATGTATGATGTAATTTCTCTACCACAAAGTTCTAACCTCCCATTCACTTTGCCTTTCATTTACTCCAGGCTTCGTCTTTGTGTATCATCAAATTAAACATATTTTCAGCTGGTCTCCATGTCTAGATCACTTATGCAGATTAGAAACAAAAGAAAAGAGCCCAAAACCCAGGAACCTTTGAACTATTCTCAATGTTTCTAAAAGTCTGACACACTTCCTTTGAAATGTATTCTGCTTTATGTTTTAGGAAGTTCTTTTTCTACTGCCATGTTTGCCCTTAACAATTCAATTACCCATCTCCCATTTCTTTGCTTAAAATCATTCCTTATAACAAAGATTTAAACCATAATTGAAATGTTGCCCAACGTAAAGGAAAAAAGAACTAAAAAGAAACATGGGTTTAATTTCAGTCCAATTCTTGCTTTAAGTTTTTTTCCAGCTAACAAAATCTCTAATTATTCTTCAGCGAATGGGGAAGAAAAGCCTGTGTTTTGCTCTCAAGTACTAGTGCTTGATTATTATTAAGTAATTGCAATGTCCCTAGAATACATTCAAGATGGCATTATCTGAAGCTATATTAGGTATAAGAAAAATGCATATATTACAATACCTTAAGAAAAATTTATATTTCTCTCATGTCAAGATCTGAGTAAGTAGATCATGCCTAATAATTAGTTCCACAATATTAAGAAACCCAGTTCCTTTATCTTTTTGCTCAAAAAGTAACATTTCTTTTTAAAAAGTACCATCCTCAAAAAGTAGCTTTCGTTTTCTATGCCAGGAGGGCTGTACTAGCTCCTACCGTCACATACAGATCCTGGCAGATTTTAAGGGGTCAAGTCAAAAGATGTGTCATTGGCCAGAACTTGGCCATATGGACAAACTTCATTATAAAAAAGTCCGGGAATGTTTTTACCTTGGCAGCCATGTGCACAGCAAAATTAAATGTATTCTATACTAAAGGACTGGGGGGAAGTGGATATTGGGAGACAATAAGTCATACATCATTTCTTCATTTGCTTATATTTGTCAAATATTTATTATTTTCTCTTATGTTCCTGGTACAGTGCCAGATGGCTAGAAAACAAGGATCACAAAATAAGGTTTATATTCCCAAACAGATACTGTTTCTGTCTAGTCAGTGAAACAAATATTGTTCAGATAAAAATGCAAATAAATTATGTTCTAGACTAAATTTTATAAGTAAAGATTGTAGCAGGGAGATTTCATAGAGTCTTAAAGGAAGAGTAGGATTAGCCAGAGAAGAGAGGGAAAAACATTCTGTGCAGAAAGAACAAAATAAGCTAAAGATTTGGGAAGAAAATAAATTTGACTTAAGCACTTAAAGGTTAGGAGCAGTGATAGCATCAGTGGCAATGTAAAATTTTTGTTTTTTCTTAAAAAAAAGGCACTGAAGAATGTTAAAGCATTTCCTCTTTGTCATCTTAATCTAGTATGCCAGTGGACTTCGGCATTCACCACATTGGGCCTATAAAAGTCTTTCAAAGATGACCAAACATTTTAAAAGTCTTTACCTCATTTGGTTACTAACAATTTTTCAAGCTTTTACTCATCCTTAGATTTTGCTCTTTCATCTCTTATAAATGTTCTTTCAAAATATGGCTGTGTTGATTTTTAGATGTGCTCTTAATTTCTATTGGCATCATTTGATTGTATCATCAGAATATTATTTTTGAGTGTTTGTTTATATCTTTTCATTAAAAGTCATCTGTCTTTGATTTTTTTTCCAAATTTTGGAACTAAATCTGACTATATTTAGAATTTTTTATTATAATAGTGTCACTTTTTCCCAAACTCCATATCATAAAAGGCATATAACTTTCCATAAAATTGAGTAGATTGTTTGAAAATAAAGTGCAAATATAATTACATCAATAATTAAGATTATATAACATCCACTTTTCTAGGATATGACTTTGATTTTCAGTAATAATGAAAGCCCTGCATTGGATTATAAATCAGAACATCTTATACTTAAGTAACAATAGAGATCACTGGTCCATTGTTCTCATTTCAAAATTGAGACTGAGATCTGTTGAGATGTGTCACTCCAAAGTTACATGAGTGATAAAGAATAACACTGATATCACAATGCAGCTCTCTTGACTCTTAGTCCAATGCTCCTTCCTTACATCCCTGAAGCTGCCTTTGAGGTTTGGCCATGCTTCTACCTAATGAATAACGGTCTGAAATGGATGAGTAGATTAAAGGATGAAGTAAGATATAAAATTTTTGTTGTTTTTTCACTTGCCACACACACTAATCAAGTGAGTTAAATGGATTAAGACATGGATTAAAGCAAGGAACTTAGAGACCAAATTGCAATATTCTGTCACCAAATAACCCCATGTTATGCCCTACTGAAATATATGTGTATCCATATAATGTTTATATATATATATACAATGTTTATATATATATAAAATGATGTATATGTGTGTGTATAATATGAAAGCTTGAATAGATTCATAACTTAAAAACATTTTACAAGATGAGTGGTTTACAAATTACCTCAATTTGCAATTTCAAATATTACATTGATAATTTGGTCACTGAAAATAAGATAATTCTATAATTATATTATGACATAGGCTTAGTTAAAATCACCTTTTTAATGGATAAACAGTATAGCAATGTTTGATGGATCCAGTGGCTTATAATATAGCAAGTGTAAGCTTAAGTGAAAGCAGAATTCTTTATTAATCTTCTGGGATGTAATAGAACTCTTAATCCTTACTTAGGCATCTTGAAGAGGTGATTTACTGCTCTCACCACAGCTACAAGAAAAAGGTACAAAATCCAACCTTATTTTAGCAGAAGAATCAAGAGATAATATAACTAAAGAAAAGTGAAGAAAATAGCTTCTAATGAACTGTTCAATATTCTAAAATGTGGGTTAAATCCCACCCAGAAGGAAATGTTGTAATGAAAATATTCAAGACTATCTGCAGAGAGCAGCTTAAACAATCTCAGGAGAAATTTTATAGAACTTCTCTAAATGAAAAATCAAAATGTATGCAAACATTTAAAAACAGAACTTTCAAAGACTCAAAACATTTTTCTAAAAATATTTAATGATCATATTTCAAATGTTTCTTTGTCTTCTATAATTTTTAGATTTATTTTTTATCAAAGCTATAAAGAAATCTATGATATACCAGGATGGTATGTGTCTTTAAAATAACAAATATATTAAATTTATAATCTTGGCAATTCACGTTCCTAAATCTGGTTGCATATAAAAATATGCAAAGAAAACATTAATGCAAGAATGCAAAAGCAATGATGTTCTCCCAGCCTAGATTATCAACTCTTCAATCTTGACTATATATAAGCTCTGCCTCCAATCATGTAACTAACCTTTCTTTTTCTTACTAAGGATTCAACATTGAACATACAGTTTTAATAAATGGCAGCTGTTTTCCCTTTTCCCCCCGAGTTTCACAAAGACTTCTAAACTTATGAAGTATGAACATACCTAGGAACTGGAGACCAAAAGCAGAAGATGGTATACTTCTAGTATTTATTAGAATTTTAATTGCTTAATCACCATTTTGGACCAATGCATAACAAATTACTTTGCTATTAACAGGCTGGACATACCTCTGGGTTTTAAAAAAATAAACTCAATAAAATTTCATTTTAATTGTCCAACCATAAAATTATACAATAACATTTTTTTTAATTTTAAGCAAAATAGCCTAGAAAACTACCTCTGGCATTCCTGTGACATATCACACCATTTTTACAAATTGTAGTATATAAGAACAATATTTAATAAATTAATCTTCAATCTAATTATCTTCCATCAGTATTTATCTTAACAATAAAATATATACACTAACATATGAAAAATATATATTACAAAGATCTACGTAAAGAGCAGTGTATATGTTAACTAAGTGATGAGTGTTTCACTGTTTACTTAATATGGCCTAAATACCATGTTTCATCTAATCTATGATGCGGACTTTTTTTTTTTTTTTTACATTTTAACATCCCCGAAATCAAGATGTGTCTTAAAAATCACTCCAGCCCGGAAGCAGTTGTGACATAGTTGTCATTTCCTGCCAATGTGAATCAAAACAAACAAAAAGTATTGGGGCTTGAAAGTCCCAGAGAAATAGAAGTACATGCTTTTAAGAAATGCTGCATCACTAACACGCCATGTCACACAGCACAATTTAAGCAGAAAAACAAAAAAATTGACAATTTGGGATCAAAGCATCATTAAGAATTGTCAGACTTTAAATATGAGTTTTACAAATGCATTACCTAATTTATTTTGCAAACAAACACACACGTGTAGAGAAAAAAGGAGCCTGTGCAACAATTGTAAAAGATTTTTAAAAATAAGTAAGTATAAAATAAAATGTTTAAGTGATTAAAAAAAATTGTATCATAGTATAATTGACAACAATCTTTTTTCTTCCTTAGTGAGAAATAAAATACAGGTATGCCTCTGGTATTGAAGGCACTTTGGGTGGCCATTCCTACAACCCCTTGATCTACCTACCTCTGATTTCAGCTGCAACTATAGTAGTGGTTTCTATTCTCATTGACAATGTCCAACCTAAAGATCCCAAGCTCTTTTTTTTCAGCATAACCCAAACGAAGACAAATAGTATCTTAGACTTGATTAATTACGGAAAATAAAATGAATGTCTTTTTTTTTTCTTTTCAAGACAAAAGTGAATATAATACTTTGTAGTAAATTAAATATCTCTGAAAATTATTCAAATTCTTCTTTGCTTTTAAATTCTTCTTTGCTTTTAAATTCCTCTTAACATTGAAGTATTAAAGCCAGCTGCAATAACCTATTATTCCCACCCTTCTAAATGCCAAAAGTGTACTTAATCTCTGATATATATTACAACCAATATCTCCAATTAATGGAATACAGAATTGATACATAATTCAAAACACTTGGACTTTATACAGTTAATAACATACAGATTTTTAAGCACATCTACACATGTTATAATCACACACAGGTTTCATCATGCTAAGAAAATGCCTGAAATTGTGAGTCATTTGTAAGAAGCATAAACTCCTAACCTTTGCACATTTTCTTATATGCCTCTACTCTTTCATACTAAATGTGGAAATCAAATTGTTCTTCAGACATGCTTACCATCAAATTTATAGTACACACATTTAACCATAGTAACATGACAAAAGACACAGTCTATGCCATTCTCCTAGTTTTTGCTTAGATAAATATTAGCATCAACAAATTGTTATTGCATACATATCATGTTCAATGTAGTATGTACTGTAGAAACTTTTAAAAAATGAGTAAGAAGCAGTCATTGTAAGTACTCATGTTGCCCACTGTTGATAACTGGCATAAAATCAGTAGAATGCAACTCTCAAAATATAAATAAAATGTTATCAAAAAATCTAAAATGAATGTCCAATGAAGGAAGAAATAATTTCTCTTTAGTAAATTAAGAAAACCTTTCTGGAGGTTGTTGACAATTCAGTAGAAGCTTAAAGAAAATGAGTAGAAACCAGCCAAAGGAAGAAGGGAGAAAATTTGTGCTAGAAGAATGTGAACTTTGAGCAGGGACTCAGAGATGATAAGAGCATGCTGGTTTAGCAAACAAAAAGCTTCTCAGTGTGGCTGAGACATGTAGGGAAAGGGAACATACAGTGGTGAAGGGGAGCTGTCATAGAAGCCCTGCAGATGAGACTAAGGAACTGGCCTGGCAGAGATGGGCAACACTCTAGATGAGTAGGAATGCTGCTATAATGCACTATAAAAGATGTCAGAGGAGAGGATTATTTGAAGAAAAGGAAGTTGAAAATGTCAAATGCTACAGAAAAAATTGAGGCTAAAGACATCTGGCTTACAATGTCAGTGTCCTGTGAGAGTATAATGGATTGTGGAATTTTTAATTCAAAAATAAAATTTTTAATTTAAAAGAGTGAGAAACCACCAATAGAGAAAATAAGTCACTCTTGCAAGAAGTTTTGAGAAGGAAAAAAAAATAAAGCTAAACTTTGCATTTCTTTATTTCTTAATATTTTGCTGATGGTCTTTGTCACTAAGAAGTACTAGCATCCTTTTAAAAAAATAATATTAAATTGTATCTCTCAGACCTACCAGTTTCACTGATAACAACGACAACAACAACAACACACACACACACACACAAATTGTGCTTTAGTTTAATAGTTATTATATCATTTCTCTAGCACCAAGGACCTTATAAAATATGTAATTATGGTTTCCTGTAGGATAAAATGAAGACATAGCCAACAAATGATGAGTTAAATCTGACCAATTTCCAAATTCACAACTGCTGAATACAGATATTCTTTGACTTATGGTGAGGTTATGTCCCAGTAAACCTATCGCAAATTGAAAATATCCTAAGTCGAAATGCATTTAATATACCTAAACTACTAAATATAATACCTTAGTCTAGCCTACTTTAAGCTTGCTCAAACACTTACATTAGCCTACAGGTGGGCAAAACCATCTAACACAAAGCCTATTTTATAATAAAGTGCTGAATATCTCAATTAACTTACTGAATAGGGTACTAAAAGTAAAAAAAAAAAAAAGAGTGATTGTATGAGTACAGAATAGTTATAAGTGCATTGATTTTTGTTAACCCTCATCATCATGTGGCTGACAGGTAAGCTGAGTCTCATTCCCACTGCCCAGCATCACGAAACAGGATCATTATCAATGTTGCTAGCCCAAGAAAAGATCAAATTTCAAAATTTGAAGTGCTGTTTCTACTGAATGTGTATGGCTTTCATCTCATTAGAAAGTCAAAAAATTGTAAGTTAAACCACTGTTAAGTCGGAACAGCTATATTTGGAATTTTTAAATAGCAAATTTAACAAAAAATGAATAACAAGATAATAAAGGTTCATCATAAGAAAAGAAGAATATATAAATGAAAAGAGTAAGAATAAAACACTCATAATCTAAGAATCCAGAGAACACTTTTAACATTTTGAGGTATAGCCAGCAAGTCACATGGAAGAATAAGAATGTGCAAGTTTTAAACCTACCTCTGTCACTCACTAGTTGTCTCATGTTACGCAAATTATGTAATTTCCCAGACTTTCAGTTTATTTGTAAAATGAAATCATAATGCATAAGAGTACTTTGAGAATTAAATGAATCATACACATAAACTTCTTAAGCCAATACTTGACACATCCTACTCAATAGAGGTTAGTTATTATGTTCATGAATGTGCATGTTTTGGTATGTATGCATAGGTCACAGAGAAGGTAAGGGACCATATGATACAGGTAATCCATTAAACTACAAATATATTTTTATTTCTATATTCATAAAGACAAATGGTTGGCAACCTTTTCTACAAAAATCCAGAAAATAAATACCTCACCTTTAAAAATGTCATATTGTCTCTATGGCAGCTGCCACTCAACTCTGCTATTGTAGCATGAAAGCAGTCATTGACAACACATTATAAACATTCACATGACTGTTTTTCCAATAAAACTTTATTTATAAAAGTAGAAAGTGGGCCAGATTTGGTCCACAGGGTATATGTAGTTTGCTGTGCTCTGAACTGGAACATCATTTTATGACTGTGTAATATAATATTTGTAATTTATTTAGCAACATCCAATTCTTGAACATGTAGATTTTTTCTCCCAAAACTTGTTTTCACAACCATTACAATTCTAGACTATATCTTTAGGTTAAATGGATTACCTACTTAGGTTAATTCTTACATACATGTGAAAGCTTTTATTATGTTTGCCTTGCCATCCAGAAAATCTGTACTAAACTCCACTCACACAAGTATTTGAGGGAATCATTTTCCCAACACCCTTGCCTAAACTGGACACTGGGGGAGGGTGATTTTCTTAGATATTCCAATTTTGCATAAGTTACTATTATTTAGTTCCATAAAATCAAAGGCATAAGAATTGATCATTCTATAAAACATTTTCTCAGGGCGCCTGGGTGGCTCAGTCATTAAGTGTCTGCCTTCGGCTCAGGTCATGATCCTAGGGTCCTGGGATCGAGCCCCACATTGGGTTCTCTGCTTGGCAGGAAGCCTTCTTCTTCCTCTCCTACTGCCCATTGCTTGTGTTCCCTCTCTCACTGTCTCACTCTCTGTCAAATAATAAATAAAATCTTAAAAAAAAACAAAAAACAAATAATTTCTCTTTATTTCTAAGGAAAGAAGCCTTATTATTATTATTTGAAGTTCTTCTCACAAATTACAAATAGAACAAATAAAAAAGAAAATGATCTGAAACCCTACTTTCCTATGATAACCTTAGAATATATTCAATGATATATGCCTAAGGAACAAATAACATTAATTTCAATGAACATTCTTTTGTAGCTCTCTTAATGCATACATATATACACACAATAGAGCAGATAATTTTTTTAAATATTTTTTTAATATTTGCTTTTTAATATTTAATATATTTTTTAAATATTTGCTTGGGTGACCTCTTAGTCCCTATTTGCCAGTTCCCCCCTAAAGAACCCTACTGTCTGTGGCCTGATTAAGTGTATTCAGAGGCACATGCTGAGGGCTACGATTGTTTAAGAAAACCACTTTTCTATTATATAGGATTCTCAGTTTATCTTTTGCCCCCTTAATGTATCAAAACCAAAGTTAATCAGTACTTTTACTCTCCTCCCAAATAACACAAGGAATTTAGAACACTTTAACTTCATTTAGGTTTTTTCTACTTATTCTAACTACATGCTAGTGTTTTGGGTATTTGTTGCTCATTAAATTCAGACAAATTCTGTGTATACAAATTACATATCATTATGTTGCATACCTACAGCTAACACAGTGTTGTATGTCAATTATACCTCAATTAAAATCAATCAATCAATCAATCACACATATTCATAGATTTCTTGGATTGTTATTCCTTCCTGCATGTCCCAACCTTCCTTAGGAGCAGATGTTGGGGGTATTTTTACTTATTCCCCTGATATGGCCACTTTGCACAATGCCAGCAGACAACAATGACACAGAATACTATATGAGCAGTACCCCCAGAGCCATATTACACCAGGCATGGACTCAACGCTTGTCTTTGTAAGTACCAGTTTATTCTGTGGAGGATCTCTTATTTGTCTCCTCCTAGTCTTAACTTCTGTCCCCATGCCTTGAGTTGGCCAAAATGAAAGTACACATTTAAATGCCCTACAAACGTGTGTACTGTGGCTTGTTTTAATTCTCTTAAGTTTCTGTTTATCGTGATATTTTGGCTTAGTAAAAACTGCAATCTTGCCAGGTATTTGATGATTTTAATAATATTTAAATAAGATGGTACTTACAGAATGCTTCAAATCTATACTGATTTCTGCCTTCCAAAGGCCCCACTTCCTAATATCATCACATCGGGCATTAGGATTTCAACATATAAATTTGGGGGGCAGGGGGTGGGGGACACAAACATTCAGACCATAGCTTTTGCAATGTCGTATGTTAAACAGAATATATCAATTCACTGAGTTATACTCATTTTTTAATGTCAAAGCATTTCATTATATAATATTAAAAAAATCATGTTATTAAGTTGCCATGAGTCACATCAGAAGAGACTTTAAATGTTGAGAAGGTCTAGAGCACAAAGCGACAGGTAAATATTTCCCAAAGTTTCAATTTTCACTTGAAAGCTTAAATGTTATCCTTGGTGGCAAGGTCAGATTTTTCCCTGGAAGACAGGTATATACTAGTCATTTCTGAATTTTGTAGAAATGACTGCCAAATGCCCAAGTTTGCCTTTTTTTCCAAGCAAAAATTGTTTTCAATGAAAAATTTGCTAATTTAGATGGCAACTCAATTACAAAAATGCTTTACTTCAATACAAACATTGTATTTCACTGTACAGCAAAAAGGCTCTATGTATCCTTCTTGTACTCTTACACAGAATATTTAAGACTTGTAATCCAATGCTGAGATTTAATAATTTAAGATTTTTATTGCTACATCAAAGATCTTGAGTTTTTATTTGTTTTGTTTGTAATATGAATGCATAGCACTCATGCATTTGTTTGTTTTATTTGTTTTATTTGTAACGTGAATGCATGGCACTGATGAATGAATACAATGACAAGTTCAATTTGGTGCTACTGTAGTTTTACCTTCCGTAGTTTTAATATCACCAATGTAAATACCAACATAGGGTAAGACAAATAACATGTTAGCAATGTTATCAAAACAGTTTTAATTTAATGGATCTCCTAACTGCATCCATGGACTCTAGAGATCCATGGAGCATACTGTGAAAATCATTGTATTAGGTTAACCAACTCTTTTATTAATACTCCTATTAACATACCAAAGTATCAGTTTTCCAGAGAACACATTTTGAGAAAATTGGTTAAGTGAGATTCCAGAGAAAAATTTCCAATTATAAATTGAATTTCCTGACCCTTTAATGATCTTTCTTCTTAAAAAATAGAGTGATGATAACTTGAATCCCTTGTTCCTAAGACCTACTTGCTTAAAATTTCCATTTACTTCTCCCTGAATACAGAGGGAGATTTAGCAACATAAACAAATTTTCTACTCAAAGATCTTTAATTTAGAAATCCTTCCAACTTGTTCTTTTGATATGTATGTCTCCCATATATATAGGGAAAGTTGTATTCCCTTGTTTTCTAAAATTTGCAAAAAAAAAAAAAAAAAATCAGATGATCTAATAACACTTGCCATATTAGGAAACCAAATGTAATTTTGTTATGACACTGTTTATGAGTAACTCTTATTTTGATCTAGCAAGCTCTTGTTTATAAAAGATTACTCTTAAAAAGGACAGAGGTCATTTCACTCACACCATTTGCTGGAATGGGAATTCAAAAATTCTCTGAAGAATTTTGGCCATAAATGGTAGGCACTAAACTTTAACATCTACTTCCCAACACAGGAAACCAATGCCAGCTCAGGCCCTTGGCTCTTCAGACAAATGGCATTCTCAACCAAGAGGCAGGTGGCTAAAAGTTTACATCCACATATTGCTTGGAGATTATAATATAGAAGGAATAAAGGTCAGGAGAAGAACTCTTTAACAGGTTTTGAACTTTTGTTTACTGAAATTCCATCTCATTATAATTAAATATATTAGACTATAGTATGTCTTAAAAATGGCAGATCCTAAAATAATACAACTTTTCAGAATTGGGAAAGAACATGAGCAAAAATGTTAAATACATATATTTTAGTGAAAATGTTTTAAAGGTGAAATCTTGAATATAAAATTAAATCTTGTTAACAAATGAATTTATTTCTTAATTTAATGGTGTTACTTATAGTTAAAGTTTTAATAATGTATTTTATTTTTGTTCTGAAATAAACAAGCATCATTTTTTAAAATAAATTTTATAAATGTATTATATTTTTCCCCTGATTTCTGTGGAGAGGTTCTTGCATTTTAAGGAAAATGTAGTTTGAGTTATTGTAAGAATTCCAGAAGAAAACAAAAGCAATATTGTTTTGCCTAGGAGTCAGGTCATCAACGCTAGGTAATTTATCTGAATTTTATCTGTATATTTCATAACAATTTTAGGTAAAAGAACTCTAAAAAACTTAATGGATAGTATCTTCACCAGGGATTGCTTGGCAGACCACATGGCTCATTCCCAAAGTTCTTACCGCTAATGTGAAATTTTCCCTTGCCATAAAATAGTCCAATTTAAATAATATTAAGAACACTCTAACAAGGGTCTGTGTTGGAATCACCATTACCTTCCCTTTTAAAAGATGATCTCCAAGACTAGTATTAACAGAAATATTTATGATTGGGTTTATTTAGCTGTGTGTATGTACTCAAATCAGTCAGCCAGCTGCTTTCTATAGAAGCAGAGATCTGAGATTACCTTAACAGTCTAGGAATAGATCTTATGCATCTTCAAAAGCAATGTTTTTCAAACGTAAAGGAAGGGGAGCTGGGAATTATTAGTGGATCATGAAATTAACTTAAAGGATGTTAACAACATTTTTAATGTTATATAAAATCTATTAAAGGATTTGGGACATCCTTTAGAAAAATAGGAAAAGTCATTCATTATCCTGGAATTCATTAGTAATAGAAACTTTTCATCCCTGTCTCTGTTTATATGCAGAGTTCTAGGAAAGAATGTAGGCCTGTTACACAATGTCATTCTTCTGTGTGGGATATCACAGAACTCTAAATTCTGTGTCCTAAATTTGAGGTAGCTTCAAGATTAGTAACAAAGGAGAATAATAGACAAAAATTAAATCAACTGAAGAAAGTAAGAATGGAGACCAGAGACTGGAAAACTAAGTTCAAAACAAAAAGAAGAAAATGGCAAGAGCTTATGGGGTAAGCTGATCTTGACATAATAGGCAACTGATGTTAGAGTCACCTTTGGCCCCTCCACTCCTGTGGTATATTCACTTATTCAACAAACATTTACTGCATGTATAATTTCTGCTCTGGCACTGTGTTATTTACATTAATGAATAATGCACATATAATCACTGTTTATGGAAAGCTTATTCTAGTATGTGTGATATAAACACTAAACAACTAAAAAAAGCAAATAGTAGCAAATACATGAAGAAAAAAGATTTAAGTAGGAGAGCTATGAGGAATGGGTGTTATATTGGTAATCTTGCTTGGCCTTTCAAAAGAAGTAATATTGCAACCAAGAATTGGAACTATATGAAATTAACCATGAAAGGAAAAAAAATTATTTGGGAAAAGATAGATTGTTCCAGGTGGAATCGAATGTATGAGCAGAGGCTCTGAGATCACAAGATAAAAGAGGTAGGAGAATTAAAATGAGACAAGTATGACTGGAACTCAGTGGGAAAGATGATAATGCCTGAAGGTTGATGGTGGCCAGGCCATGTATTCAGTAAGTGTTTATTAAGCTTAGTGCCAGGAACTGTTCTAAGTGTGAGCGTATAGCAGTGGGCCCAAAGATCAAGTTCCTGAGGCTCTTCTGATGAAGATGAATACAAAGTAAATAAGCAAAATAGTGAATTATAACTTCAAGGAATAATAAGTACATTTAAGGAAATAAAGCACATTATAAAGATAAAAAGTGATGGGGTTTGGCTTAAGAAATGTTGTTTGGAGCAGGCCACTTTGAGGATGTTATGTTTAAAGAGAAGCATAAATCCCAAAAACATCTAAGAAAATATCTACGAAAAGAAATTTCATAGCAGAGTGAAAAAGAAATAAGGTAAGCACAGTCTCATTAAGGGGCAACAAGAAGGCTAGTGGTGGCTAACATCTAAGAGACAGCCAGGACCAAATGAGGTATGGCTTTAAAAGCCATGACAATGACTTGGATTTTATTTTCAATATATCTGGATGTTCCTGGATAGTTTTAAGCAGAATGGTGAAATGATCTGATTTATTTTTTTAAAGGTATCATTTGGGTTACATGCTTGAGAATGGACTGAAAGGGAGGACATGGTCTAGCCAACAGATGATGGCAGTTGAGACCATGATGATAGGGTAGAGGTTAGAAAGAATGTCAGATTGGCTACATTTTTTAGTTGCATAGGGGATAGTTTTTTGATATATTGATATTAAATATGAGAGATAGAATACTTGATATCATGTGAACTTTAGACTTGAATGACTAAAAAGAAAGGACAAAAGTGCCATTTCCATTGGAAAAACTTGGGGAAGTTCAGATTTAGGAAATGTGTGGATAAGAAAATAGGACTCCTGTTTAGGATGCCAAAAGGAGATACTGAATAGAAATTGGGGAATGATTCAGGAGTTCAGAGGACAGTCTTAGTGATACAAATTTGAGTTGTATAACAGTTTTGAATTCACAGGACTGGATGAGAGGAAAAGCCTTGGGGGAAGTTGGGGAAGATGAGGAGTCTCCACAAAGAAGCCAGAGAAGGAAGAGCCAATATGAACAGTGGAAAACCAAGAGAATAGCAAACAAATGAAGAAAGCCTTTGGAAAAGGTAAAAATGATTAACTAATAAGTCATATACGGAAGAACTGAAAACCATACACTAGATTTGAAAAAGAAGTCATTGCTGACAGAGAAGAATTCAATTTTTATTCCTTTTTTAGTCATGAGTTTCATTACTAAGAAACTCCTAGTGAGAAAGTGAAAACAAAGTATTCAAATGTTTGCTGGCTCCTAAGTAAAGTCAATCCAGTTAACTATGAATGACATTAGAGGGAAAAAGTCAGTGATATAGATTGTGAGTTAATTATTACAACTTCTTATAACAAACATATTTACAATCTAAATGAGCAAAATATTTTTTACAGGACTCATTTCAACAAAAGTTATTTCTTGTAACAAACTTTAATAGTTTCAAAGTTTACATTCACAGTCTTTAGAAACATTAAAATAACCCTTTTAGCATTACTTGAAAGCTTCATGCCTCTCTTAGCAAATATACTGAGACAGAAACTCAACTCTATGAAGATACAGAAAAATAAATCTAACAAAATTTATGGGAAAAAAAGGTTTGCTAAGTATTTTTCTTATCTACTCAAGCCAAATATATAGGCTACAGTAACAGCTTTGCCTTCTCTGAGCATCTGTGTCAAGATCTTTCAAATTCTATTCAAGGTTCCTCAACAAAATGTTAACTGAGGTCTGTTGTATGTGGCTTCACTTATAATTTCTAGTCAAGGATAAATTAGTATCACAGAATTTATACAAATCTTTTTCCACATTGGGGAATTTGCCCAGAGAAGTTTCAGAAGAGCAATGCAAGCAAAAGCCTGATTAGAGAGGCATCAAAAGAAATGAGAGGAGAAGAAATAGAGTCAGTGATTATACACATCTTTTGAAGAGTTTTGCTTTCAAGAAGAGCAAAGGGAATGGGGGATCAAGAGATTTTATTGTTGATGTTGGTTGGTTTTGTTTTTTAAGATGGAAATATGACAACATGTTAATGGATATATTCACGGAGAGGGGAATACAATACAAGGACAGAGTGGCTAAGTGGAACAGGTCCTTGAGTAGGTGAGGCAGGATGGGTTTCAGTGGGCAAAGAGTGAGTTGAATCTTAGAGAAGTTTATCTTTGATCAAACACGACTTTTTATGACAGGATAATGAGTTTTAATTTAATGGGCATGAAATTAGAACAAAAAGTGTGATGCCACATTTTGGAAAATTAAGCTATGATATAGCTTTCGGTAATCACAAGTTCCAGAAGGTAACAAGTATGGGTGGGAGTGGTTAGAGACAGAACAGAAAAAAAAAATGTCATTAAAATAGGGAAATAAAGAAAATGAAAGGCCAGGTGCTGGATGGGCTAGCCATGTGGGTGTTGATATAGTCAAGAATGATGTTGCCTAGACAGGGAGAGCATTTTATAAGACAAAAGTTTATTAACAAGTGAAATAATGAATATTAGTAGGTGACATAAATAGAAAGGTTGGGAGATTAAGAGAGTGAGTTAACATATAAAATTCAATCTGATGAGAATGTTTTGAGATGTAGGAGATGGAATATTATGGAGGATTCCTTCTGGCTCTGAGGTCAAAGTTGGTCTTTGAAAAACAAAGTTCAGAGCACAGTAGTACAAAACAGTTGTAGCCTCGGTGGGCAGATTGGAGCACCTCTGCACCAGAATCAGAGATCTGACACAGCAGTAGCATGTTCTCATAAATGGAAAAGAGTCCACAGTACCTTTCAATACCTGGTTTTAACAGTTAATAGGCGTAGCAGTGAGAATCAAGTTTTGTGATAGACTGGTCTGACCACCTGTGATTGGGCAAAGCTGTAGAATTCTTTAGGGTAAATGGAAACCTCAATAGAGACACACTTCCTTCCTGTTAACAGAGCAAACAAAATCTTTAGTTTTTAATTGATCTAAATAGAAGAGTGTATTTCTACTCTGATTTTTTTAACAGCTTGTCAAAGCTTTTATGTATAGATAAGTCCATATATATTTGTTACCTAAAATATTCACAAGGATCAAGAATCTTTGATTATTGTTTCTGTCAGAACAGAAGCATATCAATGTTGTGCCAAGAAAAATGATGCAATTATTTGTCATGCCATGCATCAACATGCCATTCATTATTATTTTCATTTTTATCAGTTTATCTTAAAGAAATATCCCAAATGATGCTTTTGATTTCTTTCCTCAAGGTTTAGAAATTACTTATTCAATTTAGGTCATTTGTTACTAAAAATATCTGTCAGTTGTATTTTATTATTCATGTTCTCTTAGAACATTTTGGGGAAAATATATTATGCATCTGCTGTGTACTCATTTCCAGGGAATAACTTTTTTTTGCTTTATTTTGAAACATAACTTCCATGTTTCATTTTAGAATGGTTTAATATTTTGTAGTAATATAGCAGTTCCAAATTGAATATAATATCATTATTTACCAAGAATGATTTAATTAAATTTAAAGTACGACTCCCTCCCCCCATTAGAGAAACAATGCTATTAATCTTGCTAGCATCTACTGTGAGATTTTAAGATTTATTCACAATCAAGTATGGACAACTGTTAAGTAGAATGTAATTGTGGCTTCCAAGGAAAATTTTGAGAATCAAAATTTTGCTCAGTGTCATCTCATTGGTAACACAATGACAATGGAATCAACCAAGATGACAGAATTATGACAATCCTTAGCATATTTTATTTCTTTTAGAAAGCAGATGTTGCCTTTGCAGACATATAAAGTTGTTTTTATACTTTCTTCTATTTGTGAAATTGTTAAATGTATTATTGTTTAAACTCATCTATCTGATTTTACTACATGTCAGAGACGATTTGTATTTTTTACCAAATTACCTGTCATTTATAGAACATGCAATAAATCCCTTCCCCACCCTCTGTTTTTACAATAAATCTTCTAGCTTTGAGTATCTAAATATTAAGGACCCTCAAGAGGGTATATTGGGGTATAAGGACTCAGGAAAGCTAGTACTTGGCCATTCATTTTTCTGAGCTTATTTTCTGACATGTTGCCTTTTACATTTTAGAAGAACAGAGACAAAGCTTTGGCCCATGACTTGGACCCAGATGCGGCTTCTACTCCTCTCTTGTCAGAAATAATTTGTCTCCCAGTTTCCTGCTGTTCTATTCCTTAGCATCATGTTTGATATTATCCAGTCTTCCTCTCTCATTCACCCATTTGGATATAATCTGTTGCCCTGACAGTTTAGATCCTCAAATTTTCTGAGCTCCCCTACAGCTTGCCTTCCTTGGCAATAACTCAATTGGAACAATATTAACAACACTCTTGGACTCTGCATTTGACAAACTTGAGTTTCCTGCTCTCTATAGATGGCTCTTCTGAAATATGACCCTAGCTTGAGTTGTAGATTTTGTGTTTGTAGTTATCTGAAGAGTTTGCCCTCAGTAAGGTATGCTATTGGCAAACCATGCAGCAGTCCAGCATCCTTCTAGAGTTGGGTGTATTCCTCCAGGGTTGACACTGTCCTTGCTTCTAAGCCAAACTCATCAGGATATGATCTAATGTCTGCCATCCAGAGGGTTAAAGAACAACTTTATGCCATTTTTCTTGTTTGTTTTTGTTTGTTTCTTTTATTGCTGAACTTAATTCAGAATTTATATGCCTTTTGTCTTTAAAACAGAGCTCCTTTGTAAACCTTTAATATATGACCACACCACTTTATCACAATGTCCACATTTCTCTGCTTCTTTGCAACACATCCACCCTTTCAACTCTGCAGTCCAAACCATTTCAATGAGACTGTTTTCCACAAGACTACTAATAATGACTTCTTAGAATATATAATGGATGGTGTGCAGTTCTTACATTACTTGACTTCTCAGTAGTATTTACCAACATTGGCCATTCTTTCTGCTATGATTAGAATGTTTGTGTGTATTGATCAAGAAAGGATGTTGTACTTTGTCAAATGCTTTTTCTGCATCTATTGAGAGGATCATATGGTTCTTGTTCTTTCTTTTATTAATGTATTGTATGACATTGATTTGCAGCATTCTTTCTTGATCAAAACTCTTCAGATTATAGGGATAGAGGGTACATACCTCAATATCATAAAAGCCATCTATGAAGAACCTACAGCGAATATCATTCTCAATAGGGAAAAACTGAGAGCTTTTCTCACTAAGATCAGGAACACAGCAGGGATGTCCACTATCACCACTGCTATTCAACATAGTATTAGAAGCCCTAGCCACAGCAATCAGACAACAAAAAGAAATAAAAGGCATCCAAATCAGCAAAGAAGTCAAACTCTCACTCTTTGCAGGTGATATGATATTTTATGTGGAAAACCCAAAAGACTCCACCCCAAAACTGCTAGAACTCATACAGGAATTCAGTAAAGTGGCAGGATATAAAATCAATGCACAGAAGTCAGTGGCATTCCTATACACCAACAATAAGACAGAAGAAAGAGAAATTAAGGAGTCGATCCCATTTACAATTGCACCCAAAACCATAAGCTACCTAGGAATAAATCTAACCAAAGAGGCAAAGAATCTGTACTCAGAAAACTATAAAATACTCGTGAAAGAAATTGAGGAAGACACAAAGAAATGGAAAAACATTCCATGCTCATGGATTGGAAGAACAAATATTGTGAAGATGTCAATGCTACCTAGAGCAATCTACACATTCAATGCAATCCCTAAGAAAATACCATCCACTTTTTTCAAAGAAATGAAACAAATCATCCTAAAATTTGTATGGAACCAGAAAAGACCCCGAATAGCCAGAGGCATGTTGAAAAAGAAAAGCAAAGCTGGCGGCATCACAATTCCGGACTTCCAGCTCTATTACAAAGCTGTCATCATCAAGACAGTATGGTACTGGCACAAAAACAGACACATAGATCAATGGAACAGAATAGAGAGCCCAGAAATGGACCCTCAACTCTATGGTCAACTAATCTTCGACAAAGCAGGAAAGAATGTCCAATGGAACAAAGACAGTCTCTTCAACAAATGGTGTTGGGAAAATTGGACAGCCACATGCAGAAGAATGAAACTGGACCATTTCCTTACACCCCACACAAAAATAGACGCAAAATGGTTGAAAGATCTAAATGTGAGGCAGGAGTCCATCAAAATCCTAAAGGAGAACAAAGGCAGCAACCTCTTCGACCTTAGCCGCAGCAACTTCTTCCTAGAAACATCGCCAAAGGCAAGGGAAGCAAGGGTAAAAATGAACTGTTGGGACTTCCTCAAGATTGAAAGCTTTTGCTTAGCAAAGGAAACAGTTGAAAAAACCAAAAGACAACCTACAGAATGGGAGAAGATATTTGCAAATGACATATCAGATAAAGGGCTAGTATCCAAAATCTATAAAGAACTTATCAAACTCAATACCCAAAGAACAAATGATCCAATCAAGAAATGGGCAGAAGACATGAACAGACATTTTTCCAAAGAAGACATCCAAATGGCCAACAGACACATGAAACAGTGTTCAACATCGCTCGGCATCAGGGAAATCCGAATCAAAACCTCAATGAGATACCACCTCACACCAGTCAGAATGGCTAAAATTAACAAGTCAGGAAATGACAGATGTTGGCGGGGATGCAGAGAAAGGGGAACCCTCCTACACTGTTGGTGGGAATGCAAGCTGGTGCAGCCACTCTGGAAAACTGAATGGAGGTTCCTCAAAAAGTTGAAAATAGAGCTACCATATGATCCAGCAATTGCACTACTGGGTATTTACCCCAAAGATACAAATGTAGGGATCCAAAGGGGTACGTGCACCCCGATGTTTATAGCAGCAATATCCACAAGAGCCAAACTATGGAAAGAGCCACAATGTCCATTCACAGATGAATGGATAAAGAAGAGGTGGTATATATATATATATATATATATATATATGTGGTATAGATGTGGTATATATGTGATAAAGAAGAGGTGGTATATATATATATAATGGAATATTATGCAGCCATCAAAAGGAATGAACTCTTGCCATTTGCAATGACGTGGATGGAACTTGAGGGTATTATGCTGAGCGAAATAAGTCAACCAGAGAAAGACATGTATCATATGACCTCACTGATATGAGGAATTCTTAATTTCAGGAAACTGAGAGTTGCTGGAGTGGTGGGGGGTGGAGGGATGGGGTGGCTGGGTGATAGACATTGTGGAGGGTATGTGCTGTGGTGAGTGCTGTGAATTGTGTAAGACTGTTGAATCACAGACCTGTACCTCTGAAACAAATAATACATTATACGTTAAAAAAAAATAAAAAAGAAGAAGAAGATAGCAGGAAGGGAAAAATGAAGTGGGGGAAATTGGAGGGGGAGACGAACCATGAGAGACTATGGACTCTGAGAAACAAACTGAAGGTTCTAGAGGGGAGGGGGGTGGGGGGATGGGTTAGCCTGGTGATGGGTATTAAAGAGGGAATGTACTGCATGGAGCACTGGGTGTTATACGCAAACAATGAATCATGGAACACTACGTCAAAAACTAATGATGTAATGTATGGTGATTAACAGAACATAATAAAAATAAATAAATAAATAAATAAATAAATAAATAAATAAATAAATAAATAAAAGTTAAAAAAATGTGTGTAAATTCATATGTTTAAATCCTAATACCCAATATGATGGTATTAGGAGGTAGGGCCTTTCGGGGTATTAGATCATGAGAGTGGAACCCTCTTAAATGGGATTAATGTTCCTGTAAAAAAGACCCCACAGACCTCCCTAGCTCTTCTGCCACATAAAATATAATGAGAAGTCTGCAACCAGGGAGAGGGCCCTCACTCAACCATACTGGCACCTTGATCTCAGACTGCCAGTCTCCAGAACTATGAGAACAAATGTTTGTTGTTTGTAAGTCACTCAGTCTGTGGAATTTTGCTATAGCAGCCCAAACAGATGAAGATGCCCACTATTTAAATTTTTTTTTCTTCTTTTTTTTTTTGAGATGTCATGGTCTCCTAATTTTCTTCCCATTCCTCTGGTGTCTCCTCAAATGTAGTTTTTCCTGTTTTCTTCCTTAATTATCTGGGTTCTTAAGAGTACCACTTGAAGTTCTCTTGTGTTCAAATTTTATACATACTCTCTGAGCAATCTCATCCTCTCCCATGCCTTAAATTAACATAGCTTTGCCAAATGTGTATCTTGTCCCAGACATTCTTCATAGGAAATCCATATATCCAACAGCATTCCGAACATCAGCACTTCAATGTTTACAAGGATCTTTGACTGAACTTATCTTCTCTTCACAAAACTGCTTTTCCTATAGCACTTCTTATCTTAGTAATGGCATTATACACCAGCTGCCCAAACCAGACAGCAGGTAATTTTCCTTCCTCTTTACTGTCCTGCCCACTAATAAATCACCAAGTCTTGCAAATTTTATTTCCTCAGATTCCTGAAATATATCTGCCTCCTTTTCCTTGACGTTTGTTTATTGCCAAACCCAGGCCTCCATCACATTTTGCCTGAATTACTCCAACAGTTTGATAACTACTTAATGAACTCTATAACAAAGTTGATCTTTTGAAATAAAAATGGAAACAACTGCTTTTCAATTTAAAATCCTTTGAGTTTTCTGGTAACCTCAGGATACATTCCTTCTCCATTCTTTGTTTCAGAGGTACAGGTCTGTGATTCAACAGTCTTACACAATTCACAGAAGGGGGGGAAATCAGAAGGGGAGACGAATCATGAGAGACTATAGACTCTGAGAAACAAACAGGGTTCTAGAGGGGAGGGGGTGGGGGATGGGTTAGCCTGGTGATGGGTATTAAAGAGGGCACATTCTGCATGGAGCACTGGGTGTTATATGCAAACAGTGAATCATGGAACACTACATCAAAAACTAATGATGTAATGTATGGTGATTAACATAATAAAAAAAAGGATACATTCCTTCATCAGGGAAATAAAGGCTCTTCCTACACACCTTTCCAGTTCCAACCTAGTACTCTCTAGTCTCTTCCAAATTCCCAAGCACCCTACCTTGCTTTCTCTTATATGTACACTATCAAATGTAAACTTTCCAATTATGCACTCTCTGCCTAGCACTCACTTCTCCCTTTACAATCAGGTATCTTACACACACACACACACATACACACACACATACACACACACAGGCCTCCCTCCCTCTCACTGTGCTGGTTAACTTCTACTGATCTTTCATGTCTCAACTTGCATGTGACTTCCCTTGGGAAACCATTCTTTGATTCCTTAGAGGCTCCTCCTATGTGCTAACCAAGCACGCTGTAATTCTTCCTTTCATAGAACTTCTTAAATAGCTGTGCTTATACTAAGTGGTTGTCTTCCAACCAGATTATCAGCTCAGTGAGGGAGGATATTGTGTCTTATTCCATCACTCTTATGTTTCTGGTTTCTAGCTCAGCTACAGGTATTTTGAACACTTAACAAAGCTACTATTTTTTTAAGAAATTGATATACCTTCCCAAATAATTCAGGCTTTTATATGAAAGTCCACAAAAGTCTTCACTTCTTACTGGCGGGGGGGGGGGGGGCGGGGAAAGGACCAAAGTCTTTAATTTGCAATATCCTACATGACTCCACATGATCTGAACTTCCCATTGTTCACCTTTCTCTTGTTTCGAATCATTTTTCTAGAAATCTTTTTCTTTGTTCATTCTTCCTTGCCTTTACACCAGGCATTGCTTTTACGGTGGCTTTATCAGTTGCTGTCCTCTCTGACTGGAATGCTGTTCCCATAGATGTCCACATAACCTTCTCTCTCAACAACTTAAGATCTCTCCTCATAGCTCAGCTTCTCACTAAGGTATTTCTCAGCTTACTATTTAAAATCTCAACTTGTCCCCACCAAAACCCCATGCAAATATATGCAGGGTCGCTGATTTCTTTTCCTCCATAATTATAATCTCTAATTTATTATATTTTGCTTCTGTATAGTGTTTATCTTATATATCCTTCTACCTCTTTTAAAATGTAAGTTCCATGAGGGTAATGGATTTTGTCTCTTTTTGTTCACTGCTGTATTCCCAATGTCTAGAACATGCTTGACCTTGTTGAATAAATTGATTCAGTAACAATTAAAAAATGCTCGTAAAATAAGTAACAAGTTAGTAAAACTTAGAATAAGTAATTATAGGGTAGTTTTAGCTTCTATATAGATATGTTCTTCAATACTTTTAACAATATTCACTTTTAAATATAATTTGTGCTATTCATTTGAATATTTCATGAAACTGTCACGGGCCTTCTGCTAGTTTCCACTATTTATCATTTATCATTTTATTTCCATTAGACAGTTTTTTTTATGTCTACTTTCTACTATCCATAGATCACACTGAGATACAAGAAATTTTCTTCATTGTGGTTTATATAACATCATGTTAAAATACATTCTTAGTGAGATTCACTACCTGAGACTGATTCATGGTATTGCTGCCCTTATTTTTGAAAATCTGGCTTACTGATACATAATTTCCTCTAATTAAAAGACATTTATGGTTTTACACAAAAGCAAAAGAAATAATTTATGCAGTGTATCATGATTTTCCACTTATCTGAAGGTCATCAAATTACTTGTAGTAAAATTAACCATTCATGAATTTGACTATTTTTAATATGATTTGATATGATTATGATACGTCTGCTAGTGTTGTTAGCAGAATGGAGGCTGATTGGCTTTTTTTTCTTCCTCATAATGAACATATAGAGTTCATCTTTTGCCTGGAAACTGCTATATCCACAGACGATCATGGTGGGACCAAAGGAGCCTAGTATATTTCACTAGCACAAATTTTGCCCTTTACTCTACAAAAGACAAGTAAATAGAGCAATGGGGCTTCCAGATCTTGTTGAAACATGATTTAGTTGAACAATAGCTTGTTTGAATTCACGTTTACAGCAAATGACACAAAAATTGACAGCAAAGAACATCCTCATGCCCACTAGCACACACGGTCCTTGAGGAATGATAAGTAATAATGTAGCATTTCAAAGACTGTGAATGTTCTAAAGCATCTGATTTGGTCTAATATGTCATTTAATATGCATTTGAAGTTTGTGGCTCTGGAATCCTTTGACTGCTGCAGCCAGTGCCCCTCTCTTGACACATCTGTTTAGCTGACGTTGCCATCAACATTCCACCGGAGTCAGTGCAACCTCAGAATAGACTTTTCTGGGTGCAACACAGCAGGCGTGTTCCACCTGACTGCTACCACACATTCATCAAGAGAGGAATGATTAATGTTTGCAATCCCAAATGGCTTTAAAAATCTGTTTTAAATAAATCTGTCTTTTACCTGTGGCCCCGGCACCTACAAGCTTATAGCTATTTGATTAACATGCATCAATAGTCCTGAATCTCCATAGGTCCATACGAAGTATACTACTTAAACCTATAATATAGTCTACCTCCTTGCTTAGTATTGAAACATATAATATTTAAAAATCCCCTCATTAGCCAAAATTGTGTAGTTACAGACATGTGCACAAATGTTAACATTTATAATACAAGAAGTAACTTTGTAGTATCTCTGTCTACTTGGCAGACTCTATATAGAAATTCATATTTTTCTGCTCTATTTAGTTCCTTATCCTGGAGAAAAACTATGAAATTCAAATTGCAGCACTGTTTTCTTTTTTCTCTAAGTGTGATCCATGGGCCAACTGTATTAAAATCACCCAGGGTACATCATAAAATTTTAGAGTTCTGGAATCTACTCACTATTCACTGATCCCCAGGGTTAGAGTCCAGGAATCAATATTTCTACCTGTGCCAGATTATGTTAAAGTATACAGAAGTTTGAGAAACCTTGCTTTAGAAGTTCTTACTACAGACTTTACATATTTTTCCACCAGATATATAAGTTTACAATTGTAACTTTTATTTTTGCAATCTTTTCAAAGTATAACAAAAGGCTGTCAAACAAATTGCTCTTTATTTCAGTAAGAAACTATGCAAATATCATTTTGAAGATTCAAGAGAACATTTTACCAATGAAGGAATGTTATCTCATTACCCATACAATGTGGCAAATGTTATTCTTGATGTTTTTATTGTCTTCCTTAAGTGTTTTCTTTTTATTTATTTATTTATTTATTTATTTGAGAGAGAGAATGAGATAGAGAGAGAGAGCATGAGAGGGGGGAGGGTCAGAGGGAGAAGCAGACTCCCTGCTGAGCAGGGAGCCCGTTGCTGGACTCGATCCCGGGACTCCAGGATCATGACCTGAGCCGAAGGCAGTCGCTTAACTAACTGAGCCACCCAGGCTCCCATCCTTAAGTGTTTTCAATGATTGCCAGTGGTTAGTCGTGTTGATTACTGCTATAAAATTCATAGTTTCTCTTGCTCAACTTCATGTGTGCACATCATTTGAAAATACAGACATGTGTATGCAAGTATGTGCATATACCTTTTGTGTACATGTATGTAAATAAGAAAGCACATGCGTACATACAGATGTGTTGATACCTTTTACATACATATGTGTGCATATGTATGAAAACATACTCATGTGCATGCATGCTTACATCTGTACAAATGCATGTATACACATAAATGAAAACATACACAAAGCACACACATATATACATGCCCTCATATACATATACATGCATGTACACATACATTCGTGACACCCATACTTTGTAGTGGAAACTCTGGAGATTGTTATGGAAAACCAGTGTTTACTTAGCGTTCACATTTTTCTTTCTATAGTAATTTGTAATTCTTCCCTCAAATCTAGAAAACTTCATAGTGCTGGAAATGTCTGTTTATAATCTCCTCATTCTGTTCTGCTAAGACTTCTAATGACTTTATAAATGGTTACATTTTGAACATGATGATAACTAATACTCTAGCAAATATATGTACACTAGAAAGAAAATAAGGGGCCAAAATAGAATGAAGAAGTGAGTCAGTGAATTGGAGAAATAAACAGAAAAAGCAGTCACAATAATGAACTTCAAAATGTACAGGCTTAAAATCAAAAGCAACAGATTTATGGTGGAGAAAAGCTTAAAAAGAATTCCTTTAAGTAGAAACTTGAAGAATGTGGAATTTAACAATTGCACATAACCCTGATTTTTTTTGGAATTAGTTTTCTTTACTTTGGATAATGATTTTTGAAATCTGTCATTTTTACAAATAAAAACTACAAAAAAATCTTGTCAAATCTCCTCTTGTAAGCATATGCTTATTAATTCATTAATAGAAGAACACTTTTTATGAGTATATTGCACTGTGAGTTTATTTTTCTTCCCTCTGCTTTTCTCAACCACATATACAGGTAAAGAAAAAAATGCCTTCCTATTCCATCAACTCTTGCTTTACTTTGATAAATACTTGAAAATATTTGAATATATTCCTATGAAAATGTTTGAATTCCTAAGGAGTGTACTAAATTTGGAAGACAAAGGTAAGATTTATTATTCTTCTATAATATCATAATATGTAAACTTTGGTAAAAAAATTTAAGGGTAATACATATTAATTAAACTTTACTGTATTGAAAAATGCTGCTATTATTTTTGACAATTAAAACAAAATCTTTGCCTATTTACATGCAATTTTCTTACTGTACTATTATCTTATTTTTTTATTATTTTTTTAAAGATTTTATTTATTTATTTGACAGAGAGAGAGGGAACACAAGCAGGGGAGTGGGAGAGTGAGAAGCAGGCTTCCCGTGGAGCAGGGAGCCCGATGCGGGCCTCGATCCCAGGACCCTGAGATCACGACCCGAGCCGAAGGCAGTTGCTTAAGCGACTGAGCCACCCAGGCGCCCCTATTATCTTATTTAATAAAAGAAAGTCCATGGACATGAAATCTTACAGGAAATTTTTAAAAATAATTAACAAAAATGAAAAGAAAACTGTTAGTATCAATGATATTTTCAAATAACCTCACTGTTATAATCTGGACATTTCAGTAATCCAATTTTAACAAAATTAAAATAGTCTAAAAAAAACCTAGTCTTGTTAGCTTAGTGACTATTTTAAAATGAGGAGAGTACTCCGTTAAAATTTGGTGTAAATTAAATTTTCACATTTCTATTTATTTGTCTTGGTACCTTATATTTTGATATTCAAAGACCCTTCATACATGTAATTTCAGAATTAAATTTCACAAATTTTTTCCCAACTTGGTAGATATTTTTGCTTTGTTTTGTTTTGGTTTTTATTTTATTTATTTACTTACTTACTAACTTTTTGCCTGCTTCAGGTAACAATTTGGCCAACAAACAGTAACAGTAACAGAATGCTATTTGGTTAATTTTATTCTGAAGAATCTAGTAGTAACAGGCTATATATTTTCTTCTTTTAATTATATATTCCTATTATTTTTTTCATATATTTACCCTACTAGAGGTATTTATTATTTGTATGCAGTATATATACTAACTACTAGGAAGTCATATATTAAGACATTTACATCTAGTAATAAATTTAATCCTCCCAATGGAGAGAATTACATCCCTGGGGAAACTGAGGTTCAGTTAAGTAACTTTTGTCAGGTTATATGGCTATTAACTGAATAGCCAGATTATAAATTGAAGCAGTCTGACTTGGGGGTATTGTCATTATCTTTCTTTAAGCTGTCATTTAACATTTCTAACTTGATATTTTGAAACAATTTTAGATTTGTAGAAGCTTAGCAAAGATAGTATAGAGAGTTCTCTTATACCTTTCGCCTAACTTCCCCTAATGTTAACATCTTACATAACTACTACACAATTATTGAGGTTAAGAAATTAACTTTAGTATAATATTATTAACTAAACCACAAACTTTTTTTTTTCCACATCACCAGTTTTACCACTAATATCTTTTTCTATTCTGAAAGCCGATCCAGGATTCCACATTGCATTTAGTTTTCCTATCTTAATTTTTTCCAAACAGTGAGTTTTCAGTCTGTCCTTATTCTTAATGACCTTAACATCTACAGAGAGTAGTGGCCAAGTATGTTGCAGAATGTCTTTCAATTTGTTTTCTCATGACTAGATAGAGGTTATGGATTTGAGATGTTTTCTCATGACTAGATTGAGGTTATGGATTTGGGAGAAAAATACCAGAGTTGATGCCCCTTCTTAGACATCAAATCAGTAGTACATGATATATATTTGACTTATTATTGGTTATGTTAACATTTACCACTTGGTTAAGGTGGTATCTATCAAATTTCTTCACTGTAACATTAGTATTTTTTCCCTTTGTATTTAATAAATATTTGAGATGTGGTGCCTGGGTGGCTCAGTCCATTAAGCAGCCGACTTGATTTTGGCTCAGGTCATGATTTCAGGTTCCTGGGATCAAGGCCCATGCTAGGCTCCCTGCTCAGGATTCTCTCTCCCTCTGCCCCTCCCCCTGCTCTCTCCCTCTCTAAAATATATATATATTTGAGGTGATATACTTTGAGGTTATAAAATACCCTGTTTTACCTTAAACTTTTGCCCTTTTAGCATGCTTTGGTAGATCTTGACTGCAACAATTACTGTAAAGCTCTAATGATATTTCCCTCATTACTTTTACATTTAATAATTAGAATTCTTCTGTAAGTAAGAGTTGTCTCTCATCCCTTCCTATTATTTTTAAATATATTACATAATAAGAAAAGTATGCCCACACATGTTTATCGATCCCATTCTTTTGCATAAATCCATATTTCCATATAACACAGCTTTTCTTCCACTTGAAGAAAATCCTTTAACATGTCTTACAATGTAATTCTATAGACAAATTCTTTCAGCTTTGCTGGCCTGAAGAAGTTATTCTGTGGCCTTCATGTACAAAAGATATTTTCACTTGGGCAAAGAATTTTAGGTTGACAGTTTTATTCTTTCAGCTCTTTAATGATGTTTTTTCCATTGTCTTCTGGCTTGCATAGTTTCTGAAGAAAAGGTTACAGTAATATTTATCTTTATTCCTTCATACCAGGGGTAAATATTTTAGGTTTTGTGGGCTACAGTCACTGTTACATATTCTTCTTTAATAAAAAAGTGTAGCAAACATTCTTAGCTTTGGAGTCATACAAAAACAAGGTATAGGCCAGATTTGGCACATGGACCACAGTTTATTTACCCCTGCTTTATATTTTTTTTCTCTTATTTCTTTTTAGGTTTTCTCTTTATTCTTATTATTTTTTAGTAATTTAATTATGAATTGTATTGCTGTAGTTTCCTTCATTTTCTTCTTGGTATTTGTTGAACTTCTTGGGTTTGTGGGTTTATATTGACCAAACTTGGAAAATTTTTGGCAATAATCTCTTTAATTTGTTTTTTCTTACCCTACCCTCTTTAATGGACTCCGATTTCACATATATTAGACTGTTTAATCATGGCCCATTAGTCTCCTTTTCTCTGTATTTTTTTTCATTTTTTATACCTCTTTACTTCATTTTGGATAGTTTTTTATTCTATGCTTTCGAGTTTAATATTATTTTTTTTCCCTGTGGAGTCTAATCTGATACTAATGTTATGTAGTGATTTTTTTTATTTCAGATATTTATATTTTTCTTTGTCAAAAGATCGTTATTGCATATATTTTTAATTTATCCTCCCATTATGGTCACATTTTGCTTTAAATTTCTGAGCATATTTATAATTGATTTTATGGTCCTTACTGAAAAATTCTCCCATTCCTGTCATTTTTGAGAATTTTATATTGATAGACATCACTTCTGGTTATAAGCCTCATCTTCCTAATTCTTCACATCTATGTAGTACTTTTTTCATTAGATACTTGTGAATTTGATGTTGTTAAGTGCTGACATTTATTGTCTTCCTTTAAAGAGTGATGACATCATTTTGGTAGACAGTTACCTGTTAATTATCTTGATCTTTTCAAAGCTTTTTAAAAACACTATTATTATTTTTAAATTTATTTTTATTGTTTTTTTAAAATTTATTTATTTATTTTAGGGCACTATTTACTCTAGAGTAGTATTTCCTCTAGCTCTAACTTAGTCCTACTCCTAAGGCATGATACGTCTGGAGTCTCTACACAGTGTCTCACATATTAATGAGACTACACAATGAATTAGGACTTGAATAATTCCTACTTTTGTGTGATCTTTGGGAACTGTTTGGCTTACAACTCCCTGATAATTGTTCTTTTCTTACAAGATTTTTTTTTGCTTGCCCTTTGAGGTTTTACTTGTAATATATGTAGAATGGAATTCTAAAAACTAAGACCTCTATGTAAATTACTGGAACTATTTCTCTGTGTCTCTCTCTCATCTCATGTTTTCTACCTTGTGAATTCTAGTCATCTCAGCATCTTAAAAGTTCAGTCCTCATGTTGTCAACACAGCAAAACACTGATCTCTGTTTGGGTTCCCTTTGCTGTATTGCATTCCAGAAATTTTCTCCAAGCATAAGGCTACTGTGATTTGTTTTCCTAATTCCAGGTATAATAGTCCTGTACTTTCTGTTAACATCTAAAAATGTTTGTTTATATTATTTGTCCAGTTTTCTAGTTGTTTATGGAAGGAGGATAAGACCTATCACAGGCCTTATTATACTCCCGTGTCTTAGTCATTAGGAAGTTTTGAGTAGAGCAGTGATGCAACTAATAAAATCTGACCTTTGCTCCTCATATGTGTTCTCTCTCCACCCAAGTCAGTGAAATCCAGAACTGCCTGTTCTTTTTATGCCCAGGTACTCTCCTGTGACCTTTATTTCCCTATTCTTCTGATTACAACCATCATCCAATATTTTATTTCTTTGTGTTAAAGAGAGCTGTCAGCCACTCTCCTTTATATTTTTCCACACTACCTATGGCAAATACATAGAATATGAAACAAGAAATACATATGAATTACTGAGTTTTTATAATGTCCCAGAAACTGATAAATAATCTTGACATTTATGTATGTATACTAAGACGGAGATGGGAAGAATTTAGCTGAAAAGATTTCACACCATTGTGTAATGGATCTGTGTCTGGTCCTCAGTGATCAATATTTATCTATAGAATGAATGAGTGAATGAATGAATGAATGAATGAATATCTATAGTCATTTCCAAGTGTTGAACTACTGCCTCTTAGTTACAAACTATAATTTTCTGATTTAAAAATGACCTGATGTTTTCTACATCACATCCCTTTCTCAAGTCTAGTTGCAGAGAACTGGAGCTATAAAATCTTGGTATGTAACCTAGAAGTTATTTGCCCATTAAAGCATCCCATCTTAGTGCAGTACAGAGTACCTGTTAACCCAGATGGACTCTAAAACCAGATTGCTGATAAGGGGAGGGAAAAGGAGGAAGGAGATGAAGAAGAGTGTGGAGAGACAAGGCTCTTTGATGGACAAAAGTTACAAGTTTAGATAAAACATGTAAAACATGAATTTTGTTGCCTCACACTCCCTTCTTTAAAAATCTTTTATTTTCTGAGTTCCAATGAATATATTTTTTTCCCACTTTGGATGCCTCAGAAAGTGGTAATCCCTATAGTCTGAAGGCCAAGCTTTTAAAGTACTGACATCTGTCTTTATGAGTTAAGGTGCTCACAAATTTGCACAGTTAGACACATGAATGAATAGAGGTACTCACACTTCCCACTCATAAAGATTAAAGGTAACTTGATGTTCTTTATACTCCTTTATCTAGGCTGGAAGTCAGGAATTTTCCAGTTCCAAATTTTAGATACTTAAAATGGTAAACATGCTCAGCAAAATGTGATTAACTTTTGATATTTATGTTTTTGGTATTTCTTAATTATTTAACACATACCAATTTCTTATCATTTTTCTTCTGTTAAAAAATACCATTTTGGGGCACCTGGGTAGCTCAGTCAATTACATGTCTGACTCTTGATTTTGATTCAGGTCATGATCTCAGAGTCCTGAGATCAAGCCCTGCACTGGGTTCTGTACTCAGCAGGGAACCTGCTGGAGATTCTCTTTCTCCCTCTCCCTCTGCTGCTCCCCCCACTTGTGTGCTTGCTGTCTCTCTCTCTCTCTCTCTCAAAAATAAATAAATAAATAAATAAATAAATAAATAAATAACATCTGTTTTAAATATATATATAATTTTTCCTCTGTTTATTCAAAATTTACAGGATAAATTGAATATGAACTTATTCTCTGTTGAGTTGCCAATGTATAGACAATATTTATTTATTATTACCTGCTAGTCAATTAAGACAGTTATTAAACAGATTATTTAAAAACATTATTACTGAGAGAATCCTGACTGCAAATCTATGCTACTACACTACATAATCACTTAGCAGGATCTTTAATTATTTTGCTGAAATCAACTTTCAAATATGAGAAAGAGATAGACTAATAGATTAGATAGATAGATAGATAGATAGATAGATAGATAGATAGATATAGATACAGGGGCACCTGGGTGGCTCAGTCGGTTAAGCGTCTGCCTTCGGCTTAGGTCATGCTCCCAGGGTCCTGGGATCGAGCCCTGCATCGGGATCCCTGCTCAGTGGGAGTCTGCTTCTCCCTCTCCCTCTGCCCCCTCCCCCCCATTCATGCTCTCTCTAATAAATAAATAAAATATTTTTTTTAAAAAAGAAAGATATAGATATATATCAGCAACAAATATCTTACTGTCAATACAAAAAAGGAATTTTCAGTTTAAAAGCCTTTTAAGTTTTCACCAATTAATTTTCAGTAGTGTGAATCCCACAGGCCACACACTTACGTGTCAAAGAAATAAACATATATATGACTACATATACACACACACATATGAATATAGATAATTTAATTTATAGCTTAATTTATAATTCTACATGGTAGCAGAAACCTGAACCTTTATCAAATAGTCCCTTTGAACTTTTCCCAGTAAATTTAAGTTTTTGCTTCTGTTTTTGTTTTTTCTGTCCCTACTCCAACCCCCAACTTGGTATAAATCCTAAACTTCATGTAAGTCTAATGGAATGTTGTGAAAATTGGGAGTAAGAACCTCATCCTTATAGTACATCTATCCATAGCTGGCATCTTCTCAGAAGGACCATTAAAAAATAGTTAACATTTATATAGCACTACACTAGGTGCTTTACATCTATTTCTATTTCTATATCTATATCTATATCATCTATATCTATCTATAGGTATATTTATATTTATCAGTCTTCATAACAGCCCTATGGAGTAAGTACTATTATCACTATCCATGTCTTACAAATAGGAAAACTGATGCACAGAGCAGTTAAAAATTGTTCAAGTTTATGAAGCAATTAAGAAACAAAGCTGGGTGTGAACACAACAGTGGCAATCTAGAACCTGAGGTTCAAATTCCTGTGCTCTGCAAGCTTCTCACTTCCTCTACTCCATGGACATAATCAACCCTCCACCTCAGCACAAGATGAGGCTTCCATGTTATATATGTAAACTTCTGTGCCACATTCCACAAGGACTTCCTCATCTCTGCCCATCCCAGAACTGTTCACTTTCCAGGACACAGCTGTGCCACACAGGGCAATACAAGGGAAATAAAATGATGTGACTGCACACTTCTAGGACCTATTGCTCACAGGGGCTCTGGGCCTTATGTTCATCAGCCAAATAACTCCATTTAAACATCACTTCCGTATTCTCAAAACCACAGTTGGAGGAATTTCCTAAGTGTTAACAGTATCCCAAACAGGAAGCTGTGTGTTCTCTCATTCTGCCAGGGGTGCAGCAGCCAGAGTAATTTTTACTTCAAGAGGGCACTGGTTCATGGCTATCTTTCTTTTCTTACTACCTCTCTTATGCTCCTCCCAAATTCTTTATGGAGATTTACCAGGTGATAAAAACTCATTCTAACAATATTTATTTTTCTATGTCAGCAATTTAGGTCAGGACCTTAGCTTTTAATACTTAAAAGACCCCTTATCATGCAACACAAAAGCCTTTTTTGTCAAGACTGCTGTGTCTTCCTTGAATTCATAAGTGTATTTTGAAATTTAGGACACAAGAACTGACTTTTTCAGTTTTTTTTTTTTCTTGTTATATCTTTCCTTTCTTGAGGCAGTAAACTTAAACTACTCTAACTCTCCTTAAATGGGGAGAAGGGTCATGTGGGAGAAAAAATCAAATTAAAAACACATCGGTGAATACTTCAAATTATCTTTCCAAATAGACTTCAAAGCTCTAATTCTAAAGAATTTGAAAATTATCTCTATAGTTATCTCCAGACATCTTATATAAGAGCCACTTAGTGGTCTCTTCCTTTTAAAAGAGCTTGGGAGTCCTGGTACAAATCCTAAGAAACCTAAAGAATCATAACCTCTCCTCTGACTTTTAAGAGGTAGGAGGAAAAGTAAAAATACTTGAGATGAGCCAGAAGCCTGTGGTTCTGGTCTCAACTCTGCCAATGACTAGTTGTGCTGCCAAGGACTAATCACTCAAATTATACTTAGTTTGTGAATTACCCAACTAACATTTCTGGATCATCATCTATGGGATGGACACTTAAAATATGATACTTGCTTAGTTATCACAATTTTAGCATAGTTAGAAAGTTTAAATTGTCTAAGATCTTAGAGGAATTAACTGGCAAAATTGTGATCAAAGGAAGCTATGTATTATCCCAACGTAATATTTCATGATATCTAAAGTCCCATCTAGGCCAAAATACTCCATAATTCTAAGAGGGATTTGGCAGAAAAGGCACAAAGGTTTTGCTGGGATACTAAATGTCATATACATGTGTGTCTATATATATGTGTATATATTCTGTGATTTATTGAAAAATACTACTTTGGATTAAAAAAATGGATCCTTGCTAGCAAATACACTCTCCCAGAGGTCTTCTTTGCACTTCTTATTTTGATATAATACCTGTACATTATCATGTTTTTTAAAAAATTCTTACAATACACAAAGCTTACTAACCTCTCCACAATTTGTTAATCACGTTCATTTTCCTAGCAGTGGTTGTCATGGACTGAAAACAGTAGAATTTATCTCCAGCTATCTCCTCCAGGGCTAACATTCACATTAAGCAACGTGTAATGTTTTCTCACCATGAATGCTGTCAGGCTGACATCAACAGTGAAATATGTGAATTAATACTTATACAAGCTAACATGATTTTTGCATTATAAAAATGTCATTTTTAAAAAGGACAGTATACAATGATAAACAATGTGTGGGCCTGTGTTGGAAATCAAATAACATAAAGGCTTTTTTAGTTCCCTTGGAGAATATATTGATTAAGTGAACTATATTACATTTGCATTTACACTGGAATACTGGGTTGATTTACAAATGTTAATGAATTCTTTTCCAGAACTTCTGAATGATGACTTCTTGGCTAATTGATATTTGGAAAGGTGTAGCACATAATTTAATTTCCTTAAACGCAGAGCTTAGCGCTTTGGTAGTTTGCATCTGGGAACTGAGATTCTTTTTTATTTAAGTGATAGGGGTGAAAAGTTTAGTTGTGAGTTCTGTCAAAAATAACTCTTTTTAGATTCATGAATCCTCTACCTAGTGATTTATTTTTTCCAGGCCCATTTTCTTTTTTTCTTTTCTTTTTTTTTTTTAAAGCAAGAGTTTCTCATTTCTCTATTTTCAATGGTACAGTCTGAAAAATAATATTGAAAGGAAACTTTACTAGATTGGTCTAGAGCAATACTGGAGAACCCTAACAAAAGCCCATTCCTCTAACTATACATAAACTTTAAAGAAACACTAGGCATGATAACATCTTAAAGTTTACAAGAAATTTGTGTCCACATTGAAAAGAGATTAGGACAGCATAACAGCCCCTAATTTCACAAAAGCCTGATTTCCAGTCTCCTTTTAGGTTTCTTCCTTTGGTGCAGTGGTTCTCAAACTTGGCTGCACATGGGAATCACCTAGAGAGTTTTAAAAATATGAGTCCTATAACTAGAGATTCTGATATAATAGAGCATTGCCTGGGCACCTGGATCAATAAAAGCTCCCTCAGGTGATTCTAATGTGGAGCCAAGGTTGAGAATCACAGACTCTTTGTAAATTCTCAAGAAACGCTCACTCATGTATTTGGGCTGCTGACCCTACCACACTTCCCAGCTGGCTGCCTCACTATCCTTTTGCTTTAGGTAATAAACCAGATGTTATTTTCAAGGCAGTAGTGCTCTGTTCTGAGTCTTGCACCTGATTTTCTGTTTGAGATATGGTTTAAGCATCATTGGTGCTTATGTCTACAGCATTGTTTTGCCCTGGACATCCCAATAGGCTCATAACCTGTCAGCTGCTGCTTATGCTTTACATGTGCTCCTGGTTTCTTTGCAGCCTCTATCCAGGCCAGAAGGTTGGTACCAGATCTCTTGGCAAGTCAGTAGAAAAGATTTGCTAGCTATTTTTTATCTCCTTATTTATCATATCAAGCACAAGCCTGGAGGACCCATCTCCTAGCATTCATTCATAGGGAAAAAAGGATATCTCCTCTCATTTAAGGCTTACACAGAGTCAGAAAGAAGGGTTTACTATAGTTAACAGCACTGGAGATAGAAACAGGAAACAAAGATAGTGCGATGAAAATGAATCTTCTAATTTTCTCTGGGTCTTTGAAACTCATTACTGGGGAGATTGTTAAATAATGAGGATAATACTGAGAATAATACCTACTGAAAAGCAAAAAGCACTTCAATCCACCTCTGGATTCTGGGGGGGGGGGGAAATTAACTCTTTAGTAACCTGGCATATAGCGACTTGGAGGACTTGGCTAAATTGAAAAGAAGGAAAAATGAAAAGATGTGTGGCAAATAAACTTAGTTAAGCCACATTAAGATCCTGGTTGACATGAACTCTGGAGACTGAAAAACTGGCTTTAGGACCTCCAAAGGACAGTGTGATGCCCTCACAGCAAAGGCTGGAGATGGGGAGCTGAGCCTGAGGTCATAGCTAGCAAGACCAAAGCGGAAACTACATCAACAGGAGAGAAATGCCCAGGACTTCCTAGTACCATTGCCTGAGCAATGTGAATAAACTATGAGTTCATCCACCATGGACTTCTGCAGAAGAGGCCAACACTGCTTACACAATAGACAGCTCAGACCCAAAGATCAGCATGAATGTCACTTTCCGTAACTCTACTAAGAGAGCAAGTACCTGAACTTCTTCAGGAATACATTCAGATATCATCTAAGATCAAAGCATGAGAAGAGCTGAGTAATGTAATATAAGATAAACTGAAAGGATTGTTGAAATTATGGGATTCTGAGTAAGCTTTCACAGGATTAGGTATTCTTTTACTTTTCAAATAGCAGCTGTGTATGCACTCAGAAATATCTAACAGATTTTGTGTGTTTTTCTCTTTAAAAAAAAAAAAAAACACATTATGTTTTCTCTACATAGAGTCATATTGTATCAAGATGGAGACATATTGGGGCACCTGGGTGGCCCTGTTGGTTGAGTGTCAGACTCTTGATTTCGGCTCAGGTTTACCTCAGGGTCATGAGATCCAGCCTGGAGTGAGCTCCATATTCAGTGTGGAGTCTGCTGAAGACTCTCTCTCCTTCTCCCTCTTCCCCTCCCCTCCTTCTCTCTCTCTCTCTCCCTCTCTCTCTCTCAAATAAATAATTTTTTTTTTTAAAAAAAAGATGGAGACGTATTGAGTAGAACCATTAAACAGAGGGGCACATGGCAACAGTATCTGCCTTTACTGCCTGGATGTTACTCCTTATTTTCTCTCTCCTATAACTTCACCCTATCCTTTTCTATCAGCTCTTTCACAATAGATTTTAAACATGTACGAACATATCCCACCATTAAGCAAAATACGTAAGAAACCATTAAGCAAAATACATAAGAAAATAAAACATACAGCCTTCAACTCTACATATTTTCAGCTATTACTCTATTTCTAGCTGTATTAGCCCATACTTACTGTTTATACTAGATTTTCCACCATCACCCTAAAAATATTTTTGCCGGGGCCAGTGGGGGTGGGTCACGTGGAGCATGCTGCCTGGAGTGGCGCTGGCGGCCAGAGGCCGCTGTGGTGGAGCTGCGGGCAGGGAGCCGGCCCGGGCTCTGGGTAAGCGAAGCACCGCGCAGTGCTGAGTCCACCACCCGCGGGAGCCATGGAAATCGGCACCGAGATCAGTTGAAGATCCGGAGTGCCATTAACGGGAAATTGCCAGAGCTTATGTTGATGAAGAATTTCCTGATTGCATTATGGTGATGGAGGCCAACAAGAAAAGTCAGGACCAAATGACAGAGGACCTGTCCCTGTTTCTAGGGAATACAATTCGATTCATCCTATGTCTTCATGGTGTATTAAACTTTGCCCTGTTACAACTGACCCCTCCAGTCTAAAGTCATCTGATACGAACATATTTGATAATACCGTGTCTTCAAACAAGAGCAGTTTCAGCCGGGGAGATGAGAGCATGAAGCTGCAGTGCCACCCCCTTGAGAATGCTAGCACTGAACCTGAAAAAAAGAGATTCCAGAGTTTCTCCTAGTTCACAGGAGCAGAAAAACACAAATGTCAGACAGACTTATGATGATGGAGCTGCATCCTGATTAATGTCAACTGTGAAGGCTCTGAGGGAGACAGCACCCTCTGAAGATGTGATTGATACTAAGCCAGAACCAGATGATCTCATTGATGAAGACCTCAATTTTGTGCAGAATCCCTTATCTCGGAAAAAACCCTACAGTGACACTTACATATGGTTCTTCTTGCCCTTCTATTGAAATTTATCAACCACCTGCAAGTCAAAATGCAGATAGTGGTGCTCATTTAAACAAGTTGCAATTTCAGCAGTAGCAAAACAATATTTTTGCAGCCAAGCAACCTGATATACAGAATAGCCAAGTATATGAAACAGGATGTTTCTGGGAAAGGGAAGTGCTTAACAGCCTAGAAGAGACTTATACTCTCTTTTTCAGAAACAACTCAGAAAAAATGAGTATTGAGGAAGAAAACTTTCAGGAGAGGAAGTTGCCTGTGGTATGTTCAATTGTTAAAGTAAAAGACTTCCATCATGATGGAGAAGAGGAGGAGGAAGATGATGATTGTGGGTCTCATACAGGACGCATCTTCAGCAATGTGTGCCAGCAAAGCCTGAAAGGAGACCTTCACTTCCACCTTCTAAATAAGCTAACAAGAATCTAATTTTGAAGGCTATCTCTGAAGCTCAAGAATCTGTAACAAAAACAAGTATTCTATAGTCTCACAGAAACAGACACTTCCAGTTGCTCCCAGAACTTGAACTTTTCAAGAAGAATTGTTTGCAGAAATGGTCCAGGGTCAAAGCAGGACCCCCAGAATAAGTCCCCCCATTAAAGAAGAGGAAACAAGGGAGATAATATAGAAAAAAGCCAAGGAACTCAACAGAGGCAGTTGTTATCCCGACTGTAAATTGACCCAGTAATGGCAGAAACTCTGCAGATCAGTCAAGATTACTATGACATGGAATCCATGGTCCATGCAGACACAAGATCATTTATTCTGAAGAAGCCAAAGCTGTCTATGGAAATAGTAGTGGCACCAAACCAAGAGTTGGGGATGAAGACTGCAGATACCCTTTGAGTACTTTCAGGACACCTTATGCAGACAAGATCTTGTACCACCAGGTAAACCTGCAAGTCCTAAGTTTATAGTGTCACTGGATGTTCTCCCCAGCCCCCCAGGATACATGTCAGATCAAGAGGAGGACATGTGTTTTGAAGGAGTGAAGGCTGTAAACCAATCTGCAGCCTCAAACAAGGGACTCAGAGGTCTCCTCCACCCACAGCACTTGTAGCTGATGAGCAGGCTGATCGATGAGCTAAATGGTAGCTTTGCAAATGCTGAGATGAGTGAACTGAGTGTGGTCCAGAAGCCAGAAAAACTTTTGGTGCATTGCAAGTACTGGCCTTCCTGTAAAAATGGGGATAAGTATACTTACCATCATCCTGTTTCACCTTGCAAAGCCTTCCCCAATTGTAAATTTGCTGAAATGTTTGTTCATTCATCCAAATGGTAAATATGATACAAAAATGTACTAAACGAGATTGTCCCTTCACTCATATGAGTGGAAGAATTCCAGCACTGTCTCCAAACCCAGCAATTGCAACACCAGTGCCACCTTCTAGCTTCTAGTAGTCAATGGTGGTGTTATTTCCCTGCTTGTAGGAAAATGGAATCTCCCTTCTGTCATTAAAACACTGCAGATGTAACACTCAGTGTACAAGACCTGACTACACACTTGATCATCCCACCATTACTGTGCCACCACAACATGCCTTGAAATGGATTCGACCTCATACCAGTGAATGACATTCAGTCGTACTTGGCAGAAGATTGTGGAGGGACCATCTACTGACGAAAGATACTCTGCAGAACTTGTCAAATCTTTGAAACTTAGAATATATTGTTTTCATAATATTAAGTTTACTGCCTACCTGAAGTGTCTAATTTTTCAAGTTTGTAAGTTTATTAAGTGGTTTTAACATTGGGTGTTTTTTGTTGTTTGTTTTGACTATAAAAAGACCATTTAAGGAAAAGCTAAATTCTATTAAAACATTTCAGGCATGTTTGAAAAAAAAAAAAAAAAACTGCCAAAACCTCTAATGATTGACTTATTCCTAAATCTGACTCCGCAGTCTTGTCTCATTTACCCTCTGCAACATGCTCTTTATTTTTTGCATTCTGTGATGTTGTTAGCTCCAGGTTCCTTCTGTCTCTCTGGCCAGTTTTATTTCCCTTTATTAAATTCTCTTCTTCAGCACTCCTTATAAATTCAGTGCTTCCAGGATTTCTAATTGATCCCATCCCTTATAAATTCAGTGCTTCCAGGATTTCTAATTGATCCCATCCATTTACATGGCTTGAACTATCTCAGGTATATTTTAATGACTCAAATTAATATCCTCAGCTTCATTCTAATTCCTAAATGCCAGAAATATTTATTCTAATAATGACTACTCATTCAAATAATGACTACCTTCACCACCCAAACTCAATGTACCTCAGAAAGAAATAATCTTCTGGAATGCAATATTTCCTTCTAAAAGTATTTGTGCCACTGCTATCTTCTTAGCTAGCCTTTAATTTGGAGTTATATCTTACTTATTTTTCTTAACAGCCTCCCCCACTCACTGTTCCATTTGTTCAAAAGCTCTTATTCAAGGGACTCCTGGGTGGCTCAGTCAGTTAAGCAACAGACTCCTGATTTTGGCTCTGGTCATGATCTCAGGGTCTTGAGAATAAGCCCCAAGTTGGGCTCCATGCTGGGCATGGAGCTGCTTAAGATTCTCCCTCTCCCTTTGCCCCCAACACCCCCTCTTGATCGTGTGCATGCATTCTTTCTCTCTCTCTCTCAAAAAGAAAAGAGGCTCATATCCAGGATACATTTTTTTGACCTTAATTACTATAAATAACTTCTTAATTGATACTGTTATATCCCACTCTTAATGCCCTTTAGAAAATTTCTACTCTTATCAAAGAGTGATTGTTTTAAAATGCAAATATAAATAAGCTATAGCACTAAATACTATTCAGAATAAAGAACAATCTCCTTAATGTATTATAAATATTGTGTCATCATCTGTTCTCAACCATGATGAAATATTTCTACTCTCTGGTCCCACCATGCATGTTTTTTGTGTGTTTTTGTTTGTCTGTTTTGTTTTGTTTTGTTTTCTCAGCCTAAGAGCTCTTCCTCTCTGCCTGGCTAATTTCTCCTTAGCCTACAGAATCTATCTTAGGTGGCATTTCCTCCAAAAAGCCTTCCAAGTGATAAGTGTAAATTAGGTACCTCAAGTGATAAATGTCAATTCTATGTGTTTTCATAGCACCTTATTTCTGTTTCTGAAGCAATTAATATAAAATGAATCATGATGTGTTTAATTGTCTGCATTTCCCCCACTGAACCGTAAGCTTTTGTTTTGTTTTTTTTTAAGTTTCTATTTAAATTCTACTTAGTTAACATATAGTGTAATATTGGTTTCAGGAGTAGAAACACAACAAGTACCCTCCTTAATACCTGTCATCCATTTAGCCCATCCCCCTACCCACCTCCCCTCCATCAACCCTCAGTTTGTTCTTTATAATTAAGAGTTTCTTATGGTTTGCCTCTCTCTCTCTCTCTCTCTCTCTCTTTGAACCATAAGCTTTTGAAGGCAAAACACTGTCCATGCATATTTGTATTCGTATTTCCTGGCACTTTCCCTAGAAGGAGCTAAAATAAATGGACACTTAACAAATGAATGTTTAAGCAAGCACATATATTTCAGGATTCTGTGATCAATTTCTTGTACTTGCTATACACTAGTGTGAAATTTTGAAGGCATGAGAACACCTATGCATCTTAACTCATGTTTCTATGAAGAGTAATACTCATTCAAATCCAACATAAACCCTTGCTGAAATATCATCCCCACATCTTTTTAAGAATGTCAAAGGCAACAGAGGATCCCTGACTTATGTAAGAGAAAGCCTGGGATAGATATTTCTTATAAACAAGATGAGATAACCTGATCTTCTTAAAATTGTGTTTTTCTTTTGTTCTGACTTTTGTGGTGATTTGAAATCTTCTTTAAGAGAGATAGAGAAAAGAAACTAATTTTCTGTTGGACTGGATCAGCCCTGCCCCAACTGGTCTGTAGAGAAATATGTCTCTAGTACAAATGAATACACATTTGAGAGCCCATTTTTTCTTTCTTCCTTCTTCTCTCCCTCCCTCCCTCTCTCCCTCCCTTCCTTCCTTCCTCTCTTCTTTCTTCCCTCCCCTCTCCTCTTTTCTCCTTCGCTCCCCTCCCATCCTTACACCTGTCTGTCTCTCTCTCTGTTTTATTTTACTTTCTTTGCTTCTGGCCTATGGTAACTCCTGTACCATCTGAACACTATCTGTAAATATATAAACACACAGGGCAAGAGTATTCTGCTGTAGAACATAGACATTTTTAAGAGCTCTCACTTCATCTGTCAATTAGGTATAAAGGAGCAGATTACAAAAGACTGAGATAGTTCAACAGTACAGAAGGGCATAAAAGAAATCAAGTATATCTGGAAGTCACCACAAAATCAATTTCTTACTACAAAGGGATCATGTTTTGAGGTATATTAAGTAATAATACATCCTGTTGGTTCTTTAATGTATAAAAGACCATACATCAAAATATCAATGGAATTTTACATAAGTTTACATTAGAGTTCTTCAGATCATGCATATAAGAGGATGTAATCTGTGTAACACTGGAGGCAAAAATGAAATTGAACTGCCCTACATGTTCTTTTGTTTTTAAAGATTTTATTTATTTATTTGACAGAGAGAGACACAGCAAGAGAGGGAACACAAGCAGGGGGAGGGGGAGAGGGAGAAGCAGGCTTCCTGCGGAGCAGGGAGCCCGATGGGGGGCTTGATCCCAGGACTCTAGGATCATGACCCGAGCCAAAGGCAGACGCTTAATGACTGAGCCACCCTGGTGCCCCTGTCCTACATGTTATATAAACATTCACTTTTCATATAAAAATGAACATCTTAATAAGTTAATTTTCAGCTATCCATCAAGGGCCTACTTTATACTCAGCATTGTAATAATGGATGGTGTATTTAATTATTGAGTTAATCCTATAACTACTGAGTGATTATATATTCAAGACACTGTGCTAAGTGATAGTGATATATAGGTGAAAAATACCCCTTGAAAAAGGATTTAATCATAATTGAGAAGCAATAGAAGATAGTTGAAATGTTAAGTTACTGCCTTAAAAATAATAGCATCATATAGGGACACCTGGGTGGCTCAATCATTAAGCATCAGACTCTTGATTTCACTTCAGGGCATGATCTGAGTCCTGGGACCGAGCTCCACCAGTTCTGCACTCAGTGGGGAGTCTCCTGGGAGATTCTCTCTCTCTCCCTCTGCCCTCCGCCTGCTTACATGAAAGCATGCACTCTCTCTCTCAAATAAATATTTAAAAAAGTAGAATTGTATGGTGACCGTAGCTACACTTGTGGTGAGCATGACATAACATATAGACTTATGTAACCACTATGTTGTACACCTGAAACTAATGTAACATTGTGTGTGGATTATACTTCAGTAAATAAATAGTAACAAAATAATAATGACAATGTATATAGTATTTAGAAAGATAAATGCAGATCTTTTTGAAAAGCAGTCTTCAGTCCTCCTGAAAACATAAATAGATATATAGAGACATGAGCTTCTAGAAGGAAGTAGCCTAACTTTACTAACAGGTATTTCTTGAATGGATAGTCATATGAATTAAGATAATGGTAAAATCTAGAAGCTGAAATTTTGTTTCCTATTTGGTTACAAATCACAAGGGAATTATCCCTCCAAAAAAGGTGGTGCCATTCACTAATCTTAATCATATTCCATGTAAGGAATCTCTTAGTTTATTGTTCAGGAATGAAACTATGTTAAATAAAAAGTATGAAACCTTCCAATAAGCATAATTGAAAGGGAGTGTCCTTGGTGGTTCTTTTATCAGTTTACACATAATGCCATTATACACTGCTATTCTCATTTGAGTATGAATGACTATATAGCAAATTATTACTTTTAGCCTGTTTTTAATAAAGAAATATTGCTAAGTAAAAGTAATATTATTTTTCGGGGCGCCTGGGTGGCTCAGTTGTTAAGCGTGTGCCTTCGGCTCAGGTCATGATCCCAGGGTCCTGGGATTGAGCCCCACATTGGGCTCCCTGCTCAGCGGGAAGCCTGCCCCACTCCCCCTGCTTGTGTTCCCTCTCTTGCTGTCTCTCTCTCTGTCAAATAAATAAAATCTTTTTTAAAAAAAGTAATATTTTTCATGTTAGAAATCTGCACAGAATGGTCAGAACACAGCCTAGTAATCATATTGTGTGTCCTAATTATGTGATTTTGAAAATTTAGTGGATACATCTAAAAAATAGTGATAACATTTATATAATCATATATCATTATATATATATGATTTCTATGCACATTTCTATACACATTAGAACTAGAAGTAAAGACATTTTACTGTATAATAAATGGATGTAATTTTATACAAAATTAAATATAGGTCCTTGTTAATTAAAGTAGTGGAAAAATATTGTTCTAATTTTAAACTTATTTAAGGTATATTTTTAATTCACTACATTAACACAAGGTTTGAATGAGCAATTATACATGCTTTATTATACAGTATGTTTTTAATGACCACAAATGAGTTTATAATAAGATAATGATACACACATGCTATTTCACAAGCATAACATGGATATTTAGCTGGAACTGAAAAGCAACTGCTCTAAAATTATAATTTAATCTTTTTCATAAGAAGAATTTACTGTCTCATTGATGGAATTTTATTTTTCCATAGAAATTATTCACTGAAAGCACATTCTATAAAGTAAACTCACAGTAACTGGATGAGGATATGTTCATGATGGTTGGGAACCAATACCTGCTTCTAGTAAACTTGGCTGTACGAACAACTGACTGAATAAATTTTAACAAGTGAAGTAACCTGTCTTATTTTCCTCATCGGTATTATGGGAATCAAAGTAGTACCTAACTTATACTGTTGTTGAATAATACCTAAAATAAAATATGTAAATGGCCCAGTGGCTGGCAGAGTTGACCCTTAACAAATGTTAACTATAGATAGCTAGATACATCAAAATTTGTAATTTTTTAAAAAGATTTTATTTATTTATTTGAGAGAGAGAGAATGAGAGACAGAGAGCATGAGAGGGAGGAGGGTCAGAGGGAGAAGCAGGCTCCCTGCCTAGCAGAGAGCCTGATGCGGGACTCGATCCCGGGACTCCAGGATCATGACCCGAGCCGAAGGCAGTTGCTTAACCAACTGAGCCACCCAGGCACCCCAAATTTGTAATTTTTTAAAAGAGATAAAGCTTAATTAGATGACTAAAGATACTTGAGAAGACCAATTTATGCAATTTGACTTTTGGATTTAATCTGTGTATGTATGTATGTATGTATGTATGTATGTATGTATGTATATGTATTTATTTATCTGACAGAGAGAGAGGGAGAGCACAAGCAGGGGAGCAGCAGAGGGAGAAACAGGCTCCCCGCTGAGCAGGGAGTCCGATGCGGGGCTCGATCCCAGGATTATGGGGGAAAGACAGAAGAGGAACGGCTAAGAAAGACTGAGGAATGAACCTGAGCCACTTCAAAAAGGACAAAGACCATACCCTACTGGACTAATACTAGTGGCTACCAAAGGACAGAGAGACTGAGTTTTATGGTATTGTTTACAAATAGGACGAAGGAGCCTCTAGAATCATCTAGTTACTGACCTAACAAGTGTCTCTGAGAACTCTAAAGCTATGCCATGTATGCTGTTTATGGCCATGCTGTCTGATACTGTTTCTAAACCATGATGCTGAGCGCTCTGTAATTGTGTGTATAGAAGACACAGTACAATCTGGATTTGCTTCAGGTTTTACCACATATCTGGGAAATCACATTCTGAAAGCATCATTTTATATTTGTTTTCCCCCTCAGATATAACCTAGAATAAACTCAATTTTACTATGGAAAGATAGAGAAGAAAAATGTACCCTTAATCAAAGAATCGGAACCTCCTTGGAATCTAGAGAAACAAAATAAATGGCAATATTATTTATTCTGTTAAGATAACCTTTAACTTCTATGCCAATTTTTAATTTTAATGTCATGAAAGTATTTGGTATATATACATATTTACTTTAGAGAATTTTGGGGGGAAATAAATCTAAAGTTGATAGAATAATGTATTTGATGAGATAATCAAAATGAGTTACCACTGAATCATAATGGAGTTTTACATTCAAAGTTGAGTTGTCAAACTTTTTTCCCACCTTAGAGCATCCACACACTACAGCAAAGCACAAAAAGAACATTAGCTGTAAGTCACGCATGTTACTTCCACTTATATTGTAATGGCTACTAGTCAGTTGTACGGCACACCTAGTCACATAGGAGACTGAGAAAAGAAGTATGGCTGTATGACCAGGACTAAGAGGGAAGAGTGCTGCAGGAGGCTGTCAGTAACTCTGGAGTAAGAAACAACACACTTGGACTAAGAGAGGTGGGAATAAATAAATGAAAAATATTAAGAAAGATTAATTTGTCGGGCTTGGTAATTAGTTCGATATGAAGGTGAAAATTAAAGGAAAGGCACTGAGACTCAGAGGTTGCAAATATGGCTAGATATTAGATTAAGAATCTTATTAATCAATAACAAACTCACAAGCAAAAGTCTAAGACCGCTTTGGGCAGAGGTACAATACCACACATATACACATATGTTTACATGATGTATGTGTGTTCTGTTTTAAAAAGAAAATTGTTATGTAAAATTATTTTCGTTCAGGATATTGAAGAATAGATGCATTAATAATCCATTTCTAATACAGTTGAGAATGTTCCCTCAGTTATTTCATTTAAATCCCTTAAAACCAATGCAAAGGTTAAACTTATCCCTTGCAGTCCAGGTAAGAATGCAGTTAGTAAATCATAATTGAACCTTGAAATCTTGAATTGCAAAGTTTAAATGCCTAAGTAACTGTATCTTAAATGAGAACACACCTTAACTTTAACTCTAAAAATATTTTGGCAAAGCTACTTTCAGCAGTATTATCTCTGGCAAACCACACTTAATTTTAAACTCACAAACTTCATCTTTGGCAGTGTATAACTCAGCTAACCACCTCACCATGAGAGATTTAACCTCTGGTAGTATTCATGCAATCCAAATTTTATAACTTCATCTTCAGGGAATTGATTTGTAAGACACCATGGAAATCCTTTACTGAAACAGTAAATAATGACAGAAGTGGAAAAACTACATTTATTCGGGTTTAAATTCCTCTCTTTTACTGATCTTTGTTCCAATGTCTAAAGAAAGCAATAACACAAAAATTAGAGGGGAAATAAATCCAGTTTCCATTAACTATGTAGATTGGAAAACTAGTTATGAGTTTGTTTTTTTGTTATGTGACTAGTTTTATTAATTCTGTGAATATTATGGAGTGGAGATAGGAGAACACATCACGATATTAAGAATGTATTTCTAGGGGCAACTCAACTCAGTCCGTTGAGCATCTGACTCTTGATTTCAGCTCAGGTCATGATCTGAGGGTTATAAGATGGGAGCCCCAATTCAGGCTCCTTGCTCAGCCGCAGCATCTGCTTGAGATTCTTTCCTTCCCCCTCTCCCTCTGCCCTTCCCCCTGTTCACGTGTTCTTTCTCTCTCTCAAATAAATAAATAAATAAAATATTTAAAAAAAAGAATGTATTTCTATTAATTACAAAAAGAAAACCAGAAATAGTGTCCTAAAATTCATTTATCAGCTCTGATTGTGTAGCCTCTTCTGATGCTGATTGTCTCCACATGGCTATTTATCCTGAATTTCTTGGATAAATGATGTCTTGAGTAAGATCCAAAGTCATTTTAGAATCTTCGACTCTATTCCAAAGCACAGCAGACACAGTTACCAATAATGCAAAGAATTTAAACACAAATTTCTTGAGAAGCAATATCTTGGATCAAATTGATCCCTTTTCTATTTCTAGTCTCTACCATATATATATATATATGTATATATTTTAAACGGGGATCTATAATATTAAAAAGAAGTTCCCTTGCAAATTATCAAAGACATGCAAATTTAACTGACAGCAAGTTACAATTTTGAAAAATCATCCGGAATGACTAACACTGTTCAGGGGGATATTCAGGTAAATTGCTGCTAACAATTTATACTATAGCAAGCTATGTGCAAAACATCCTATCTCCAATCTCCCAACTCAACAATAGCGTTTGTTCTTATATTATTGAAAAAGTATAGATGATCAAACAAGAAATATCCCATATCACAATCTATAAACTTGTCTGTGTCTATTGCAATATTATTTTGTCTTTCTTTCTGGTCAAAACAGATAGACTCTCTCAGCTTCTATCTAAAACTAACCCCAACCCTGAGCTATAGCTCATATCTTACTTAATTATCCTTTTGCAAGTACCATAGATTTTCCTTCCCTGGTCCATCATTACCACCAGTCTACGATCACTCAGAAATTTTCCTATCAAGAGAGGAGTCCCAGAGACCCCATATCATCCTGTTAAAGCCTCTAATTACAATTGCACTAGAACAGAGCTCTTAAAGGAGTTCTCTATACTTCTTACCCCAATGTCTCACCTCTAAGTTTCTCATCTGCCTAATTCTAAAGTTTCATTCAAAACATTTTCCTAAAACTGTTCTTGATGAGGCTATTAATGACCTTTTTCATGCCATATTGAATTGTCAATTCTCATTTCTTTTCTTAAACTACCACTACCATTTGATACTGTTGATAATTCCTTTTTTGAATGATTTTATATAAATTGATTTCTACGATTCCACACTCTACTAGGTTTCCTCCCACATCAATATTTACTTTTTGTCTCCTTTGCTGACCCCACTCTCTTTTCTGCTTTGAAATGCTGATTTCCCTCTGTCATAGTATAGTCTCTATCTACCCATTTTTTTTTTTTTTGCCAGTGCAATGACTTAAAAAAAAAAAAAAAAAAAAAAAAAAAAAAAAAAAAACTCTTACACTTAGAGTTCCAAAATCAAGCCATCCTTTTAGGTCCGGACATGAATGTCCTTGGTTGGCTGAGAAGGGTTGAGGAATGGGGAGAAGAGAGGGTGATAGAGAAAAAAAAGAGAGCAAGAGACAGAAATTGGTTACATGGTACTAGGTAGTCAGAAAAAAATGGTGGGGGGAAAAAGTATCCATTGCTGTGGGACAGGATGTTCAATTCTCATTACAAAGTTGTTTGTGTTCCTGGGTGTAATACCTCTCTTCTCCCTTCCACTGAATCATGCATAAAGTCTATGCACAAGCACAGTTTTGAGTGAGAGAGGTTATATTTGTGGACATTAAGAAAATGGTCTGAGTTCCACAGCTGGGTCCATGTGAGGCCAAATAAGAACTGCATATGGGGAAAAGCAAGAAAATCTATAAACTAAGCTAATTAAGCAGAAGTAGAAAAATAGAGCCAGAAGGGACTATGAAGATGTAAAGTCCTCTTGGGATTTTTCAGAGATGTGGGGAAAGAAATGCAAATGAGTTAAACCTTTAGAGGTAGTGATGATAACTAATTTCCAGATTACACATGTACATTCCCATCTGGAGGCTATTGTCAACATGTAGGAGGTATGACATAAAAATCTGATGTGAAGTAAAATATCTAAAGAGTTTCTATTCTTATAGTTGCTTCAATTAGTTTCTATTTAACACATATGCAAATAAATGGAATCTGAGTATAAAACTCAATAGGGAGAAATGGATATAACTGAAAATTTGTGATCATGTATCCTTTACTGGATGTATAATAAAATAAGATGCCTTACACAAGACTGAGGATCAAAAATAGCTCTCTGAATAAAAATAGATGGTCTCAATCACACTTCACACATACCCAACTTACATAAATGAAGGCAGTTTAGCTTAATGTTGAAGACAATATGAAAGAATAGGAGAGATATTGCAGGTGAAAAAATTTTAGAACTGAGTTCATCTAGAAATTAATCAACTTAAATAAATCTACCTTAGAGTTTGCTTGTATATTATAATTTCCATGCATTTTTCATAAGGTAAATGAATGCTAGGTTAATAAAGTGGCCTACAGCTTTTTTTTTTCCCCTGGAATTCTTTATCAAAATCACACTTATATGCAATGTGTCATAGTGCAGTTGTAAAATAAGAAAACTAGAGTCTCTGTTTTACTATATTTCTGTCATCCAAAGGATAGTGACTACATCTCTGAGTTGGTGATGTTTACCAACAACTGACTTTAATTTGTAAAGCCAGCACTCCAGAGGCTATTACTTCATAGATTATTGACCTAGATTTTGGTTTGCAGCCAACAAATGCATGGGGATCCTTTGGCTTTGGTTTCACGTTTCAAATCTTTCAACCTTATTTGGGCTTTTCCTATACAAATGGAATTTTATATTAGAACAGGAAAGTAAAACAATCAAAGTAGAGTATCTAATCACTTACTTAAATATTAGCTAAACAATTTAGAACAAAGTATAAACTAGCTAAAGTTAGGCTCCACTCAGGCTTTTTTCAATGATTCTAAATCTCTGTATTTTAGTTTTGAGACCTTCTCAGGCTGAGTAAAACTCTCTCTAAATCATTCTTAAAGTCAAGAAAAATCAGATTAATACCAGGTTTTGAGATTGCTCTCCCCAGACACTTAAATTTCTATTTGCTGTTGTATCAACTTCCTTTGTGCTCTTGGTTGCACTATAAACTATGTCATTCCTTGCTAAGCTGTGACACTGCTTGGAGATAAAAAGCTGTATGAGCTCCTTGTGTTAATTTCCAGAACAGTTTCAGGTTGTCTTCCTTGCATTTCTCATTAGAATTTCTGAGTGTTTAGGGTTCCACATTCTCCACAGGTGGGGGGGAAAAACTAGCATAACATATTTGCCATTATGGGGTCTTCTTAAATGTCACTTGCATTTTTTTATTATTTAAAAATACATATTATTTTATGTTATTATCAAAATTATCATAAGTAAATTGATTATAGAAATTTTGGACAGAATAGAAATACATATAAAAAGGTTTAATTAGTTTTCTGGGGCTGCTGGAAAAAAATACTACAAATTTGATGGCTTAAAACAACAGGAATGTATTCTCTCACAGTTCTTTAGGCTCTAAATCTGAAATTCAGCAAGGCCACACTTCCTCCAGAGGCTTTAAGGATGAATTCATTTCCTTCCTTCCTCTTCCAGCTTCTGGTGGCTCCAGGCATTCCTTGGTTTATGATCATATCCCTCCAACCTCTGCCTCAGTAGTCATGCGGCCTCCTCTTCTGCGTCTGTATAGTCTCCCTCTGTTTCACTCTCACAAGAATTCTTGGCACTGGATTTAGGGCCCACATGGATAATCTAAGATGATCTTGCCATCTCAAGACCCTTAGGTATATCTATAAAGATTCTTGTTCCAAATAAGATAACATTTAGAGGTTCTAGAAACTAAGATGTGGGCATATCTTTTGAGAGTCCACTACTCAATCCACTATAAGCAATTAAAATTTTAGTTCATGTTCCCAATCTTATTTTCTCTAAAATCTCTTGTTACTAACTTCAGACTATATAGGTCTTCCCATGAATTATTATTCTAAATAAACTAAATAACATATGTTTAGGAACATATTCCTATTTTGGTAAACCTCATTTTTTAAAAAGATTCTATTTATTTATTTGTCAGAGAGAGAGAGAGAGAGTGAGCATACACAGGGGGAGAGGCAGGCAGAGGGAGAAGCAGGCGCCCAGCTGAGCAAGGAGCCCGATGCAGGACTCGATCCCAGGATCCTGGATCATGACCTGAGCCAAAGGCAGATGCTTAATCGACTGAGCCACCCAGGCATTCCCAAACCTCATTTTTAAAATAAGACATAATAGAGAATAATCTAAAATTTAAATCCTTGAAAGGAATAGCATGGAGACAAGGGTATAGGATATAGGAGGATCATATAATGTATACACACACACAGGAATATTACTCAGCCATAAAAAAGAATGAAATCTTGCCATTTGCAACAACATAGATGTAACTAGAAAGTATTATGCTAAGCAAAATAAGTCAGTCTGAGAAAGACAAATACCATATGATTTCACTCATGTGGAATTTAAGGAACAAGACAGATGAACATATAGGGAAAAAGAGAGGCAAACCAAGAAACAAACTCTTAACTAGAAACAAAAAAACAGCATTGCTAAAGAGGTGGGTGCGAGGATGAGTTAAATAGGAGGATCATATGAGAACTTAGAACACTAGTAACAATGGCTTAGCTCTAAAATTGAGTACTTGTTTCATGGGTGTATATTTCATTATTATGCTGCATAACTTATTTATATGTTACATATAGTCTTTCAGTTAATGAAATATTAGATAACTAAAGACTTTATAAAGATTTTTATAGGATGCTTCCAAAGTGGTGATATACTGATATCATTAAGATAGTATTAACAGCACCACTCTACAGAACACTGTTCACGTTGAGTGAAGTATTAAAAACAAAAACAGAAATCTTTGATACTTGAAAAAAAATAAATGTGTCACATTTTAATTTGTATATTTATACCCCTATTATTTTTCTTTAGGATTTTCTTGAATTTTCTTAAACACTTATTCTTTTTTATGTATTTCAGAAAAAGTTCATCAAGCTTACTTTCTCTAAAATATTTGTATTTTCATTGGAATTGCCTTAACTCAATATATATATATTCTAAAGAAAATTAACATCATAAAAATATTGACAACATTCAACAGAAATATAAATTAGTTCTCCATAAAAGTCTTGCACATATTTTGATAGGTTTATCCCTGTTGCTATTTGCTTGTCCCTGTTGTCTTATTATCTCATAGGCTTCTTTTATTTCATTTAATGTATTCTTCTATTTTTCTATCTGTAAAATATCATTTTAATAGAACAATATATCATAACTGTCTTTTTAATAATCAGAAGATTACCTGTTTCTATGTGTTTATGTAATTATCTTTCTATATACATAATCAGGATATTTTTAATTATAAGTGAAATAAACCCAATTAAAACTAACTCAAGCAAAAAAGCAATCTATTGATCCCATAGTGGTAAATTCCAGAGTTAAAACTGTCCATGGAAAGAAGTGGATTTAAAAAATGATCTTGTTGAACTCCTTTTTTCCATTTCTAGAACTTTACTGAATTTGATAAAATTGTGTTAAGTGTTTTGTCTGAATTAATGAGAAGTAGTTCTATTTTTGTTTTGTTTTGTTTTTTCCTAAGGTATTCGCCTGGGTTTGGTTTCAGAGTAGTGCTGAGATCCATATAAGTTGCAAAGCAGACCTTCCTCTTCAACTTTTGGGAAGATATAGTGTAGAATTGGCAGTATTTCTTCCTCAAACATAGAATTCCTCGGTGAAACCATCTGATCCTGCAGTTTTCTTTGGGGGATATGTTTTAACTTCAAATTCATTGCTTAAAAAAGACATAAGGATATTCAGGTTATCACTTCAGAGAGCTCTATTAATTTGTATATTTCTAGCAATTTCTCAATTTTGTCTAAGTTAGATTTAGTGGCAAAAGTTATTCTTAATATTCCTTCCTGTTCTTTTAATATCTCTAAAATCTGTACTGATGTCATTATCCTCATTCTTCATATTGGTAATCTGTGTATTCTCGCAATATTTTTCCTTTATCAGTCGAGCCACCTAAGGGTTTATTAATATTATTGATCGCAAAGAAACAGCTTTTGGTTTCATTGATTTTTCTCTATTATTTTTTTTTCTGTTTTCCACTCTCATTTTTATTTCCTTCTTTTCACTTTGAGTTTAATTCATTCTTCTTTTTCTGACCTCTTAATTAAGGCAGAAGCTAAAGTCACTGTCCTGAGACCTTCATTTTCTTCTCCATATGATCTGGTGCCATAAAATTTCTCCAAATACTACTGTAGCCTTATCCCATAAATTTTGATATTTTGTATTTTCATTCTCATTTAGTTCAAAATATTTTCTTTTTTTATATGACAGAGAGAGACACAGCGAGAGAGGGAACACAAGCAGGGGGGGTGGGAGAGGGAGAAGCAGGCTTCCTGCAGAGCAGGGAGCCCGATGCAGGGCTCAATCCCAGGACCCTGGGATCATGACCTAAGCCGAAGGCAGACGCTTAACCATCTGAGCCACCCAGGCGCCCCAGTTCAAAATACTTTCTAATATCCCTTTTGAATTCTTCTTTGGCCCACAGTATTAACACAGTATGTTTTTTTAGTTTCCAAATTTGGGGTGGTTTTCCAGATCTTTCCTATTGATTTGTAAGATAATTCCATCGTGATCACACAGCATGTTTTATTACTTAAATTACTTTAAATTAATTTAGACTCGTTTTAAGGCCCAGGATATGCATCTTGGTAAGTGTTCTGTATGCAATTGAAAAGAATGTGCATTCTGTTTGAAATGGAGGTTCTATAAATGCCAATTAATTCAAGTTGCTTAATGTTTTTCAAGTCTCTGTATCCTTACTGATTATTTCTGGACTTGTTCTATCAACTGTTCAGAGTAGCTGATATTACCAACTATACTTATATATTTGTCTATTACTCTTGTGGTCATATCATTTTTTTCTTGGTATATTTTGCAGCATCGTTATTAGGTGTATCAACATTTGGAATTACATTCTCTTTAAAAATTGAACCATTGTTCAATGGCTTGTACCATTAAAAATGGGCCCCTCTATATCAATGGTATTATTTTTTGCTATAAAATTCACTGTCTGATATTATTACACTTCCTTTAATAGTGTTAGTCTAGTAAATCTGCCTCCATCCTTTTACTTTGAACTTAATGATGTTATTTAAATTAGGTTTATTGTAAAAAGCATACAGTTAAGTCGGATTTTTTTTTTTAATCCAGCCTACATCTGCCTTTGAATAGGAGCATTTGGATCATATATAAAATGCAACTATTGATATAGTATGTTTAAATCTACCATCTTACTATTCCTTTTTTATTTATCTCATATTATTCTTTGCTTTCTAATTCCCTTTTTACTTCCTGCTTTTGGATTAATGAATATTTTAATTGGTTCTATTTATCTCCACTATTTGTTTATTAATGCTATTTTTTATTTTTGTGATTGGTTTAAGATTTATAACATACAACTTTAACTTATTACAGTCTACATTCAGATGATACTGTACCACATACAAACAGTATTAATAAGCTTACAAGACTGTACTTCATTTTTTCCATCCTAACATTTATACTATTATTACCATATATTTTCCTTTGTCATGTTAAAACCCCACAGTGCATTGTCACTATATTTACTTAAACAATCAATTTTTTAAAAGATGTTTAAATATTAAGAAAAAAGTTGATTACATTTACCCAGGTAGTTACTAGAGTTCTTCATTCTTTGTGTGGATCCAGATTTACATCTAGTATCATTTTTCTTATACCCAAAAACTTTCCTTTAACACTGATTTTAGTTTTGGTTTTCTGCTGAATTATTTTACCTTTTGATACCCTTTTTTATATAAATTACTATTTTGCCTTCATTTTTGAAATGGGTCTAGAATTCTAAAATAACATTATTTTTCTTTTAGTACTTTAAAGATGTTGCACTGTTTTCTGGTTTGCATTGATTTCAACAAGATATCTGCTATAAAATCCTTATCTCTGCTCCTTAGCATGTAATTGGTCTTCTTTTTTTCCTCTTGCTGCTTTATGTTTTTCTCTTTATCACTGATTTTAAGTAATTTCATTATTATGTGACTTGGTGCAGATATTTTCATGTTTATTAAAGATGGGATTAACTGAGCATCTTGATCTGTGAGCTTATCAAAATTGGAAAAGTTTCTGCAACTATTTCTACTCTGTTTTCTGCTTTCTCCTTTTTCCTCTCCTTTGGGGATGCTAATTATACATACATTAGTAAATGCTTAAAATTATTCTCAGTTCACCAATAAAATTTTTTTTAATTCATTTTTCTCTTTGTGTTTCATTTTGGATAGTTTCTACTGCTATGACTTCAAGTTCACTAATCCTTTCTTCTGTATGTCTAATATGTTCTAATATGCCATTAATCTGATTCCAGTGTATTTTAAAATTTCAGACATTATAATTGCACCTTTAGAAATATGATTTATGTCTTCTATATATCTTCCATGTATCTATTTAACAAGTTTAACTTTTCTTCTAGCTTCTAGAACATGTGGAATACATTTATAACTGTCATTTTGTCCTTGATTATTTTTCTTTCATCTGTTTCATTTACAAGTCAGTTTCAAATAACTAATTTTTCTCTTTATTATGGGTTGTATTTTTCTTCACCTTTGAATGTCTGATCATTTTTACTGGATGCCAGAGATTGTGAATTTTACCTTGTTAGATGTTCATTTCTTTTGTATTCTGAAGTGTTGTTCTATACCAAGTATATTATATTGAAATGGTTCAACTGTTTTGGATCTTGCTCCTCCCCCCCCAACCCGCCAGGAATACTGGTTATACTTTGAGAATCACTGGCGTAATCAATGCTGTTTCTTCCACCTATATCTCATCCCAATTCAGTCCAAATGAGAGCTTTAGGAAATGTGAAACTGAAGAATGTCAGAGGTTATCACCACTCCATTTACCAGGTATGTTATCCTTATTGCCATCTGACTGGTGAGTGATCCAATTCCAAAATCCTAACTTAAAGGGCTACTTTGTAGGCTATGAAGAACCAGCTGTTCTGGTTTGGGTTCCTTCTGAAAGCCAAACTTGAGACAAGGAGGTAGAAGTATATAGTTTATTGGAAAGGCAATCTCAGAAAATGGGAGGACATGGGAAAAGTAAGATGAGGAAGAGTTAAGTGACAATAAAGATTGTGTTGCCAAGTTCGTTAGTACTGTGAGCAACTGAGAGACACTATCCCTTGGGTGAACATCTGAGGTATCATGTAGAGCTTGCCACAGAATTAACCCACCAGAAAATGAAGGGGTTGGGGCACCTAAGTCCCCATTTGCATCCTTCATTATTTGAAGGTTGTCCCATGGAAATTAACTCCTGCATTTCATGATTGTGCAAGCCCATAGGTGAATGACTTTTTTGTGTGGAAACAGAGTAGCTAGATGTGGAACACTGGCAAACATGTATGGAAATGTCCATCAGCTGCGCCAAGGAGATGTGATATTGTGCCCCACAAGTGACTGCTACAGCATTTTATAGATATGTGGAAGTGGAGACCAGAAGAAATAGCTAAAAAGTTGAACATGATCTGGAGAATAATACTTAAGGAGTTGGGTACTGGGAAGGAAGTGGGGGCATTAAGGGACTTTGTTTTTTTAACTTAAGCTCTAGAGAGCAATTTGACTTTTAAATTATGCATATGCATTATTTTAATTAAAAATTAAACTGGATAGTTGGCAAATGCAGGAACTATGGTCTAAAACAAGGGGTTTGGTATTCCTTAAAATTTGAACTATTGCAGTATCTACTTCTTAATTTTTCCTTTAATATACTTTATTTTTGTTCTATTTTCTCCCATTGTTTCAGCTAAGACATAATAATCTAGAAAGGACAGGTTCTTTTTAAGTTCTCTTTTAACAGATGGCTCTGGGTTAATTTGCCAAAGATCCACCCAAAAAATCTTAACTCACTGAAGAAGGGTGGAGATTTTCTGAGCTAAGGGAGAGGCTGTTTTCTCTTCCACCTCTCTGAGGCAGCTCCTGCAGCCTACCCTTAAGGCCAGAATCAGATAATTGGAATTCAAAATCTGACTTCCCTCTGAGCTACAAGGTCCAAGACCTCCAGCATCTGTCAGTTTCACTGAGTTACTAATAGTCTAGGAGGCAAACAATGGCTTTTTTTTGTTTTGTTTTAATGATTAAATGAGAATTACTGATATCATATTAGGAAGTTTTTTTTTTCTTTTCACAAGAAAAGTACATATTTAGTCCTGAAGATTTTTAGTTGCTGACAAAAATTCAAATACTGAACTCAGAAGTAATTTACCATCTTATTATATTGCTCTGTGGTGTTCTACACATTATTCTCTGTGTGTAGCCGAGACTGTACCTTTCCTAAGAATAGATACTTAACTTCTTTCATCTCTGTCTATATTTTCTGGCCTTAGAATGCCAGGCATTATAGTTATTGATAATGTCTAATAATATTCATAGCTAATTTATAATATTTTCACAGAAATAGTAATGTAATTACTATTAATTAACCAGTAATGAATGGCGATGTTTTAAAGAACCCCAAACTCTTCTATAGGAGTCTAAATTTGCATTTTAACAAAGCCCCAAAAGGTGCCTTAACATGTGTTTATTGTCATTACTTTTATTGTGAGGGTTTCAAGGCAGCAGTGCATGTGGGGAGATGAAAGGAAGAAATATTCTTTGGCCAGGTGGAACTGTCCCTCTCCTCACATATCACACCACAATGAATTTACCCTAGCTTGTCCACACTGATGACTGCTGCTTTCTAGTAGGATCACTTCTATGTAATTACATTCTTATATACACCTCTGTGCCATCAATTCCAATATATGTCCTTCAAATAAGAGAAATAGCTGTTTCCCTAAACTTTTGCTATATATACATCACATTCATAGAATTTCCAAACTGAAATGAAATTTAGAAACCATTATATTCAAACATTTACTTTTTTTTTTTTAAGTAACCACAGCCCAGTCAGAAAAATAAAATGAATCTACCACATAAAACATTAAGAATCAGGTGGAGAGTTGATATTTGAAATGGATCACTTGATTTCTAATTTTATTTCTCATTATAGTCATTTTTCTCCTGGATTTAACTAAAATTCATTTATTCACTGATGAGCTTGACATCAAAGCAGACTAGGTGATCTGTGAATTATATTATTCTGTTTATAGTGTAAACATAAAATGTCAATTCTGGCTGCTAGGAAAGAGGTGAAGATACTGGTAATTTAACAATGGATGATTTCTAAAGATAAATTAGTAATTATTTCATTCAAGAAATGGCAATGAAATTACAGGTAATCATTTTTAAGAGAACAAAAATAATAATTTTACTATTATATTCAAACTATTAGACATTTTGAAAATAATTATTTTAAGAAAACATGTATAAAATATGTAATTAGGTGAGTACTGGCTTCAGTTGAAGATTCAATGCACAACTTTTTTGTTTTGTTTGTGTTTTTTTGTTTCATTAAGCTATTTCCCAGCAGTTAAATTATAAACTGTTGTATAAGAATTACTTAGAAAAAAAATCAAGAGAAAAAATAATCAAAATACAGAAATTGTTAAAAATGTCTGAATTTTTCAATAATGCTCTGTATTTTTTTAAACTGCATTTATTCCAAGTTGGCATAAAGTCTGCAAAATATGATAATTTTTTAATATAATATTTTAAAAAATACTTGGAAATGCTAGACTAAATATCCCTACTGGCTCTGTTCATTTATTCTCAGTTTAAATAATTCCCCATTTCTTTCTTTTTTTTTTTTTTTAAGATTTTATTTATTTATTTGAGAGAGAGAGAGTTAGAAACAGCATGAGAGGGGAGAGGGCCAGACGGAGAAGCAGGCTCCCTGATGAGCCGGGAGCCCGATGCAGGACTCGATCCCGGGACTCCGGGATCATGACCTGAGCTGAAGGCAATCGCTTAACCAACTGAGCCACCCAGGCACCCCTCCCCATTTCTTTCTTAAAGGTCATGGTATTACTTATTTGTCAAAATTAACTATTTTGAAGCAAATGTTATAATTAAATAATTACACTTGATTTTGCCAAAGTACTAAGATTATTCAGTGAATAGTATGTAATTATTTTTAACCTTTGGACGATAACTACAGATTTCATTAGTCACCCATTCAAGAACCTCCTAGTGATTTAAAATAATCGTAGAGTAGATAGTAAAGTACATGGGAGGAAATCATTAATAAGGTAGGAAATTTTTTTATATGTGCAATTAAAATGCCAACAAATATATACATACAGGAATCTGACTATGGATCAGGCAGGAGTCTTATTTTAAGGAATAGCAACCAATACTCACAAACAAAAGAAAATATAATATATTGTATCAATATCAAGTAGCTTGCAGCATTGATAGACTTGACAAAATTTTAGTAAATAGGCAGGAGCTGGGAGTATAGCCAAGACCAGGCCCAGGAATATCTAACTAATATGCTATCAGTAGCAGCAAAGGTGACATTTCTGTCACTGGGCACTTACTGCCATTGCTAGGCTCACAAGGCTACCATAGGTTTGGTTTGGCAACTGTATGCTGTTATCACCACCACTGTCATGGATGGTTTTGCAACTGTTGCTATAACTTACTATCACAAATTTAAGATTCAGGGTCCACTGAGGATCTGATTGGCCAAGTCTAGGGCATATGTCCATGTCCTAGTTTGTCATAGGTAAGAAGAAGCTGTATTTGTCTCCCTTGGCTTATTTATTTGCATAAGGAGTATTTCTTCTCACCAAGACTTATACTGGAGAGTATTCTCTCCAAAAGAGAACAAATGTTCAGATGCCTGATATAAATAAAAAGACAAATGCTTGCAAAGTTTATCTGTGTTAAGATTATAACTGAAATTTCATCAATCTCTATCAAAATAAGAATTGTTTTTCTCATTGGTATTTGTTATACTATTATTTCAGAAGATCTGCAAGCTCTTCTGGTCTATGCCATTGACAAATAACTTTCACTTCTACAAATGCCAATTAAGAAAATATAAAAATGCTAAAAACTCATTTTCTAACTAAAAATAAAACTAGTTTTACCAAGGCTTACAAGAAAATAGAAGTATATTTTTACATGTTTATGTTATGGAAAGATGTCAAGGAGAATATTTGAAGTCATTAATTACATGTAGCACTTGTAACATATTCATAATATATACATAGTATTTTGAAATGTCAAAGTGAGTTTATGCACATTATACATTTTTATCATTGAAACAAATAGAGGGGAAACTGAAGCTCAAGGACATGACACAGTGTTACCATCAGAGCTTAGACAAGAAAGATTTCATTACCTCATTTAGAACACTTTGCTGAATATTGTGGAAACAGAGTTAGATCAGTTAGATCAGACATTCCATCTACTTTACCCAAGTTACACCTTCATCTCCTAAGGCTGTCTATAGGTATACTTTCTCTGAGGATTTCAGAGGAGTTTAAAAATGGGTAATCAGAAGAAGCACCAATAAGGCCAAATCTCAGCCATTTCTGGACTTCAGAGGCCTTATTCTGCTGTGAATTTTTGTCTCAGCTGCAGAAAAAGTGAGGTTCTGTACTTTCCATGAAGTATTATCCTCCATCAGTCCTTAGCCTCTGCCCCTTTAGTTGTACCTAGTCCAGCTAGAAATATGCGGGCTTGTTAAAAAACTATGTGGTTGCCATAGAGGTTCTTTTTTTACTTTTTATTTATATTTTTGTTGTGTTTTCCTATTTATTTAACTTGGATGACCAAAAGACAGTTAGAAATAACATTTTCAGTCACAGCATGAAATTAGGTGGGTTTGATAGCTTCTGGATGGTTACCACTAGTCTAGACAAGACCCTAATTACCCTTCTCACTGTTGTGGTGAAATTCAGAATTTGGTCTGTGACAGACCCTGCAGGTTGGCTGACTCCATTATTTCCAGACCAGCTTCACACTTGTTTCTCAAACTCTTATGCAGCCAGGAATAGATATATGATATGCTCACCAATCAGACATCAACTCTGTGAATTCATTTGAAAGTTCTTGGAGAACTATAAACCTCCAAATAAAAGGCCTAATATGGTTATTATCATTCTTCTAATGACCCTTACCCTTTCACACTTCAACACTTGACTCTGCTTTTACCACCAGGGTTTCTCTGAGTAAACACTGACTATTGTTGAATCTCCACTTGTTCTAAGAGTACGGAGCGTATCAGTGGCTCTATCTACCATCCTGTATCTAGACCCAATCTTGGCAAAACTATCAGTTGGGCAGGGTTTCCTATTGGGAAATTCCCACTCATCTGCAATTCCTTATTTTATTCCTTGCTAAGTCATTAGCTGGAAAATTAAAAGGTTGTTTCATAAGGATTTTAAGTTTAATCTTTTCAGAATTAACATTCAGGACAATAACAAATAATGGTGGTTGACTGATAGGCAGTCGGTAGCTTCACAAAACTCACCACCTAAGCAACCAGCTCCTGTGCTGTCTATTCCCACAGCCAGCCCTGCTTGTTGGGCAACACTGCTGAGGCTTGCTTTTGATCACAGTCATTGAAAATTCCTATTCAACAACAAGTTCCTCACTGTTTGCATTTCCCCTAAGGAGGAAGCAGTCTGGACTCCTGAGATTTAAATTCACCATTAAAATGAGATTTTTTTCTTTTTCCCAGCCTTGCTGCCAATTATTTCATGGTGGCATGTTTGGCACATTTGCCAGCCCCACAAGGCGTACAAATGGGTTCTCCATGGAGATGAAATTCTTCCTTGTTGCCATTCCAAAAATGTATGCTTTGAAAAGAATGTGCTGTTCTGTAAATACCTCTCCTACTGATATAAGTTTATATCTTTGCTACTAAAGTTTGAACACTTTTTTTTCTTTCTTTCTTTTCTTTGTCAATGCAGACATACATAAAGTGACCTCCTGCAGTATTAGTGTCTACATCTGGCATGCCTGCTTGCAGACACAGCTGAACTGACCTTTACTTTTTTTTTTTTTTTCTCCTTTCATGACACATCAACAGCTGGTCTCCTAAAGGGATGGGCAAACCCAGTCATATTTTAAGCCAGATAACTTTTAAAAAAATTTGTCAAGTATTTTGCCAAATGTCTAACCTCTATTTCTTTAAACCCTTGTGTATTTGAATACTTAATCTTCATGTTTCTGAATAACTTGTCTTTAACTCATCAAAATATTTTATCAGAAAAAACTATCACCCAAACAACATATATCTTGCTTTTTCAATTAATTTGTCTATAAGGTAAATTTATATATTATCTTACAAAATTTGGTTTGAGGCTCAAATTGCATTTAGTTCAAGGAAGTTCTAGACTTAAAACATTGATCTGAATGAAAGAGGGTTGCTTTGTTTGTTTGTTTGTTTATTCTAAGGGAAAGGAAGCAATCCTTTGATGCATATATGCAAATTTTAAAGCTACTTTCTCCTTCCTCCTTTCTTCCTTCCATCCATCCTTCCTTTTTTCCCTCACCCTTCCTTTCTTTTCTCTTTTTCATTCTATAAAAATGGTATTTCTGTTGTGCTCTTTAATTTGCTCTATTAGTTACATAATTTCTGGGAGGTCATTCACATTCTAGTACACATACACTGCACTCCCTGAAATTGTGTACATCATAACCTGCAAAGTCTATACCCAGGAGAAGCTGCTCATGTTATAATTTAGTGTAAAATGGTAATGAATTTTATTTCAGACTACAGTTACCTTTCTAATACTTATATATATCAAACGGATAAGAAATAAGTAATAAATTATAACACATTGTTATAGATGTAAGACAATTTCAAAGGAAGAAAAGAAATCTCAGTACCAAAGACAGTGTAACTTTTCTAACTTTTTCCCTCTTGGAAAGAATGTGGAGGAAAAGAATAATAGATTATTGACCTCATGCAGAAGATTTTTGTTTTAGGCAAATAAGGAATTTTATCCTATTGTTCAAACATGTGGTAAAAGAGAAGTCAAGGAATTCCACAGAAAATCCTTTTAGGCATAGACTGACCTTTGACCACTTCGATTGTTCTCTAGGAAAAGGAGAAATAGAATTTGGAGAGTCAGTTCTGGTTACATCATAAGACCTTTCTTTCTCTTGGTGTTTGTTTTCTTTGGCTGGTAGTGCACAGCTTTTTGTGGAAAATAAATCCCTTGGTAGTGTTTGTGTTTCTTGTATGTGTGTGGGACTATTTGACTCAAAGCAAGTTCAAGCCAAATCAAGAGTTCCAGTGTGTGCTGAACCTAAGCAGCCTTTACCTTGAACATAAAGAACATGGTCCATCAGTTCAACTGGCCCTTCCAGCATTTCACCAGTGATGCATGCAGAAATCCATCACAGAGGAATGCGTCACTTCATTTGACATGGATTCTTGCCCAGAAACTTGGTAAATCTCAGTCCAAAAATTCATTCAAGAGTGTATTTGATAAGACACGGGTATTAGTGAATATGAAAGGACCATAGGGAAGTTAAGCTTATCCGGAACTGCCTTAATCAACTTTCCCTCAGTTTCTGCATTCCCTATAAATCACATTACATTACTTAAAGTATTAAAAGTAAAATCAGTTACCACTAGAACTAATCATGAACCCAAACAATAATATAAAAGCTAACAGTAAAAATAGGAGACATGTGAAAGTAAATAAGACACTGAGTGTTTCACTGGTCTAAAAAAAAAATTCTTTCTAGATTCACAAAACATATCCTCATGTGGAAATGAAACTCCCAACATGGCAATGAAACCATGGAAATATTTCAAATGCATTATAAATTAGGTATATGAATAAGGGAAAATTCTGAATACCACAAAAGCACATATGGATTTGTGTGTGTGATTGTATATAGGTATGATAATGAGAAAGGAGACAAAGCCAAACCACTTTTAAGATGCCTTACCTATGAGTGTAAAAAAAGACTACATTACAACCTTAATAATGTAATAATAAAAGTTTTATGTAATATTTTCCTTTCATACATTAAGTATTATTTTTATATAGCGAGTTCGTTTTATAATATATTTCAAGTCATAGGGATAGGTAGGGAGGAACATTTTATGTTCTTCATTATTATACCATATTCAGGGTAAGTTTAGAAAGCAAAACAATTTGGGCAACATATAAATAGGTTACAAGTAGATCATAGATATTTATGTCTCTTGTTAAAATATACATGTTCGAAGAAATAGTTTTCATCCCTGGCTTTGGATTATGATATTAACTATTCATGTGGTAAATGGTCTCCCTCATTTAAAGGAAAGAAAGTTGTGATATTTTAGAATATCTTCCCTGTTCAAATTTAAATTGGTAGTACAAATGGTTAGGAAATGTGACCATAGGAAGACTTGAAGAATCTAGAAATTTAATGTGATTTTAAAGAGAGGTTTTTGGTCTTCTCAGGAGAGTCTCAGAGAGTCCCTTCCATTGTTGCAGTATTCACATAATGTCTGCTGCTTGACTTTGTTTCAGCACGTTTCTAAAGCAAAGCAGAATTTAAGGGCACTGGGTAAAAGGAGGACCACTAAGTTATGCCTTGTTTTGCCAGAACTAGTTTCTTAATAGGCTCTAAAATCTTCATCTGTTTAATAAAAATCACCAATGATCTCTTTAAGAGTAAACACTCTCATTTTGTATAACCCTCATTTGCTGAATTTTTAAAATACACCAAGGTAGCAGTATTCAGAATGAATAACATCAAGTATTAAAATGTATTTCCTCTAGAATCTTCATTATGTTCAAATATCAATATAATTACTTCATGTTATAGAACACTACTAAAAAATATATGTTGGCTGTGTTCTAATTTAAATTTAGAGATATTTCAAGCTCTACATATACACATATTTAAATGTAACAGTTTAACTTGTTTGGGTAACAGTTAAAGCTCTTGCATCTTTTGGGGTGCCTGGGTGGCACAGTCAGTTAAGCATCTGATTCATGATTTTGGCTGAGGTTGTGATCTCAGGATCATGGGACTGAGTCCCGCGTCAGGCTCCATGCTCAGCATAGAGTCGGCTTGAGATTCTCTCTCCCTCTGCACCTCCCCAGCCCCCGTGCATGTGCACTTTCTCTAAAATAAATGTATATATATACATTTTTTAAAATTTTTTAAAAATAAAAGCTCTTTCATTTTTTCAGTTTTGGAGAGATTCAGAGTACCCCGGTTCAATTTACTAGCTTCAGTCCTTGAGCAGCTGATTTGATCTTTATTCCTCAGTTTTCACTTTGCACTGAGAATAATATTGTTAACCATTTATATACTGTTAACCAATGTTAGTTGTGAAGGTATAAGAGTAATAGTGACAGGCACAGACAAGTATTTAAAAAGGAAGTTGTTTGATATGACCTAATTAATGTATTACAAGTATTTGATTTGTGCACATAAATTATAATATTAAAGTTGACATGGTTGAGGATATTTTCTCATTTAAAAATTATTAAAAAATTATCAGAAGGATGTAAATATGCAGTAGAAAACTTTGAAATTATACATTTCTTCCAGTTTTGGAATTCCATGCTAAACAACTTGATTAAAAGAAGAATTAGTAAATCTGCAATTTGTAAATTTCTGCCCATGTCACTGGGAATTATCTCTGTTTGAGATATAGTTGTGAGTGTACAAGACACCACTACCAGTCGCTTACCTCCCCAAGTTTAGAAGAGGACAAGACACCCAGACAAGAAACACTAAATTAGGAGAAACTGACAACTAGATCAAGGTGCAATTAGGGGAGGCTTTATACCTGGCCAGTCTTCTGTGGACAACTATCTGATGACTTTTGGCTTCTAACAAATGCTGTATTTTATGGTACCTCCAAAGACTACTGAAATTTATCAATCTATAGTAGGAAAACTTGTTGAATTAGTAGCTGTTTTAACTGCTGGATAAGAAAAGTATGCTAGAAAATGTTCCCTTGGAAAAGACGTGTGTCAAACAGATCTGAATTTGTATTTATACTTCTTATTTGTTATCTGAATCTTGGACAAGTGGCTTAATATCACTTAACCTGTTTTCTCCTTTGTAAAAGAGAATAATACTAACTCACTTTTTGTGAAGATCTAAAGAACATATATATATGTATATATGTATATGCATATATATATGCATTAAACATGGGTTTTGGCATATAGTATGTATTCAGAATATATTAGTGATTGTTATTATTATTAATGTATTAAATCTGCTAATTTCCTTATGCCAATTATATTTTCTATTTTATAAAATGTGGTGGTAATTGAATTCCCTCTGTTAACATGAAAATTTATTCTGGATTTGGCATTCATATATGATAAGAGAGAAACAGACTTAAGCCTTGGGGTCCAACACAATCCTAACACTTGATTTCTCCTAGCCATTGCCTCAAACAATTATTCACCCTCTCTCTCCTTTCAGTGTATATATGTGTGTGTGTGGGGGTATGTGTGTATATATATAGTGAAACAATCACCACAGTAAGTCTAGTTAATAACATCTGTCACAAAAGTTATACATTTTTTTTAATTTTTATTTAAATTCTAGTTAGTTAACACATAGTGTAATATTGGTTTCAGGAGTAGAATTTAGTGATTCATCACTTACATATAACACCCTGTGCTCAACACAAGTGCCCTCCTTAATACCTATCACCCATTTAGCCCATCCTCCACCTGTCCCCATCAACCCTCAGTTTGTTCTCTGTAGTTAAGAGTATTTTATGGTTTGTTTCCCTCTCTCTTTTTTTTTTCCTCTTCCCCTATGTTCATCTGGCTTGTTTCTTAAATTTCACATATAAGTGAAATCATATGGTACATGTTTTTCTCTGACTGACTTGTTTTGCTTAGCATAATACCCTCTAGTTCCATCCATGTTGTTGCAAATGGCAAAATTTTATTCTCTTTGATGGCCGAGTAATAGTCCAGTGTGTGTGTGTGTGTGTGTGTGTGTGTGTGTGTGTTTGGACCACATCTTTTTTTTTTTAAGATTTTATTTATTTATTTGAGAGGAAGAGAGACAGTGAGAGAGCATGAGCAGGGAGAGGGGCAGAGGGAGAAGCAGACTACACACTGAGCAGGGAGCCCGATGCAGGGCTCGATCCCAGGACCCTGGGATCATGACCTGAGCCGAAGGCAGACACTTAACTGACTGAGCCACCCAGGTGCCCCATAGACCACATCTTTATCCACTCATCAGTCAATGGATATTTGGGCTCTTTCCATAGTTTGGCTATGGTTGATAATGCTGCTATAGACAATGGGGTGCATGTGCCCCTTTGAATCAGTATTTTTGTATCCTCTGGGTAAATACCTAGTAGTGCAATTGCTGAGTCATAGGGTAGTTCTATTTTTAACCTTATGAGGAACCTCTTTACTGTTTTCCAGAGTGGCTGCACCAGTTTGTGTTCCCACCAACAGTGTAAGAGAGTTCCCCTTTCTCCACATCCTCACTAACATCTATTGTTTCCTGTGTTGTTAATTTTAGCCATTCTGACAGATGTGAGGTGGTGTCTCATTGTGGTTTTGATTTGTATTTCCCTGATGATGAGTGATGCTGAGCAACTTTTCATGTGTCCTTTGGCCATCTGAATGTCTTTCAGAAAAAAAAAATGTCTATTTATATCTTCTGCCCATTTCTTAACTAGAATATTTGGGTTTTTTGGGTGTTGAGTTTGATAAGTTCTTTACAGATTTTGAGTACTAACCCTTTATCAGATAGGTCATTTACAAATATATTCCCCCATTCTGTAGGTTGCCTTTTAGTTTTGTTGATTGTTTTCTTCACTGTGCAGAAGTTTTTATCTTGATGAAGTCTTAATAGTTCATATTTGCTTTTCTTTCCCTTGCTTCCAGCCACATGTCTAGTAAGAAGTTGCTATGGCTGATGTCAAAGAGGTTGTTGCCTGTGTTCTCCTCTAGGATTTTGGTGGTGTCCCAACTCACATTTCGGTCTTTCCTCCATTTTGTTTATTTTTGTGTTTGGTATAAGAAAGTGGTCCATTATCATTCTTCTGCATGTTGTTGTCCAATTTTCCCAACACCATTTGTTGAAGAGACTGTCTTTTATCTATTGGATATTCTTTCCTGCTTTGTCAAAGATTAGTTGACCATATAAGTGTGGGTCCATTTCTGGGTTCTCTATTCTGTTCCATTGATTTATGTGTCTGTTTTTGTGCCAGTACCATACTGTCTTGATGACAACAGCTTTGTAATATAGCTTGAAGTCCAGAATTGTGATGCCCCCACCTTTGTTTTTCTTTTTCTAGATTATTTTTGCTATTTGGGGTCTTTTGTGGTTCCATACAGATTTTGGGATTCTTTGCTCTAGTTCTGTGAAAAATGGTGTTATTTTGACAGGGATTGCATTAGATGTGTAGATTGCTTTGGGTAATACAGACATTTTAACAATATTTTTTCTTTCAATCCATGAGCATAGATTCTTTTTCCACTTCTTTGTGCCCTCTTCAATTTCTTTCAGAAGTGTTCTATAGTTTTCAGAGTACATATATTTTAATCCCTTTGGTTAGGTTTATTCCAACAAATTAGGCAATCTGGAAGAAATGGATAAATTCCTAGAAACATAAAATTACCAAAACTGACACAGAAAGAAATAGAATATTTGAACAGACCCATAACCAGCAAATACATTGAATCAGTAATCAAAAATCTCCCAACAAACACAAGCCCAGGGCCAGATGGCTTCCCAGGGCAATTCTACTAGACATGTAAAGAAGAATTAATACCTGTTCTTCTCAAACTGTTCCAAAAAACAGGAATGGAAGGAAAACTTCCAAACTCATTCTACAAGGCCAGATTTACCTTGATTCCAAAACAAGACAAAGACCCCACTAAAAAAGAGAATTACAGGACAATATCCCTGATGAACATGGATGCAAAAATTCTCAACAAGATACTAGCAAATCAAATCCAACAGTATATTAAAAGAATCATTTACCATGGTCAAGTGGGATTTATTCCTGGGCTGCAGGGGTGATTCAATATTCACAAATCAATCAGTGTGATACACCATACTATAAAGGAAAGGATCAGAACCATATGATCCTCTCAATAGATGCAGAAAAAGCATTTGACAAAATACAGCATCCTTTCTCAATAAAAACCCTCAAAAAAATAGGGATAGAGGGAACATACCTCAACATCATAAAGGCCATATACAAAAGACCCACAGCTAATATCCTCAATGAGGAAAAACTGAGACCTTTTCCTCTACAGTCAGAACAAGACAGGGATGCCAACTCTCACCCCTGCTGTTTAACATAGTAGGGGAGTTCCTAGCCTCAGCAATCAGACAACAAAAAGAAACAAAAGGCATCCAAATCAGCAAGGAAGAACTCAAACTTTCACTCTTCACAGACGACATGATACCCTATGTAGAAAACCCGAAAGGCTCCACGAAAAAAAATTGCTAGAACGGATACAAAAATTCAGCAAACTTGCAGAATATAAAATCACCATGCAGAAATCTGTTGCATTTCTATACACCAATAATGAAGCAGTGGAAAGAGAAATCAAGGAATTGGTGCCATTTACAATTGCACCAAAAACCATAAGATATCAGAGTTATATTCTTATGGATGAAGAATTAAATATTTGAGACTAGGAATCCATTTTCCCCAATATCTCATGTGCCTGAATAGCAATATCTTTTAATACCTGAAGGAATACAGATAACAAGTGATAGTAATCTGACAATGCTGATAGCAATGGAAAAGTTGTGATGAGTGACTTTTAGCTCATCAAGATTCATTTCTGATGAATTTATCGGTTTCTCTTTTTGCTCATTTACATTTATTTCTCTATTATTTGGATAGACCAATTTTCTCGCTTTCCTTGGGTCTTAATCTCCCTTAGCTGACAATAATATAGAATTGCAATATATTTTTAAACTCCTTAACATGTGTTTTAATGATCTTTTTATTACTTCAAATGTCAATTGAGTTTAATACATTTTAAGTAACTTATGTGAGAATGATTTTCTTACCCTTTGGGCCAGATATTTGAGATAAACAAAGCCCCTCAATCTAGGACATGGGTTTAAAGTAATTTTCCAGCAATAAACAACCAATACTTCTTTGTCTTTACTTTTAAGAAAAATTGTGTATTTAATAGGAGGCTTCCCCTATTTTCATGTTATGATTCAGAAGGAAAAAATGTGTACTATTTTATCATTTGTACCACACCTGCATGTTTTAAGATCATTTTAAAAAACAGAATACTTAAGCTAAAATAAAGAACCAGAGGTATTTCAAGCAAAAGAAACCACAGAAGGTCATTTGGGTTAACTCCTAGCCTTCAAGCAGATAAATTTATTATTTCTATATTAAAAATGAGGAGCCTAAAAAGTAAAGTGTTCAGTCTGTTGACTTTTGTTTTCTATTCAGAAATAATGCCATCATATTCTGATAGTCCCTTATCTTATATCATAATAAATTCCATACATTTCCCCACCCTCCACATAAAATCTTGTTTATGGTACTTACCAAATATATTTCAACTTTGGCTAATTCTGTTCTTCTTCACTGCTACCTTCCAAACACAGGTCACAACTATTTTTTTACCACTATCTCGTACTAGACCAAAAGCCTATGACTGGGTTGCCTACTTCTACTCTTTCCCTCCTCTGATTCATTAATCTGTAATTTTTAAATCTAATTTGTTTACAGTCTCCTGCATTAGAATGAAAACTTTATGATAGTAGGGGATTAAATCTCCTCTGCTAATCATTGAATGTGTCTGAGCACAGTTTCTGATACAAAATAAGTCTGCGTGTAGACTATTTATCCACTTTAGTACCTTCAGGAAATTCAAACTGTACAGTCATTAACAAACGATGCTCACATGATAAGAGATAACTGAACTTCTAAAGTAATATTCAAGGATTTTTTAATTAATGTATTTATTTTAAAATAATTATTATCAAATATGTATCCAGAATCATGAACTCTGGATGAGCTCACAGACTATGGACTTACTCTCAGTATAATATCTTCATACAATAACATAAACCACTTAATTAAGGAATAAAACTATACACAAATGTTAGAGGGAAGCTCTGTTAAGTATGGCAAGAAATCTACACTGTGGTTGACCAGGGAGGAATTGAAAGTGAGACATGAAATGATTTCTTCAGTATTTATATGAAGAAGTCCATAATAGAAGCCTCTAATATTGGACCGATACACTTTCCAAATAGTCTTCTGGGTATGTTTGTTTGTTTGCTTTCATTATCATTATCAGAGATTCCTCATAGTAACATCTTGAATGATTAAAGCAGATTAGAAAGCAAAAACAGAAGTCCTACATTAGACTGCTCAATGTTTATTATGCACATGATAGTTCATTTTTCTATATGAATTTTTTAGGTTTGATAAACTTTGGTGTTGTTGCATATATGACTATGAATTAGACACAGAATATAAGAATCTGTGAATTGAGACTTGGAATTTTTGTTTTAGTGTTTTATTAGCGTTTTTTGACATTTGGGATTATTGTACGACTTCAGAGTGGGGCAACATAATAAAAAGTAATAAAGGATATAAATGATTTGGGGTAAAACCAAAGGTGAGATTAATAATCTGAACATGAATATGCTACATGTAATTAATTCTCAGTTCAATTTATGATAAAACAATAGCTTTAGAAGCAGACATATTTGAATTTGATTGATGCTCTGTCATATAATGATAGTGGTGTAAACTGCTTTTCATCTTCAAGTGCCTTTGAGATCATCAAAAGCTAAATTAAATTAGCTGAAATCTTGAGCTAAAGTTGAGAATATATCAATCCACTGAAAAATCAGTGATTCTGTACCATCTATAGCTACTCAACTGAACTAAAGACCTCATTTCTCAAATATTCTGGATAAGAGAGAATTTCCAGATCATTTTGAGAATAGGAAAAAAGGTAACTGATGGCTGACACATAGATAAAGTTTGCACAGGGAAAATTCTGACGGCACTAAATATCCCAGGGAAGTGGCATGGTGTCATTTCTGCACTAAAAGGTGAATGTAATTTGCATGTTGAGCCCTATAATCAGGAACAAATGACTCTTGGCCTTACAAATGAAATCATCCTGGTTTTTCCAAAAAAAAAAAAAAAGAAAGAAAGAATGAAAGAAAGAAAGAAAGAAAGAGAGAGAGGAAAGTAAGAACAACAACAAAAAAAGTGCCAAATCAGAAACGTAAATAATACAAATCAGATAAAGATCAATATGCTACAAACCAAGCTACCAATTCATGAACAGAATCACAGATTATAGAAAAGCACTGTTCGTTCACATTTTTCATACATTTCATGATAATACATAAAATGTTTAAAATCTTGTGTTCAGTTTATTTAAGACAAAAATTATCAGTCTAGTTGACACATTTTCATTTAGTTTCATGTGGTATTAACAGAAGAAAGATATAAACTTTATTAATTTGTGAACCTTGTAAGGTATTTAAAATGAAATTCTAACTAATACTAGATTTTATTATTCTTCTTTTATTTTTTTATTTTTTTAAAGATTTTATTTATTTATTTGACAGAGAGATAGAGAGAGAGAGAACAAGTAGGCAGAGAGGCAGGCAGAGGGAGAGGGAGAAGCAGGCTTCCTGCGGAGCAGGGAGCCCGATGCGGGGCTCGATCCCAGGACCCCAGGATCATGACCTGAGCTGAAGGCAGCCGCTTAACCAACTGAGCCACCCAGGCACCCCGATTTTATTATTCTTTTATATGAATATTGCAGCTTTCTTAAATGATATTCTTAAATACCATTTCAAAATATCACTAATTTGGCAAGCTATTTTCCTATTTGCTTCATAGTTGTTTTTGTTTGTTTGATTTTTGTCTTAATTTCAATCAAAAGACTGGAGATCTTTAACCATAAAATAAATATTTCACCACTCCCAAGTCTAATTTTCTATGGAGAGTGACAAGATAATCGTGGATGGTCTGATGGCCTGCCCGTGTCAGCCCTTCTGTGGTCTCCTCAGTCTGGAAGGATACCATATTTGAAACCAGAACAATCACGCTGTCAATGTGTTTCGTTCTTTCTTCTGCCCATTACAAGTACTCTAAATGGCTGAAATTCAGTGAAATTCAATGGTTGGTATAATAGAGCAAGGCACTTGTTTAGGGAAGGCTATATTATTAAGGAACTAGGCACTTAGGACTTGATCATTCAAAAAGTCTTCAGGGGAAAGGAAAGAGATCTAGCCAGATGGTGCTTAAGAAAAAAAATCTGAATCTCTTTCACATAAATCAGCCAATTAATATGCTAAGTCACAAAAGGTAAATCTTGAAACTGCTCTTTTCCAATCCCAAAGCTGTCCTTTTCTGACTTTCCTCAATTTTGAAGCTACTTTTCAGTTTTTCTCCACTAGTTTTAGTTTTTAAATATAGAACTGAAATGATTATTAAATATAAAAAGCAATGTAGAATTATTTATCGCAGATGCTGGCACCCCGGGGTCTGGTGGCAAGGACACAAGTTAGGAGTCTGGGTTTCACTGGGCTTATTATATTGCTTAAATATGAATCATTCTAATTATTAAAATTTTCTCATCTATGTGATAGGGTGGGCATTACACCTTCCTCCAGAGTTGTTATAAGGATTAAATGGAATAGTGGATTCATGGTTAAAGGACTCACAATTAGAGCTTAGGTTATGCCCAGCTGAAATGTAGACATATCCAGACAAGTCTTTAGAGGATTGGTGAAAATGACCTACCAGCAGTTTATTTATCTAAACACACAAGCGGCTTTCTGGGAAGAAACAAATTTTTAAAAAGGGAGATAGAGAAAGACACAAAAGACACAAATAAAAAGTCTCAGTTTCTTAAAAGAAAGGTAATCTTGAGCCCAATATAGTGATGGTCACTCAAATCTATTTTCTGCCCTAACCAATGAATTCATGAACATATCCTAAAAAGATACTGCACAAAAGAAAACAAACAAATATCCAAATCTGACAATAAACAGTTTCATTATGATTCTGAAGATACTGGACAACAAAACTAGTCATTTTAAAACTATAACACAAAAGTGAGAGATCTGAATATTTTCTGCTTATACATGGAACTTGGCATGCACATTTAGGGCATGTGGGTACCACTCAGCTGTCATATCAAGGATTTCAGGGGACTACAGATATCTTTGCTAGTGACAATCACAGACATCTGGCATCCTGACAGCAGTGGCTATAAATATAAAACTCCAAAGGCCCCTACTTTGGTGGCTTCAGAGCTATAAGCAACATCAATACCTGAATTGGGAGTTTAAATTGAGTACCAGCCACAGGGATGATAACAATGCAGAGGTATCAGGTCAATAATAAGTGTAAGGTAAGACACAAGAAAACGGCTACTGGGTACTCTAGGTCAGGGGTCTGCAAACTTTTTCTGTAAAGGGCCAGACAATAAATATTTTAGGTTTTGTGGGTTATACAGTTTCTATCACAACTACTCAACTTTATCACAACTACTCAATTACCAGTGTAGTGACAAAGCATCCACAGGCAACTGAGACATGAATGGGTGTAGCTGTATTTGGATAGCATTTTATTAAAAAACAAAACAAAACAAAAAAACAGGTTGGGGCAGGATTTGTTCTGCTGTAGAGACTTGTTTGTGAATATAATAGAATGATCCTTGAAAATTATTACAAATAAATAAGGAAATGCTTCAAAAAAGACTAGAAATTACGAATACATTGGCAACGAATGTCAAATAAATAATGTTTGATCCCAAAGAACTATAGTTACATATCCAAACTTCTTCAAACATAGAAGGCAAGCAAAATTATGCTCTTTCTCCCCTCCCTCTCTCTCCTTTTCCTCCACCTCTCTCTATATATATCTTCCTGAAAAGAAGTCTCTGAACCTGTACTTCCATTTCTAACAATAGTTTCGCTGTACCAAATTCCACTTTTTCTGATAATGTAAATAATTACATTGGTCAGTGCCAACCTAATAGTTTGCCTAATGAATGACAACATCCTTGACTTTAGCTAAGTCTGGGAATGTAGGATGTTTTAAGATTCAAGATAAGTCATAAGGGTGGCTTAAACATTAAGATCATTAATAATTTTACTTAACAACAATATGGAACTGGAGTGTATTCAAGATGAGATAATTTACAAGAATGAGGGTCAGATGATTACTTTTGGAAGTGAATGTGTCCTAATTCTGGCTAATAAGTTATAAAAGAAAGCTTCCCGAGGACTACCTGGGAAGAATATCCTCATTCTTAAAAAGAAGATTCCTTACTCTTACATCATTCTCTTCTACCACTGTCAGCATCTTAACTTGTCTTCTTAGGCATTTTTTTTTTTCATAGTCTAAAAACATTTCCAGGCACCATTGAAGAAAGCAAAATTGAAACATGTTTGCTACTTTTTAAGAGTGAGGAAAGCCTTCCCAACGGGTCTTCAGTAGTTTTATACCTAAAATATTATGTAGAAGTAATACATATCACAACTGCAGCATTAAGAAAGATTGGTAAAGGTACCTATACAGTTGAAAGGCTATATTTTACTTAAACGATTATCTCTAAGTAGAATGTAAAAGTTAGGTGAGTATATTGTAATCACCACAGCAATACATAAAAACTGTAGTGGAAACAGAGTGAAAAATTCAATAGATAAATTAAATGAAATACTAAAATAATTTAAATAATCAAAAAAAGACAGGAAAGGAAAAATTTAAAAAAAAGACAGATGGTACAGACAAAATTAATAATAAAACAGTGGACCCTACATCCAACGATACCAATGATTACATTAAATATAAGTAGTCTAATACTCTTTATTAAAGGAAATTCTGATACTGAATTATTTTAAAAGACCAAAATATATGCTGATATATATATAAGAACTTCATTTAAGAACATGAAACACAATGCATTAGAGAGGTTGTAAGAAAAATAATGGAAAAAGATATATCATGCAAACACTAATAAAAAGATGACTAGGGTCGCTATATTAATATCTGACAATGTTACCTCAGAAGAAAAGGAAAATTAGCAGAAAAAAAGAAGGATATTATGTAATGATAAAAGTGTCAATTCATCACAAAGATCTAATAATGCCGTGTCTACATGTAACAACATGGCTTCAAAATACATAAAGCAATAGCCACTTAATCTAAAAGGAGAAATAGACAAATCTATGACTTCCGTTAGAGATTTCAACATTCATTTCTAGGTAATTGATAAAATAGGTAGACAAAAAACAAGTAAGAATTTAGAAGGCCTGAAGAACATTATCAGCCAACCTCTTATTTATAGAACATTCCACCCAAATCAGTTAAAATACACATTCTTTTCAAGTAGACATGAAACATTCCCCAGGACAGACCATATTCTTTACCAGAAAATAAATTTATTAAATTAAAAAGATAAAAAGTATATTCTTTGGCCTAATAAAAGTAAAAATATTTTTTTAAAAAGGTATTTGCTAAAAACTCAAATAATTTGATAATAACCAGTATATTCCTAAATAATACCTACATCAAAGAATGTCATAAGGAAATTTAAAAAAAAATTAAGTGAATAAAAATTAAAATACAACATATCAAAAATTGAGAGATGCAGATAAAGCAGCACATAGAGGGAAATTTATACTATAAATGTGTATGTTAGAAGAAAAAAATCAATAATCTAAGCTTCTAACTCAAGAAACTAGAAATAAAGAGCAAACAAAATGCAATTTATGCAGAAGGAAGGAAATAAAGAGCAGAAATGATGAACTGAAAACAGAAAATCATAGAGAAAAATAAATCAAAAGCTGCTTGACCAAAAATATCCATAAAACTGATAGTCAAAATGAGGAATTAAAAAAAGTGATGACTCAGTGAGCACCTACGGAAACAAAAAGGGATAATATCACAAACATTAAGAGGATACTAGGAGAATACTATAAACCCCTCTATGAATATACATTCAACAAATTCTATGAAGTGAATCAATTCCTTAAGACACAAATTACAAAAACAATTTCAAGGAAATGTAGAAAACTGGAATTATCTTCTATTAAAGAAATTGAATTCATAATTATAAAACCTTCTAAAAATGTAAAAACAAAATAAAAATAATTTTTAAAATAATTTTAAAATATCACCAAATCTACAAAATCTCTTCTAGAAAAGAGAAACAAAAAATAGTTTTATGAGGCAACCATTACTTTAATAACAAAACTAGATAAGGACAATAAAAGAAAATAGGGCAGTCCAATATCTCTCATGAAAAAAAAATCTTTGACAAAATATTAGCCAAATGAATACACCAATATATAAAAATAACAAAACAAAATTATCATGCAGGGTTTATCTCAGGAATGCAAGTTTGCTTCCAACATTCAAAAATAAATAGACATAGTTAAATCACCATATTAACAGATTAAATAATGGAGACTGATAAAATTCAATATCTATTTATGATAAATACACTCAAAATTAATTGTAAATAAAAACTTTCTGAACTTGATAAAGACTATCTACAAAAAACTTAAACCTATCACCATACTTAATGGTGAAAAAGTGAATGTTCCTTACCAAAAGTCAGGAATAAGGCAAGAATATGTTTGTAATACTCCTACTCTGTATTATATTGGTTGCTGTAGACACTATGATAAGGTGAAGGAAAAAGAATGTGTCAGTTCTCTCTAAATTGATCTATAGGTTTCATACCACCCAATTAAAATCTCAACAGATATTTTGTAGATATTATCAAGCTAATTCTAAAATGTATATGGAAAAAAAGATGTACAAGAAATGCCCAATTTTTCAATAAAAAGAAATGCTTTCAAAAAAGCAAAGTTGGAGGCATCACATTACCTATTTTAAGACTGACTCCTGACCTACAGTTATTAAAAGATTGTGCCATTAATAAAAAGACACGCAGATGGAAGAGACAGAACAGATAATGCTAAATTAGACCTATGCAAATAGAATCAATTAATTTTTACCAAGATGCATAGATAATTCAATGGAGAAAGGATTTTTTTCAATAAATGGTACTGGAACAACTGAACCACTGAGTATAAATAATTCAAAACAAAAGAACTTCAACCTGTATCTCATTCAGTACAAAAACATTACTTCAAAATGGATCAAAAACTATAAAATTCTTAGAAGACAATATAGGGGAAATCTTTATAATCTTGGATTATTCAAAGAAATCTTATATAAGACACCAAAAGCATGATTTGTAAAAGAAATATTTGGTAAAGTGAAATTAATCAATATTTAAAATATTTTCCCTCCAAAACATTTAAAAACTAAACATATATTGAGACAAAAATTTCCAAATCAAATATCTGACAAGGGAATTGTGTCTAGAATATAAAAACACAATAATAAAAAGAAAAATTAAAATTAAATGGGTGATTTTAGCCATTCTGACTGGTGTGAACTGATATCTCACTGAAGTTTTGATTTGGATTTCCCTGATGCTGAGCGATGCCGAGCACTTTTTCATGTGTCTGTTGGCCATTTGGAGGTCTTCTTTGGAAAAATGTCTGTTCATGTCTTCTGCCCATTTCTTGATTGGATCATTTGTTCTTTGGGTGTTGAGTTTAAGAAGTTCTTTATAGATTTTGGATACTAGCCCTTTATCTGATATGTCATTTGCAAATATCTTCTCCCGTTCTGTCAGCTGTCTTTTGCTTTTGTTGACTGGCTAAAATTAACAAGTCAGGAAACAACAGATGTTGGCATGGATGCGGAGAAAGGGGAACCCTCCTACACTGTGGGTGGGAATGTAAGCTGGAGCAGACACTCTGGAAAACAGTACGGAGGTTCTTCAAAAAGTTGAAAATAGAGCTACCCTATGATCCAGCAATTGCACTACTGGGTATTTACTCCAAAGATACAAATGTAGGGATCCAAAGGGGTACGTGCACTCCAATGTTTATAGCAGCAATGTCCTCAATAGCCAAACTGTGGAAAGAGCCAAGATGTCCATCGACAGATGAATGGATAAAGAAGATGTGGTATATATACACAATGGAATATTATGCAGCCATCAAAAGGAATGAACTCTTGCCATTTGCAATGACGTGGATGGAACTGGAGGGTGTTATGCTGAGCGAAATAAGTCAGTCAGAGAAAGACATGTATCATATGACCTCACTGATATGAGGAATTATTAATCTCAGGAAACAAACCGAGGGTTGCTGGAGTGGTGGGGGGTGGGAGGGATGGGGTGGCTGGGTGATAGACATTGGGGAGGGTATGTGCTATGGTGAGCACTGTGAATTGTGTAAGTGCTGAATCACAGATCTGTACCTCTGAAACAAATAATACATTATATGTTAAAAAAAAAAAAAAAGAAGATAGGAGGAGAAGAATGAAGGAGGGGAAATCGGAGTGGGAGATGAACCATGAGAGACTATGGACTCTGAAAAACAAACTGAGGGTTCTAGAGGGGAGGGGGTGGGGGGATGGGTTAGCCTGGTGATGGGTATTAAAGAGGGCACGTACTGCATGGAGCACTGGGTGTTATACTCAAAAAATGAATCATGGAACACTACACCAAAAACTAATGATGTAATGTATGGTGATTAACATAATAATAAAAAAAAATTAAATGGGTGAGAGACCTGAACAGATTCTTTACAAAGAAGATATGCAGATGGCAAGGTATATATATGGAAAAGATGTCCAAGAACAATAGTTATTAAAGAATTGCAAATTAAAAAACAATGAGGTACCACTACATACCTATTAGAATAGCTAGAATTAAAAAAAAAAAGCAGAAAAAATAAATAAAAAGGTTAACAATAAGAAGTGCTACTGAGGATGCATTTTGTTGATGGGAATGCAAATTATTACAACCACCCTGTGATACAACTGTGCCATTTTTCATTAAGTTAAATATACACTCATATAATTCAGCAATCCACTTTTAGGTATTTGAGAATCAAGGTTCTCCAGGGGATGTCTGTTGTTAAAATCTTGAGATATTTTTGCTTATTAAATCCATGGATGTTACTGGCATCTAATTGGTAGAGGCCAGGGATGCTACAAAACATCCTACAATGCTCAGGACGGTCCCCTATAATAAAAAAAATTACACAGTGTAAAGTATCAATAGTGCTGAGGCTGACAAATCTTGTCCTAGAAAAAGGAAAAGGTTCATTATGCAAAAACCTGAATACAGATAGCACTATCTGTTGCTCCAAACAGAAAAAACCCAAATACCTTATAATTGGTGAAAGGATAAACAAATTGTGGTACATCCATACAATAGAATAGTACTTAGCAATAAACAAGAATGAACCACTGACACATGAAACTATATGAATGAATCTCAAATGAACTATGCTAAGTGAAAAGATGCCAGTCTCAAAATATTACATAATGTATGATGCCTTTATATGACATCCTCTTAAACTTTAAAACTATAGGAATAGAGAAAAATCAGTGGTTGCCAGGAAATCAGGGGAGTGTCTGATTATGAAGGGCAGCAAAAGGTAATTTTGGGGGATAACAAATCGTCCTGTATCCTCTTTGGTGGTGGTTATACCAAATTGTGAATATGTTTAAACTCACAGAACTGTACAACAAAAAAGAAAGAAATTTACTGTATGTAAATTTTTCAAATGACTAAAAAAAGTACATAAGTCCTTTAAAAAACTGACAAAAGTAAAAATTTTATATATTTTTTAAATGATTACATTTCTTAATGGCACATTGAATTAAGAGAATAGACTCTGGAGCAATGATAACTGGGTTCAAATTCCACCTCTGCCAATTATTAGCCCTGTGATGGACCCAGAGCTAACCTAACCTCTCTGAACATCAGTATCCTCATTGTAGACTGGAAATAATAATAGTTTCAACCTCACTTTTTTGTTGTGAGTTAATATACAATTACATACTTAGAGTATTGCCTGATGGATTATAAATACACTATGAAAATCAGCTATTTTTATTGTAAATGATAATATTTATATGGTATATACTTCTATATTATTTAAACTAGCAGAATTTGAAAGACATGTTACTATATTAAAATTGTAATAAATTTTAATAAAAATAATGTTGGATATAGTACATATATCATACCTTATAATTTTTTGTGCCATATGTTGGTGGACTTTCATGAACTCCTTCAATGTCTGTTTTTCTCACTTATATCATGACTACTTTCCCATTTCAGTAAGTTTGTATATAAAATCTCCTTTGAATGGTCTGATTTTATTTTATATAGATGTTGTATGATTTATTTAACTGATACCCTACTACTAAACATTCAAGTCATTTCCATCTTTTCTTTATAGAACTACTTTTATACGAAATTAGAGCTGTGGTTATTCCTTATCCAAGATGTTTTACCAGTATCTTTTTCAAAAATTAAAGCCTTATCATTTTGTAGTTTCTAGTTATTGAATTCCCATTCTGCCTTTAAAAACAGCATGAGGAGACAGTCTGATAATTAATTTTGAGAATGTAAATTTATATTTCCAGAACCACATATATATATATATGTGTGTGTATACAAAAAAAACATACACACACACACATTTCTTTTTTTTACCAAATAACCAGAACAACATGCCCCCATTCTATCCTCTATGAAGAATGAATTTGTAACTTTAACTTAAAAAAGCAATCTCAGTCTCTGTGCTCTCTGTTTATTCACCTTTGATTCCCGGGTCCCAGCCTAGACAGCCATGGAAGATGAGTCACCTGCTCTGACAGTAGACTCTTCCTTCCAAGAAATAGCATCACTTCTATTATTTGCAGCAGCACAGGTCAGGTCTCTATCATGAATCTATAGAACACGTGTCAAAACAATTTGAACTATACTTCATTGGTAAATACAAGTTTTGAAGGTATCTGAATTGCATACTTCCAAAGTGTGTTATCTAAGAACAGAAACAAAACACCCTGTCCAAGAATATATATTTTTCTCATTAGACTACAAGCTCTTCAAACCAGGAAGCTTAACTATACTCATTTTATATCCCTGAAACATGCATAATGATCAAATGTATATTAAATAAATGCTTAGTGGAGGTATTGTTAAAGTAGATATATGTACATATGATAAATGCTTAGATTTCTTACTTGAAGGAAAATGGAATAAAAATCTTCTAAACCTAAAACTTTGCTTTGCTGTATATAAATATGATCATATAACCATATATTAAAAGAATTGTTCAAATAAGCCACAACTCTTTCCATTTTTCTCTCTTGTGGTTGAAATGTGATACTATTATTGCTCTTTGTTACTTAAAATTTTAGACATACACATATACACTCAAAATGTCCACAAACAAGTACTGAATAGCAAGGAAAATATACTAACTTTAAGGAAGTTAGTGTATTTATATATAATTTATATATAGGTTATTTATCATCCACATTAAGTAAAATGTTTACCTTCACAGTTATAGAATTTCTAATTATCTTATTTATTTGTGTGCAATTTTTAAATTTGTAATTTAGGAATTATGTAAACTCTTCCATCTGACATCACTTTTCTTCAAGGTGATGGTCCTAGCTGCTAATTTAGTTAGATAGCTATAAAGAAATGTAAAAAGAACCAGGTAGATAATTATATAATTCTTGTATTGGATACACATTTATTATTTTTAATAGTTTATATAATGTCCAAAATTCTCAGTAGGGAATAATAATTATTTTAGCTTAATCTGTCAATCAAAAATAAGTATCTTTTTCTTTTTTCCCAGTGATTATATGTTAGAGACAATCATGAAAACTGAGTGGGAACATGTTGGGAAGCATAATACCATAAATTTACAGCTGGGCTTAAGTTCGCTAAGAGACTGATGACCCACTTGTTAATGTGGGAGAAATATTCACAGGGTATATAGAGTTACTTTCCTGTGGGTAGTTTTATGTGTTGTATTGTGTTAGAACTACTCTATTTGACCTCTGTTCAGTGATGCATTATAAATGTGAAGTATTGTACTTCCTTAGAAAGCAGACTCAATACATTTCAGCCCCATGCTGGTTGTTACCCAAAGCAAGCATGGTTAAATTACACGCATCTCTTGGTTTTAAAGGAAGGGAAAAATACGGGGAGGAGACACATTTCTCATGGATTAGCATCCTCTGATCTATTTTTGCAACTAACCTAATACAAATTCAGTAGATCATTTTTTCATGATTGAGAAGAAAAATGTTCTATGTCTGTGCTTTTAATGTTGAACAGATCTGAAAAACATTTAAAACAGTCCTACCAAAAAAATTTTCTCATTAAATATTACTGTTTCACACCATATAAGCATACAAATCATGTTTATTGGAAAAGTAATTTTGAGATTCTTCTGGAATATTTTTAACCTACATCTTAAATATTTGTATCCTTCAACATACACATACACAATCGAGTGACATGATTGGTCCTACATTAAATTCTGAATGGTTCAGAATCATTCAAATTCATTCTGGGTACAGATCTTGTCCCCATTCCCTATAGTATTACATAAACTTGTTTTTAAACAGTAGATGCTACATAAATAGTAAAAGCACAATGACTTTAAAAATGAAGAAATAACTTGAGTAACCTTAATTATACTGTTCTATGTGACCAGAGTTTTTACTTACACTTAAAATATTTAAAGTGAAATAAACTGTGAACATGAAAGGCATAATATGTATTGGGGGTGACAGTAAAGTACATATTCAAATAATACAATAAAAATTTTATTACATATAAATATCCTTAAAGTTTGAATTTTTCTTTTAAATTGTGGATTTTATTTTTTTAAGATTTTATTTATTTGAGAGAGAGAGAGTCTGAAGCAGACTCCTCACTGAGCACGGAGCCTGATGTGGGGCTCAATCTCACAACTGCGAGATCATGACCCGAGCGGAAACCAAGAGTTGGATGTTTAACCAATCCAGGTGCCCCCAAATTGTTGATTTTATTTAATTTTTTTATTTTTTAAAGATTTTATTTATTTATTTGAGAGAGGGAGTGAGGAGAGGGAGAGAGAGCATGACAAGCAGTGGGGAGGAGAGGGAGAAGCAGACTCCCCTGCTGAGCAGGGAGCCTGATGACAGGGCTTGATTCCAGGATTCTGGGATCATGACCTGAGCCAAAGCCATACACTTAACTAGACTGAGCCACCCAGGTGCCCCTCAAATTGTTGATTTTAAAGAGTGACTTAAAATAATGATCATTATTGATCATTGCAAGATTATTATGAAATATGCCTTTATTATATAAATGTAAGGGATATTAAAAAATTATCTGCTCTGGGTTTCAGTATGCAAGATGTGCTTTTGTTTTAATCAAAAGGGGAGAAGTTGGAATAAAAAATGTTGAAGTGATACACTACCTAACAGTTTCTATCATGTCAGAACATTTCTATTTCTTTAGTATTTTTTTTAATTGTCATTTCTTTTTCCTCTTTTTTTCATGATTATAACACCTCATTCAGGCTGTAATTATTATTCATGAGGCCTGACTAAAAATGTTTTATTTATTCAGATGCATTTGTTTCAAGGCTTTGAAAATGATAAATTCCTCCTGGCTTAAGTTATTAAGATTGAACCATGTCTTCAAACTTACACTTAGACTAGACTATAAAGGATACATTCAGACTCTTTGTGAGTTATACTTCTTAGAAACCAACAGAAAGTAAAGCCATGCTTATATATTATTCAATTTGCTCAATATTTTAAATATAAATAGTACTGTGTAGTTCCATACATGAACCCCTGAGGCTGAAGATTCTATGGGACTTTTTGATATTTCTTTGAAACTTGAGAGAAGCCATTGGGAAACTGATATTGAATCATTCATTATCAGAAGACTCAATAAATGAAAAAAAGTGAATTAAAAATATTAATGTCTTAGTAAATGTCACTGTTAATTGCAATTTATTTATTCAACACATTATTAACTAAGACGACATGTCTTGTGTAACCCAGTGATTTTTCTGGATCTCTCACAGGAGGGTGGTGGTGGTTGTGATTAGAAGATGTTGTAAGAAGAAGAAAAGAAACCTAGATATTGATTAGAGAATAAGAAAATAAATCAAATTTATGAGATGCTCTACTTAAAGAATTAGGATTTGCTCTGAAAAAAAAAAAAAACAAATCAGGAACAGAACAATGAATACAGTATTGTTAAAATGAGATTGAAAATCTTAGATGTTTAATGTTCCCAATACACTGCTGATGTTAAACAAAGAGTAATAATGCTTATATAAAGCTCTAATATTTTATGGTAACCAGGATTTTAAAACAACAACAAATATTGCTATATGAGAGTAGCACTTCTAAGAATATAATGATCTTTCCATGACCCTAACATGTTAGCTCTCAAGTTTTATTCTGGAGCTTAGTAAAATGAGCCACACATTTCCCCACATCAACTGTGGGCCTCCATTCCCTTCTTTTTCTTGGCTTTAGAATCCTTCATATGTAGTCAACTTCTCTTCATTATTCCTGTTTCCTGCCTCTTCTTTTGGTCTAAGCTGGTTACCTAAGCATTCCTCTCCACCATATATTTTGGGGTGATATGGCATATTTGAGTTTTCAAGCACAAGTGAGTAACTTCTGCATGAAAATGTAACTAATAGTAGAATAGCTCTCTGTTTGCTTTCATGGCAGCTATTCAATAGTGGTTATTCATTAACAAGTTCTCTTCCAGAGTAAAGTACTTGGAAAGAAGTGGTTCAGAATGTAGTCTTTGTGTCCAAGTCTTCCTTTTATCTTGGTTTGTTCCCTATGTCCTCATGCTTGAAGCAGTCACTCTGTTCTTGTATGTCAAACTTACAATCACCTTCACATTCTACTGAAACAGTCATCACTCACAAACTCCCACTCAATGTCTCTGTGTCAGTGGGAATGAAGCTCAGTTGATAGGATTTCCCACCAATTCAATACTGAAGTCAGAAATATACTGCATGGTTTGAAATATAGTTCATGGTTTCAGACTTACAGCCACTCCTATTGAAGGATGTAAGGCCAAAGACTAAATATGGATGTAATAATTTTGTGAATATAGGGAGCCTTGAAGATTTAAGCAAGGAGGCAAAGCAAAGAAAACAAAATTATTCAAGTGTGCTGGAAGAGAGACTGTTACCTGTTGTGGCAAATCTGGAGGCAGTTATCTATTCATTCAGCTACATTTTTCACTGAAGATTAAAAATACGTGGAGGCATTAAAGCACATTTTGAGACTATTCACAAGATCATATAAACATAATGAATACACAAGACACTTTGACCTTTTGCTTTAAAAAATGTACCCTTTTAAAATTACTAAAATAATAAAAAAGCAGTATAACAATACTTGGATATTGTTAAATAAATAAATAAAATAAAATATCATCTATACATTCTGTTATGGGTTGAGTTGTGTCTCCTAAAAATTCAAATGTTGAAGTCCTAACTGCAACTACCTCAAAGTGTAACTTTATTTGGAAATGGATTAATTGAAAATATTATTAGTTAAGTAAGATGAGGTCATTAGAGTGGGTCTTAATCCAATATGACTGGTATCCTTTAAAAAAAAAAAAGAATTTTGGACACAGAGGGTCATGCAAACAGGGAGAACACAATGTGAAGAGGCAAAGGAAGAAAAAGGCAATCTACAAGCCAAGGTGAGCAGCCTGGAACAGATCCTTCCCTCACAACTCTCAGAAGGAACCAACCCGACTGACACCTTGATCTTGGACTTCAAGCCTCCAGAACTATGAAGCAATAAATTTCCATGGTTGAGGCTGCTTATGTTGCAGTACTTTGCTATAGTGGCCCCAGCAAACTAATGCACCCTCATTACCCAGAGATAATCTTAATAAAACTTTGTTATAAAATATGTAGTCTGTAAATATTTGTTAGTATGTTTCATTTTTTTTCCACATAAAAATAAATTGCAAATGAGGTTTTTTAGGCTTTGGCAGTGAGTTTTTGTTCCTACCCTGAAATCTAATACTCCCTCCTCCTGGTAGAAATACACCAATTTTAATGCTAGGCTAAATGATAACATTCCCCAGGCTCCCTTGGAACTAGGTGTACTTATTTGCCTAAATTCTGAACTAAGAGATATTAGAAGAAATGGTGTGTGAGACTGTCAAGAACTGCAAAATTTCTGCAATTTTACACTTCCTGCAATCAAGCAAATAAATTGGCATGTCACAGTCTCTTAGAAGCTAGAAGAAGATATGGGTTAGAGATGAAGGACTTTATTTCTCACAACAATAGCAGTGGTCAGAATAGCAGCATTTTATTTTCCTAGTTGTCTAAGAGCCAATTCCAAGCCCGTCAACGGGGCTATGAGAAGAGGGCCAAGGAACACCTGTGCTTACGGAGCCTGAAACTTTTATAATAGCAAGTCTGCATACCCTTCGCAATCAATTAAACATACTTAAAACAACATTTTCCATAATGGTTAAGAAATCTGGTATACAATTTTATCATCATTTACTCATCGAATCCTTTTTTATTGTGTTCCCATTATTCTGTTTCCATTTTTTCTCCAGTACCAGAAATTTTAATGCACTTTATTATCTGCATTTTTTGTTCATTAAAATTATTTCCACAAGATTGGTTAATGCTTTTCTGTTGTGAGTTTTGTTTAGTTTATTCTTATTTTATGTAAATATGTGTATATGTAGATGGAACAATAAAATGTCAAGTTTATGAAATAGAATCACCATTTCCATCCCTGCCTTCTCTCTTCTCTTTCTACATATATACAAAATACCAACCCAAAACTTAAGTCTTAGGAAGAAACAACACTTGAATTTTTCAGTTCTGGGGATAAACTGTATAACTCTAAATGGCATACTTTTAATATGTTATCATAGCTTATTAACTCTAACTCACATCTGATAAGACTCTTCAATGAATTTAACGTAACTTTGTTTATATTACTTTTCTTCTCTCTAAATTTGATTACTTGCACATGTATTTGTCTTAATTTTAATTTGATTTAACTTGTCAATTGCTAATGCTCATAAATCCAATTTCTTTTATTTACTCAATATATATATTTTTTTTACTAATAATAGATATGTATTATCAACAAAAAGGGATAAATGAGCCTATCTGGATAGAATTAATATTAATAGGTTCTCTTATTGAGGTTGAATAACAGAACTGGATTTAGTAATTAAGACTATGTTGGTGTGTTTGATAATGCAGAAAAGATCTGGTCAGATCCTCTGAGTAGCTTCTAGATCAGTAATTCACAACGCTTTTAGCTCTTAATGATTCAGGATGTAAGTATATTAAACATAATGCATCTTGATATATACTCTGTGTAGAAAATTTAAGTGTTAATATCCATATATGCAATTCATATCCATATTTTGTCTTTTATGAAATGGTGAGCTCAGGACTATTGCTGCTTATAGTTTCCCTACACATAGCTCCCCTTGTAATTAGTAGATGAGTAGCAAAAATAGCAGCTCTATGTCTGTGTGTGTGTGTAAGAGTGAGTCTTGCCTGGCTGTATTAACAGCTGCAAAAATGCATTTAGGCAAGAGACAATTATTTAGAAATCAGATCAAGGAAAGGAAAGTAATAATTACGTGTTGCATTCACTGATATGCTAGTTACTAATACTGTAGAAAGAACAAACTAGGTCTGAGAACAAATGAAAATTTTCTTCTGACTGTATACCAATAATACATTCTCAGTCAGGATTCACTAGTACCAAGTAAATACCAAACCTAACATCCAACAAAAGAGAAACCATCTAATAACTTAATACTAGTTTTATTATTTATAAGGAACCAAAGCTTAATAACAAGCTAAATGAAACCTTGGACTGTTTAGGAAGAGTAATTTTGCAAATAAAAATTACTGGTAAAAAAAAAAGCATCACCAATGCGTAAGAAATTCAGGTGAAGGTTCAGAAAATTTTGATCATTTAACTTGGGAAAAATATAATTTTTTGAGGCTTCTATGTGACCAAAGACTAGAGTCACAATAGAGACAGGAATCAAAATTAACAAGAGACAGTGAGACAGATATTGCTTGTTTTGTTGGCTGCTTATCATTGAAATGGTCTTCCTACAGTTGGGCAGTGCGACGCCTTGTGAGGCCTGATGAAGTCTTTCCACTAAAACCAAAAGGGCCAGATCCATAGTCTCATAAGCCCTTGGCAGCTCATACACAGTCATGTGACTTAGCCTGAGCTTGAGATCTCTGCTTTACTAGTCAGACCCACCTGCCCTACAGGGTGTTTCTGTACTAACAGTTTACAGATCCTCTGGATCATTGCGGTGGCAGTTAAAATAGTCAGAGTCCAGTGACCACAGTGCCAGCGGCATTGAATTCCAACAACTCAGCGGATCACGTCCAGCAGTCCTAGGCAATTTTCTAACCAGACCCAGAGCATGAAGTGGTGTTGGCTGTGTTCTTGGCTGCCTGGTCTCCCTTCTGCTCTAATCTTTTTTTTCTCAGCCCAGTTCAGCAGCCTTCCTTTTGGTTCTGGAAGGTACAAGTTATCTTTCCAACAAATCATTTTTCTGTTAAACTAACCAAAGGTGGTTTTAATTGTTTGAAATTAATAACCCTTGCTTGATTACATTAATGGTACCAATGATAACATGATTCTAATCCTCATCTATAATCTTTATAAATTAAAAAAGATATGCAATGTTTTATATAATCCAGTCAAATATTTTAATATAGAAATCAGAGATCTTAAAGCACACTTGAATCTACAGACCATTTGTATATCAATACATCAGGTATTAAGAGAAAAGAAAGTGAACTTAATCTAAATAATTTGGAGAATTCCATATTTCTGAATTCTTCAGAATAATACCTTAAGAAATTGCTGCTAATAAAAGTTCCTCGATTTGGGGAAGGAAAACTCATCATTCATTTTTTTTATTCTTATTCTCAGAATATATAAATATGCATATCAAGAATAAATTAAGCATATAATCTTAAACGGCATTATGTGCATGTCATTAAGAATACATGAAACAAACTATAAGAGAGAATAAACTGCAGTATTCTCAGTCTTTTTTTCTAAACAAATGTGAGGAACCTGACTATTCTTATTAATAACAATGACTGACTAAAAGTAAGACATTTTGTTGAGGTCTACTTGATACAGTTGTTTTGGTATGATTAATATGAATCTTCTTTTTTAACTTGGGAAAGTATTTAAGATTTATTTACTTATTTATTTGACAGAGAGAGAGAGAGAAAGAGCAAGCACAAGCAGGGAGGGCGGCAGAGGCTCCCGAGTAGGGAGCCCGACATGGGGCTCGATCCTAGGACCCTGGGATCATGACCCAATCCAAAGGCAGACACTTAACCAACTGAGCCACCCAGGTGCCCGGATTAATATGCATCTGTTACAATGTAGAATATTTTATTTTATATTATTTTATTTTATTTTATTTTATTTTATTTTATTTTAATTTTTACCCAGTAATGCATGAACAGATATACAAGGCATTAGCTCATTCCATTACCTGGACCTTAGTTCTGGCCCCCTAATCCCTGGTTTCCAACCCAGATAACATGAGCCTTAACATATCTTTGATTCCAAGAAATGGCCATCACTGCTTAGGGTCAGAAAGATTGTATGATTAAGAAACGGATTGAGGAAGTCTATTTCCATAATACTTAGTAATTTTAAAAGCTTTACATTACTTTTTTCTTAATGTTTAGTAAAAATGACCATGTCAAAATTGCATTGTGACATATATCTTAGCTTATGATTCTAGTAATTGAAGAATGGGAGGCAAGGAAACCTACTAGAGCATATCAACCATTTTAGGAGAAGATATGTTGTGTTATAAAGCTCTTTCTCCATTCAAATCCTTGTGACTAAAGCATTCCAAGAATGGGTAACATGAACAATGAAATGGAGCCAGCTCTGAATGTTGTGTACATGTATCTATTTATTTGTTGTATTTCAGTGTCTGAAATGTCAGATGTAAGGAGACTGATCTGAATGGGAGTACTTATATAAATTACATTAGAAAACTTGCTGGTGTACTATAGACTGAATTGTGACCCCTTGAAACTCATATGTTGAAGCCCTAACCACCAATATGGCAGAATTTGGAGATGGGCCTTTGGGATACTATTAGGGTTAGATGATAAAGTCATAAAGCGAGAATCTCATGATGGAACTAATGTATTTTTAAAAAGAGGTGCCAGTGAGTTTGCTGGTTCTCTCTCACCACCATCTGAGTATGCAGCAAGAAGGTGGCCATATGCAAGCTAAGAAGAATGCCCTCGAAGAATCCAACAATGCTGGCACCCTGATCTTGGACTTCTCAGCGTCCAGAACTATAAGAAATTAATTTCTGTTATATAAGACACCTAGTTTATGGAATTTTGTTATGGAAGCCTGCAGGTACCTTATATGCTAGAATTGTTACTCTACTGTGAAGCCTGCAACAATTCTTTCACTAATTAACCATTCATCATTTTTTTTCATAACACTGATGTATTTGTTTGGAAGCATCTAAAAGGAGAAAACCTCAAGATCCTTGTTTTCAAGAACCTTAGAACTTGAAGAAAAATTACATGTACTTGCAGACAGCTAGAAAGCAATTCTGAAGTTATACAAACAATTATACAAAAGGTATATATATATATATTATATATATTATATATATATTATATATATATTATATATATATAAATGCTAAATGCAAAGTGATATAAGAAAAAGCAAGGACTGTGATCAGCATAGCTTCCTGGAAGAAATTTGGCAAAACAGTTACACAACTCTGTGGGGAGATACAGTAACCTTTTTGGACCTCACTTATATTTCAGTTGGTTTCCAGTTCTCAGGGTCTATGAAATCATGATTCTTAGTTTAACTCCAGTAGATTTTCTTAAGAGCAGGCACAAAGTTTACTAGTTAAACATTTGTTCAACAGATTTTACAAGACAAATCTCAGAAGATTTGAGTAAATGAGCCTAGAATTTTATATCTGTTGGCTGACCAGACTGACTAAGTAAGTCAGCTCGTTTGGAGTCCTCATATTTACACAATTATGTTAATATAAACAGTCTCTTATTAAGTATCATACATATGCCAAGCATCCTACATATTTTGTCACTGACCTTTACTATAGCTACTACTCATTTATAAAATGAGTATAGGTGGATCTAGTCTTTATAGATGAAGAAACTGAGGGTCAGAGAATTTAACATGCGTAGAAGTGCAGAACTGGGATTTAAGGACAAATCTGGCTCCAATGCATGCTATCTTTTCACTTCACTTTCCATTTGTAATAACATAAAGCTCTCTAACATTTAGTGAGAGTTTATTGGGGACTTATTCTAAAAGTTGTGCAAATATTAATTCATTCGATTCTCCAACAACCCATGAGATAGGTACCTTTTATCCTATATAATAGATGAGGATCGAAGAACAGAGAGGTTAAATATCATGTGGGTGATTACACAGCTAGCAAGAGGCAGAGCTGGGATACACTGGCATGAATGCTCCCATATATAATACTATGTAAAAGCTGGCTAGATGTGTATGGCATTAGATGGAGAAAATAACCCATTCTATCACATATCAGTTATTTCTTTTGTTTTTTAAAGATTTTATTTATTTATTTGACAGAGAAAAACAGCGAGAGAGGGAACACAAGCAGGGGGACTGGGAGAGGGAGAAGCAGGCTCCCCGCTGATCAGGGAGCCTGACGCGAACTCGATCCCAGGACCCTGGGATCATGACCTGAGCTGAAGGCAGACGTTTAATGCCTGAACCACCCAGGCACCCCCATCTCGGTTATTTCTTAACACTTGGGTAAAATGAATAAAAATGGTGCACAGTAAAGCGTCTGACCAAATATTAGGTAAATCGTTTGATCCACCAAGAGTCAAAGCGATTACTTGTGGAGAAAGACAAATAGATTTTCTCATCAGGCTAATATTACTGCTGATAAACACATGCAAAGTTTTATTTATAGTTATCACATAGCTCAACAGTTGAATTCAAATTTTAACTGCAATCTCACTATAGTAGCAAGGAGTACTTTTTGAAAATAAGTAACTTTATATGTAGATATTATTGTCCTATATGAGAGCAATCAGAAAATTCCTTCTCCCTCATTTTATTACATGAAAGCCAAGGAAGGTCTTAGAATGTTTTTAGATAAGAATGAAATAAGAAAAGTAGACAATTTTTTATCCTGTCTTTGGATTGTTCTCTTAATTAGTCTACCTAGAGTGAAAAATGGTAGTATGTACCAATAGTGGAAACATGAACTTTCTCTTGCAAAGAAATAAGCAAAAAGAAAGATGCATGGGACTCTAACCCTAGGGAACTTTCCTCTCTATTTAGGACCATAAAACAGAAAGATTACTTCCTTTCCATATGCACATCCAGATGTCAGGATAATGATATTCTCTGTGACTTTTATTAAAAACACCACTGTATTTTTACTTCAATGTCATGGTGGCTAAAAATTTATAGAACTATGTGGGAATCTAGGTCCAAGCAATCCTTTCATTATCAAGTTACTAAGAAATTCCTGAAGAGATTTTCATTCAATTTTTGCAATTCAAGTAAAGGAATATGTGATTGAAATAATATCAAAGACAGAAGAGAGGAGGAGGAAAGAAGGGGAGAGTGAAGAGGGCAAAGTATTAAAATACTCATGTAAAAATAGTAATTTGGCCAGAAAATCATGCCAATTATTGGAAGCTTAGAAAAGAGGTTTTAGGTCAAAATTTGGCAAAACTTGTCCTTAAACAGTAAAATATGAAATACGTTTTATGATCCATATGGTCTCTCGCCCAACTATTCAACTCTGCTATTTCAATGAGGGAAAAGTCATAAACATGCAAACAAATGGATGTCACTATGTTCCAGTAAAACTTTACTTACAAAAACAGATGGAGGGCTGATTTGGTCCTCAGGCTTTGCTTTAAATTAGAATGTTGATTATATCCCGTACTTTCTGATAGAACTTTCCACTTTGAAGGAAATGTTCTATACCTGTCTAAATTGGTAACCACAGTCACAAATGGCTATTGAACACTTGAGATGTGCCTGGTGAGAGTGAAGAAAATCAAATTAAGTTTAATTTTAATTATTTTATATTTACATAGTCATATAACTAGTTGCTACATCTTGGACTCCAAAGTAAATTTCTTTTCTCTGTTTTTTATTAATCTAAAGTACAACTTCAGGATTTCCTTTTATTGTTAATAAAACAAAGAAAAATTTTATATATTAAAAATTTTCAAACTGCAAAATTTGAAAAGGTGGGAAAACTTTACAGTATAATTATAGAAATATTAAATTTAAAATACTATTTAACCTTAAAGAAAATTTCACCTCATGTTTACAATATACATATACATAAATATAAATATACAACATATACCTGAATTTAAACATATCAAAGGCTCCCTTGCCTCAAGAAAAATTATGAGAAACTATGCAGATATGAGAAAAATATGGATAAAATGAAATATATTTGATTTGCTCCTTCTATATATTTTGTTCTGATTAATGAGTAGTCAAATGAGATTGATTTTATTCTATACAGAAGTTTTAGAAATGTATATGGTATTCATTATATTATGAAGCATTTATCTAAAAGGATGATACTGTTATTGGATGAGAAGAACCTGAGCTTTATAATTGAAAATCTTGAGTTCAAGACCCAACTTCATCACTTGCTAATTGAATAACATTTTCAAAATATTTCATTTCTTGAAGTCACAGTTTTTCAGTTTTCTTGGTGGTAAAACTGGGATAAAAATATCACCTACTAGAACAAGTTGTAGTGGGTTTTGTGGAATTTAAATACTATATGCCCATTACATTTACCATAAATGGTACAAAGGTATCTGCTTTTATTACTCTCAGTAAGAGAAAGGTTAAATAATGTAGTCCATATGTACTCTGCCTGAAAATGTCTGAAATTAGTCATGCTCACCTCTCCCACCAATGACCTAATTCTGCAATTAGCAATCTCAGCATTTGCTTCTGAAGAGACAGTTATTGTATCAAATAAATCAGGAGAAAATGCTTCTTCAGTCAGAAGAAATTTTTAAATCTCTTACAGTAAAATCCCTTCACCAAGGGATAGATTGAAAGAGGGAGGAGGAACTTAAAAGAGATAAACAGAAAATCAACTGCAGCCCAAGCAGATTGGTTAGGGAATGGTCATAAAATAATAAAATGAAATGAAACAAAATGAAACAAAACAAAACAAAATAAAATAATTCTGCTTTACATTCATAATCTCATCTTCCAAGAGAGAAGTCAATGTTGCTGTGAGTGGAAGGTTTCTGTCCCACTTCATGACTTAGTCACTTCCCAAAGTCCCCACCTCCTAATAACATCACCTTGGGCATTAGGTTTTTAACATATGAAATGGGGGCAGAGGGCCACACACATTCAGACCATAGCATTGTTCAAATAAGTACTTTTATTCCTGACTAATTTATTCTGAGGAATTTGTACATCAGGTTATTTCACAACTAGATCTAAATGCTGTGAATGTAATTTCCTGCTAATTGGAAGTTATTAAATCCCACTGCAATCAAGGAATGCAGTTATCTTGTAGAAACCTTCAGAATGATATTACTCTTCTATTGACACAAATGGGTATAACCAGTGAGTACACAATCTGGAATATACATATATATACCTTGTCCTTCATTGCAGTGAAAATATTGTGTAGCAAGATGGTTTACTACCCATATTGAGTGTCAAAGCTCTTTCCTTACAAAGAACTGAAATCCACAAAGAAAAATAATAGAAAGGTATTAAAAGGTAAAAACTTGAAGTCAAACTTTAGGAAGTAAAGTCATGTCTTATGCAGAATGTATGGGAAACAACACTTTTCCTCATTCTCTCTTTTGGGTTATACAGATTTTTAATTTCTGTTGCTTTCAACCTGTTAATACTATTTACTCATCAACAGTATAGTTTTCCTATTTAATTCAGTTTCTCATCCCCATAATTCAGCTTGGCCCTGGTTTTCTTCTGTCAGAGTACCAAACTATGTTCAGGACCATTCAACTTCAGGGTCCACCACCAAATTATTTAAAATTCTTGACAAAGAAACAGATTATTCCTTTCACCTGTAATTGAATGAGTTTCTTTGAGTCAGGTGCTCACTCAGGCCCAATCAGCTTTGGCCAGGAAATGGTGTATGTGATACAAATCTAACCACCCAGACTTTTAGTAAAGGGTGATCTGGGTAAGCATGAAAATCATGCATGCTACCTATGGGCATGGAATCCTTGTTCATCAACAACTGAACAATTTCTGGAAGATGAATGGCTATATATATCAGGCTTATATGAATGAGTCTGTAGTGTGAGGGACTTATATCCAGTTAAAATACAATTCTAGAGATGTAATTTATATAATAGATTTTGAATTAAATGGCAAAAATTCAATGTAAAAATCAGAATAACAGTCTTGTAAATGTTTTTTGTGGGACACCTAGGTGGCTCAGTTGGTTAAGTGGCTGCCTTTGGCTCAGGTCGGGATCCTAGGGTTCTGGGATCAAGTCCAGCATCAGGCTCTCTGCTTAGCGGGGAGCCTGCTTTTCCCTCTCCCTCTGCCTACCACTCCCACCTGCTTGTGCTCTCTCTCTCTCTTTCTGCCAAATAAATAAATAAAATCTTTAAAAAAAAAAACTTGAAAGTTCATAGGTAAATAACTTAAAAAATAATTGGAAGCTGGTACTCAGGTGACTTTCTTTTTTTTCCTTTCAAAAGGTATAGGTTTTTTTTTATGTTATGTTAATCACCATACATCATTAGTTTTTTTTTTTAATTTTTTTATTGTTGTTAATCCCCATACATTACATTATTAGTTTTACATGTAGTGTTCCATGATTCATTGTTTGTGCATAACATCCAGTGCTCCATGCAGAACGTGCCCTCATTAATACCCATCACCAGGCTAACCCATCCTCCCAACCCCCCTCCCCTCTAGAACCCTCAGTTTGTTTTTCACAGTCCATCATCTCTCAACGTTCATCTCCCCCTCCGATTTCCCCCCCCTTCATTCTTCCCCTCCTGCTATCTTCTTCTTTTTTTTTTTAACATATAATGTATTATTTGCTTCAGAGGTACAGGTCTGTGATTCCACAGTCTTGCACAATTCACAGC
>NW_023270451.1:9587563-9868181 GCF_011800145.1 Mirounga leonina | reverse complement strand
GCTGTGAATTGTGCAAGACTGTGGAATCACAGACCTGTACCTCTGAAACAAATAATACATTATATGTAAAAAAAAACAAAACAAAACAAAAAAAAAAACGAAGATAGCAGGAGGGGAAGAATGAAGGGGGGAAAATCGGAGGGAGAGATGAACCATCAGAGACGATGGACTCTGAAAAACAAACTGAAGGTTCTAGAGGGGAGGGGGTGGGAGGATGGGTTGGCCTGGTGGTGGGTATTGAGGAGGGCACATTCTGCTTGGAGCACTGGGTGCTATATGCAAACAATGAATCATGAAACACTACCTCAAAAACTAATGATGTAATATATGGTGATTAACATAACATAATAATAAGAAAATAAAATAAAATAAAGGGTTTAAACTACAAACTTAACCACACTGTAGGTCTAGTAATAACTTTAATAATGGTTAATAAGCTTGCATGTTTCTTTGAGCCTAAATTTGATGTTTAGCAGCAGCTATTTTATTACTAGTACCATTTTATTGCTTTTTTACCCCTCATTGTAGGACTAAGTATAAAAACCTTCAGTATTGTATTTTGATGTTAACAGGCTACTAAATTTGTTTCCCATATAATCTTACTATGCTTGGTGTTTGCTGGGAAAATCATAGTAATTTGTTCTTAACAAGTCATAAAATTTATGTTCTCCATGGCTAATTTGAAGTAAGAATGTTAAATAATTTAAGTCTTATCCAGAAACCTAATTAAAATTAACACTTCAAATTATTTTTTTGTTTTTGTTAAATGTACTAAATCATTTTCCGGATACGTGTTCCTATTGACTCTCAGTGATTTATTTGGTACAAACCCTGAGCTAAAGCTTAATATCTACATGCAGTAAATCACATAGGAAATGACACAAAACTATTTTGAAGTGACTAATTTTCTAGGTACCACCAAAATAGAAAACAAGAAAAATTACGCAAATAACTCTCAGACTAAACTTCCTACGTTTACATCACTTTAACAGGGATATACATCATACTTGAACTGAAAGTGTTATTAACAGAGATGAAGCAAGCCAGAAACAGTTTGGTAACCCATTCTCATGATGTGGTGTGGTATGTGTTTATACTGGTTTTTATGTTAAAAGATAATGCTCAGTCTTGAATCAAACAATGTTAAAATATTTTGTCTTTTAATTTTCTTAGGTATAGTCACCCTTTATCTTCAATAAAATGTTGTATTATTTTAAATTGTAAGTCCCTTACATCAAAATTGAAAGTCAGTAGATACTAGCATAGCACCACAAATATATTTATGGTATTATACTTGTGAATTCATAAAACACTTTTAACGATCATGTGTAACTTTCAAATTAATGATTAGTTCCACTTTATAAAAGGGCCTCTTAGAAAAGAGGAAAAGCAACTGTGTAGTTTTAACTTGATGGTCATCCAAGTGCTAAGATTACTCATATTTTTATTTTGCATTTAACACTCAATACCCTATCAATAAGCAAATTTGTGTTTTTTCTAATACACTGTCACTGAGGACATGGGATTGAGAATTTCACTTTAAACAAATTAACTCTAAATCCCTATAATTGATGTTCTCTATTTTTACTTTATGAGGATTTTGTTTTTCTCACTTCTATCTCCATTCTTATGGGACAAGAACAACAGATGACGGATCACCAGCATGATATTTCACTTAATCTTTGGGAAGATGAAGAGAATGCTTATGTGGTAAGAATGGGCAGTGGAATATTTACCAATATGAGTTTTCAGTATAATAATTAAAGCATTTATTTAGATGGAAAGTTAGATAACTCACAGAATCTGAGGAGTTATTATACTACACAACCATTGTAAAATTTAAAAAGGGAGTTGAATCAATAACATTTGGGCTTTGCTCTTATTTTCTCCTCAATATGTAAGTATATGGCATCTTTAAAACATGGTTTCTACATTCTAATTTTAAAACTATTATGAACCTGATGCGTATAGCCAGGAAAAATCATGAAAGACTTTGAAACAGGCAAAAATGATTAGTGGATGTCCTGACTAACTTGCCACTCTAGATTGTCTCCATTAATTCATATCATTGCACATTATTATCTTCCACATGCTAATTAATTCTTTCTAATTAAGGGACCATTGATTTCCCTTCCTTCTTATGAAAAAAAGCCAATTTTGCATCTACTTAGAAATTCATTTTGGCATTCCTGATCTACCTATGTAAGTGGGGTACTTTGAAGTCTCCTTTGAACCAGTCATAGCGTCTTAATGTATCCCTTATCAATTAATAAGTAAAATATTTGGCACATGCATGTTCATTTAATATTTGTTGAGAATGATGATTTTATCTTTTAAAAATACCTTTTAGAAGATCCAAATATAGTATTTACAGATGTAGCCAACATCACCTTTATGAATTTTCTTGAAAATGCCAAATGGGGATAATACTTAGTATATATAGCACAATTTCTTAAATGTCTATTTTCTCTTTCTTACATGCACGTGCACAGACACACACACACACACCCCACACACACACACTGGGAAAGAGGGAAACAACTGCCATCACCTCCCAATTAATTCTTCATCCACTCTCCAAATTCTCCTACCCCCACACATTATTTATTGTCTCAGTCATCTTTCCCTCTCCTTTTAGGTTATATCTGCACTTTACTATATATTTTGGACATTAGTTCTCTGTTTTTCACTCTACTATACCTCACTTTTTACCAGTTTTCCACAACAAAATTCCTCCTCTTCATCTAGTACACAATTCTGTGTTGAAATCAGAGGTGTGACGCTGTGTCTATCCATGCACTATTCTATACTTATCTGTCATATAAATGACAAAAAAGCATTGGAAAATGCATAGAATATGAAAGTAGTTGTAGTTTATGTTATGGTTGAAAAGGGCTGGGGCACTCTAGGAGTGGAGAACAAAGGGGCTTTTCACAGGAATTTAAAATCCAATGAGATACATACAAGTCCTGCATTCTCAAAATCTTTTTAATCACATTAAGATTTTTGGAACAACATTTATAAGAAAATGGAGTTAGTTTTGGTGAATCTCTGCATCCTCTGCAAATTCTATTTTGTTCTACTTAGGTTGGATATGTAATAGCAAAATAAAGTATCACTTTCTTTTTTTGTTTTCTGGAAATCCACTATCTTACATTCCTACTGCTTTTTTAATTATGCCTAAATTACTCAAGTCTCTCTAAAATTAGAAATATGTTATTTTCATAAATAAAGTTTTTAAAGTCCCATGTGCTCTATATTGAATATACTCTGTCAATCCTCCTCCACAGAAAGTACATGTGGAGTCCAATCAATACTTTTATTCTGAAAATATTTCATCATGCAGACACATTTAACTGATTGCCCAGATACTTCTTCTGCTGCAAACCTTCCCCGTCCTCCCTCCCCCTTCCCCGTGGTCTATTAGGCAATGTCTAGACAAGAAGGTCATTTTGTTCAGTTAGCTCTGGATGTTTGGGATACAAAATAATAATCTTCACAGGAGGAAAGAAAGTTTAATATCTGAAGGAAAAATCTCCAGTGAAGCTAAGCTAATCCTATTTGATAGCTGGTTTCTAGCATTAATTTCCTATACTTGATGTTGCTTCTCTTTATATAAATGTGTCTACCGGTGTATGTTTTAGTGATCTTCACATAGCCAAAAACTCTATTTAATAGCTAGTCATCAAACAGAAACATAAATCTTTCTTTAGTGTATGTGCCTGTGTGTGTGCCCATGTGCATCTGTATGTCAGCAGTGGGGGTAGAGGAAAGAGAACAGAGCAGACTTGTGTGGCAGGAAACAGACTAGTATAAATATGCATTGCTGTGTGGTTAACATAGTTTATGTGAATGAGAACAAAATAACTGCGACATTTGCTTCTAAGGTCTCTGAAATCACAGGGGTCTGGAAATACAGAATGGTGCAAAGCATGCTACAATGAGACAGTCAAAATTTAGATTTGTTTTCCTTACAAAACTTAAAAGGCCCTTGCTCTAATAATCAAAATTGCATCTGAAAAACATCGGGCACTTAAGAAAAGTATAATTTATGTTGTTGATGGTCTTTCCCTTTTACTGTTGCTCCTCATTCTACTGTAGCTCTAGCTCACTCTCAGGATGGGAAAAGCAATATCTTATTGTGTGGGTGACCCCTCCTTCACAACATCTATGGAGTCCTCTACACAGAGTAGATGCTCAATCCATGTTGTCACATAGTGATGTTCTAAATTCATCCTCATCTTCTTCCACATCCCCTCTTTTCAGTTTGACTCTTTTGTCATCCAAAAGAAATGAACTTCCCAGATCTATACTGTAAGGCCCAGTAGCCACACTTGCCAAATTATTTGGCATATGTCACACATAGTTGCTAGAGATATATACCTCTGCTAAACTTGGGTGTATTACTGACTTATTGGAGCATGGTTCTTTCTCATTGACATGGAGAGGAAATCAGAAATTGAAGTAATGAATTAAGATACTACTATATTCAGGGGCGCCTGGGTGGCTCAGTCATTAAGCATCTGCCTTCGGCTCAGATAATGATCCCGGAGTCCTGGGATTGAGCCCCACATTGGGCTCCCTGCTCCACGGGAAGCCTGCTTCTCCCTCTCCCTCTCCCTCTCCCCCTGCTTGTGTTCCCTCTCGCTGTGTCTCTGTCAAATAAATAAAACCTTTTAAAAAAAAAATTTAAAAAAAAGATACTAAATTCACATGAAAAAGAGATCAAGTTATAATTTACAAGTAAAATAAGAAAAGTTATTTGATCTGCTTTTTATTACATGTAAAAATTTTTTAAACAATCTCAGGTTGTCCTAAAATTAATCCAGAAAATATATGTTAGAAACTAGTCAGATATTCATGATATACATCAATATTGTAAATTTATGATAGTCCTATTTCTGCTTAAGGTTGTTCCTATATAAGCAAATTTTAAAAGTTAATAATGCATTTCTTTTAGTAAAACAGGCACAGAGTGAACTCACTTCAACAATTGCTCATTTTAGACTTTTCATCAATTAAAAATGTCACATTTGATTATAAAAATTATGGCTTTTTTTAATTAAAAAAAACTTCCCCCAAGTCCCTTGAGACTAAAATAAGAGCAAATTGAACACATAGATTTTTATATTTACTCTAACATTTGTGTTGAAAAAAAACACCGAAACCACGGGCGCCTGGGTGGCTCAGTTGGTTAAGTGACTGCCTTCGGCTCAGGTCATGATCCTGGAGTCCCTGGATCGAGTCCCACATCTGGCTCCCTGCTCAGCAGGGAGTCTGCTTCTCCCTCTGACCCTCCCCCCTCTTATGTGCTCTCTCTCATTCTCTCTCTCTCAAATAAATAAATAAAATCTTAAAAAAACAAAACAAAACACTGAAACCACAAAATGTATGCTTAATAATCTGGGAGAAAAACTGCATTAATTCCAAATGAGAGACGTAAAAACCTGAACTATGACATGAGGGAAATAAATAGCAATAAATAAAAAGATTATAAAAGAAATATAAATTTGGAAAAATTAAATTTAAAAAGAGGCCAAAAATAGGATATTAAGGAGGGGTATAAAACCATTATACACAAATAAGTGGAGATACAACAAGATACTAGAAATTTAAGGTCAGAAGTCTGTATGTAAAGTGTAAAGAAAGGAAAACTTTATGCATTGTTGGTGGGAATGTAAATTGCTGCAGTCACTATGGAAAACAGTATGGAGTTCCTCCAAAAATTAAAAGGAGAACTACCATATGATCCAGCAATTCCACTTTCTGGGTAAATATCCAAAGAAAATGAAATCACCATTTCAAAGAGATATGTATACTCCCATGTTAATTACAGCATTATTTACAATAGTCAAGACATTGAAACAACCTTAAACGTCCATTGACAGATAAATGGATAAAGAAAAAGCGGTATATACATATATACAAAGGAATATTATTCAGCCATGAGAAAAAAGGACGTGTTGCCATTTACAACAAGGATGAAACTTGAGGGCATTATGCTAACTGAAATAAGTCACAGAATGACAAATACCTTATGGCCTCACTTATATGTGGAATCTAAAAAACCTGAACTCATAAAAACAGAGATTGGTGGTTGCCAAGGGTAGCAGTGAGGGGAATAGATGAAGGTGGCCACAGGGTACAAATTTTCAGTTATAAGATGAATAAATTCTGGGGACCTAATGTACAACTTGGTGACTGTAATCAACAATACTGGATTATACATTTGAAAGTTATTAAGAGAGTACTAGTTCTTCAAAATTCTCATTACAAAAAAAAAAAAAAAGGTAACCATGAGGTGAGGAATGTGTTAACTAACCTTATTATGGCAATCATTTTAGAATATACATATATGTTAAATCATCTAAACCCAGCTCTGAGAAAAAAGAAAAAAGAAGCACTTTTAAGTTTCTCCTCCTTGTTCTCTTTTCCTCTTCCTCTTTGTTCTTCTTGCCATTCTACCACTCTATCTTGTGCTATCACTAGTATGTTTTTTAAGGCATTATTCCGAGTTTAAATGGCAAGTACGTGAGGTGATAGATACGTTAATTAGCTTGATTATGGTAATCATTTCACAAAGTATATGTATATTAAAACATCATATTGTACACCTTACATATTTACAGTTTTTGTTATTTATACAATAGACCCAGAAAAAAATAAAAAATAAAAACACACAAACAAAAAAAGCTAATAATGCAGGCAGTACTTAAGAACTTGACAGAAAACAGATGTCTTGACTTTGAATCAGTTCATAGCAAGGTTAGCCTTGCATTCAGAGGTAAATTTTCAGGTTTCTTGCAAATTTGGAATAAAACTAAACTTTGCCTTTTTCTAAGCATGAATATATATTGCAGAATATATTATGTTTTAAAGGATATTTGCAAATGTTATATCCAATAAGGGGTTAATACCCAAAATATATAAAGAACTCACACAACACCAGAAAAAAAAAATCCGATTAAAAAAATGGGTAGAGGACCTGAGTAGACATTTTTTCAAAGAAGACATACAGATGGTCAACAGACATATGAAAAGATGCTCAACATCACTAATCATCAGGCAAATGCAAACCAAAACCACAGTGAGCTATCAGCTTACATCTGTCAGAATGGCTAAAATAAAAAAAAAAAAAAAGTGTTGGCAAGGTTGTGGAGAAAAAGGAACCCTCATACAATGTTAGTAGGAATGTACATGATACAGCCACTATAGAAAACAGTATGGAGGTTCCTCAAAAAATTAAAAATAGAAATACCATATGACCTAATAATTCCACTACTGAATATCTGCCTAAAGAAAACAAAAACACTAATTCAAAAAGATAGATGCTATCACTATGTTTATTGCAGCCTTATTTACAAAAGTCAAGATATGGAAGCAACCTAAGTGTCCATTAATAAATGACTGATTAAGAAAGATGTGGTACACACACACACACACACACACTGACACACACAGAGGAATATTATGCAGCCATAAAAGGATGAGATTGCATCATTTGTGACACCATGGATGGCCCTAGAGTATATTAAATAAGTCAGACTGAGAAAGACAAATACCATGTGATTTCACTCATATATGGAGTCTAAAAAACAAAACAAATGAATAAACAAACAAAAAGCAGAATCAGGCCTGTAAGTACAGAGAACAAACCGATGTTGCCAGAGGGTAGGAAGGTGAGGGGAATGGGCAAAATGGGTGAAGGGGCGTGAGAGATACAGCCTTCCAGTTATGGAATGAATAAATCACTAGAGTAAAAGGCACAACACAGGGAATATAGCCAAGGATATTGTAGTAGCATTGTACGTAATAGCATTGTACAGCTGGTAGCTATACTTGTGGTGAGCATAATAGCATAGGTATAGAGAAGCTGAATCATTATGTTGTACACCTGAAACTAACAGAACATGTGTGTCAACTACACTCACATTTTAAAAATTAAAATAAAAAAAGAAAAGGAAAGTCATAATGCAATGGGTGTACCCAGCCCTTTGTCATAAAAAAAATTTAATTTAAAAATAAATAAATAAAAGCATATGAGATGACAAATATTATAACTAAAATGTCTGTTTAAAAAATAAACTACAACTAAGCAGAATTGACAATTTAGAAATTTAAGAATATCTTAAAAGTAGGAAGACTGTATACTATATGTATTTAATCTTACTATTTATATACAATTTTATCTGATGCCTGCAGCCAGAGATGAACTTTTTTGAACTCTAACCTATTAAAGATAATATCACAAAGAAATAATAACAATATTTATTCTTAGATTTTGGGGAAATTAAAAATCAATGTTCCACAGTATTCCTGTTTTTTATTATATACAATATTCACCACAGGGGTAGTTATTGGGTACAGACTGTTAATGTGTTTATGATATAATAATTAGTTGATTTACTGAAAATTTCATGCATGTTATTCTGGGGACTGTGTTTTCAAAAATTTTTATAAATTTATCTAAACATTTTTTTCAAATAATTTGGAATTACAAAATGCTTTCTTATCAGTGATAATTTATATTTAAACATAACTAGGATAATCATCCTTCTTTTTTCAGTAGGTAAATATATCACAGTAGAAACTTCCCATACTTGTCTTTCTGGGGATTCTAATCAGTGTTTACAAAAGAACACCTAGGAAAAGGAACCAGTAGATCATTCCTAGAGTATTCCAAGAGAAAAACATGTCCTGTTCAGAAATTTCCCTATTATGTGGCAGCTAAAATGAAAAATGTTAATATTGTAACCCTCAAAGAGATAATTATATTTTAAAAAACTAAAATTGTTAGTGATTATATAATGACCTGATTATAGTTAGCATTTTAAAAATCTGTACATATTTTGAAAATATAACTTGGGATAAAACATACATACTCTGTAGAAAAATTTACCTTCTCTTTTTACCTATGAATAAAATGCAATGGTCCAATCCTTTACATGGAATTTATAAATGTGGTCAACACACACATATAGCCCTGAGAGTTTAATTTTCTTATACAGCAACAAAAGAACTGCCTTCCCCAAACCCATTACCCCGCCTAGGAAAGAAGGTTCATTGCTATCACTAGTTAGTGGAAATGGTTATCTGAATACAGAAAATTTTCCCTCCTTATATGACTTGATTCTTTGAATAAAATTGGAGTAGTACTACAGTAGCTGCCTTCTATATCAAACCACCCTTCAAAATATTCCCATGTGATTCAAGTGTAATTTTATTAAATAATATTTAAGTAACAACTCAACCTAGATATTGATTTACCTAGACCCTTGAGTATTCATTCAATGTAAATCTTCTGTTAAATCCTCAAACTTGGGCGCCTGGGTGGCTCAGTCGGTTAAGCGACTGCCTTCGGCTCAGGTCATGATCCTGGAGTCCCGGGATCGAGTCCCGCATCGGGCTCCCTGCTCGGCAGCGAGTCTGCTTCTCCCTCTGACCCTCCTCCCTCTCATGCTCTCTGTCTCTCATTCTCTCTGTCTCAAATAAATAAATAAAATCTTTAAAAAAAAAAAAATCCTAAAACTTATACAATGTGAGTCAAATTCCCAGAGCCAAACAATGTTAAACAAAATGATGTCACTGCTTGTTACTCATAAACCTTGGGGACAGATGCAAAAGTAGTTACTGCTATTAATGAACATTTTATGTAGAAATAGGAAGGCTGAGCATCTGGTGTTTACATCTCTTAGTAAACATTTTACGGGCTTTTATTAATTTAAATCATTTCCCCAGGTTTATCAAGTCATTTTTACTGTACTTGTATTTCCATTAAAACAAAACAGGAAACCAAGAAATAATCTTTAAAAAATACAAAAGCAGTATGATTCAATGAAATGCAAGTTGTTATTAGTATACTCTAAGTACATATGTATATACAATTTGAAGATTGATAATATTTACACAATGGCTCCAAATTTTCTCTGAGAAACAAGCTCAGGGACAGCTATTTGGTTGGAGAGGGAGTTAGCCTTGAGGATTCATTAGAATAGCAAGTATACCACTTTTTATGATGTCTGGGGGTGCTTTAGGTAAAGGAAAAGGCTGATGGAAATTATGGAAGAGCTAAAATATCTTCCCCTTCAAAAGTAAATAAAGTGGTCAGATCTAAATTTTTAAAAATAAATTAATAATAAAAATAAATTTAAAAGGCCCTAAGCTAGGGCCCAGGTCCCCTATGGTTGCAGGGCCCAGGCTCCGGCTGAGAGGAGGAGCCTGTACTTCATCCAGAGACCTCGGTGGGTCCCCACAGCCCTAGGCTGCAGGCCGGCCCCACAAGGTGTGCAAGTGAGCCTACTGACCCCGACCCCTTCAGAGAAGGGGTCGGCGAATGGTTGTTGATAGAGCACCTAGTCCAGAACCCCAGTCAGGTTCTGGAAACTATCAGGTGGTAGTTAGTAACTGGACACCTCAAAGACCAAGCAGAGGACTGGGAGCAATGATAAATTCAAGGGGAGGGCTCCTGAGGACAACAAAGAGACGAGGCACAAAGAAAGGAAAGGACATGAGTACCGCCAGCGGCTGCCTACCTTGTTCCGGTTGCCATCGTGGTGAGCCTGCTGAACCCGTTAGGCACCGGCGGGGACCTTTCCTGGGCCGCCTGTGTCCTCGAGATGTCCGCCAAGAGCGGGTGCAGCGCGTGCGGGTGGTGCAAGTCTGCCCGCACCCCGGCGCCCACCGTGGTGTTCCAGGGCCTGGATGCACTGAATGCGGGCTGCAGACACAAACAAATCCGAAGAGAAGCTTCCAGACAGGGACTGAAGACAAACTGAATACGGAAGGAAGGCAAGGCCAGGATCCCAGTTTCTGAAAGCCTCTGGACTTCTTTGGAAATACGCTCCCCGTCCCCAGGATGACAGCAGGGGGCTTGGCTGTGTAATCTGCCATCTGCCTGGAGCGACGGGAAGGGAAGGGGGAGTCGGTGCTTTTAATCGGCTCTAAAGGTCTTCTTTCACGATTGCGGGCAGCGAGGTGTGGCAAGGAGTCAGCTTCAGAGACACAGCAGGAATGCATGAAGCCAAGCTAGAAGTCAGAGGCTGATGAGGCTCTAGTGCCCCCTGTAGTTGGGCGCCAAGTTCAGAAAGGCGGGCTGTCGGTCACCACCCCTCCGCCTCGGCTGCGGGAAGACGCGGCGGGCCCCGCGGTAGCTGCCCGTGGTCAATCCAGGCCTCGACAACGCCGGTCTGTGGAGCCCCTTCAAGGAAACTCACTCGGGGACCCTGGCATCCTGTTCACTGACAAGATCCACGTTCTGGACAGGAAGTGCCCCACCAACATGTCCGGCTTCCAGAACCATGAGGAGAAGCGGACTCTCAACGGGCTTCTGGTAGAAATGGATGGAACGGGCACCACCATCCTGCCGTACACCAACCGAGCTGACATGCTGGTTGGCCGCCCTGTGGAGGCCACGCTGAGTCCCCTGTCTTTATCGACTTCCCCACACTGCGGGCAAGTCAGAAGATTTTCTAGCAGCAGCACCTGAAAAGGCTGAAGCGGAGCCAGGCTGGCAGCTTTCACCTCAGAGTCCGTCAGCGCTCATTCAGGGGTGCTGACCTCTCCAGTGCCGTGGCGCTGCGTGGGAAGCCTGCGTGTACGTCCGCACGTTTATTTTCGAGTACCACGTGCAGTGCGTCGGTGCCAGGACCGCGCCGGGCACCAGGGCCTCTCGAAGGAAGAGCAGAGGTGGCTGCTTCTCAGGAGTGCGGTCTTGCTCTAGAAAGATCTGGGTGGCTGTGGCTGGAACACACCGCGGTAGTGATGAAGGTCCGCACGTGCCTCAGACAAACGCATCCTGGGCTTTGCTCTGATGCTGAGGGAGACCTGCATCCCTTCACCAGGAGCAGCTGTTTGCGTGAATGTGCACGGCCCCGGGTGGCGCCCGTCTGGGACCAACTCCTTCAACTATGTCACTTTAACATGCAAGACGACTTAAGGAAAGTCACCCGCATCACCTACCCTGTGGAGATGCAGTTTGTTGTGACACAGAGCGTGCAGTCATCTCCTTCCCTGAGGCACGAGCGGGCCTCAGCGGTATCGATGCCCTTTCAGCCAGTGCCTCCAGCAGATGCTAGCCCACGAAGCGGAACAGCTGGTGCCTAAGCCCACAGGCACACGGAGAACGTGGTCTAGGATAACGTGGACAACAAGCTGCAGGTGCGTGGACAACGCGCGGCTGGAAAAGGAAGTGATTAACTCTGAGCACGGAGAAGCCCTCGAGGCCCGCCTCCTCACCAGCCGAAGACAACGGCGCCTCAGGGGTGGAGCGACTCGAGCAGGGAGAAGAGAGAGGAAGGGGAGCAGGAGGCGTCTCATCCGACCCCTTCGAGGGGAAGAGACTGAGGAGGAGGAGTCATCTGGGCCCTAATAATTGGGCCCAAATCCTTGATGGTGCCTGTGGGGATGCGGTGTTTCTGCTGGATCCAGTAAGTGAACTTCTTACTTAGCTGTTTCCCAGTTTCTTTTCACTTGAGATTTTTACCTCCATTTTTAGCCCTTACTGGTCTCTGCTGAAGGGCTTCTGAGATTTTTTTATTGATTTTCCTATCCATGATTAGTAAAGACCTTTGCAGAGACGAAAAGCAATACAAAACATGGCTTTAAAATTGTTTGCTGTGGTCCTTCTTACCCACTTAGATTTCTCGCACGTCTCTTGGCAAAATGTGTTGAGGTGCCATCTTCCTCCAGAGAATATATTCATATCGAACTGAATTCCTCAGAGTGTCATGTTTTCCCTTACATAGAACTCTTCCAGAACTCTCTTGGTCTAGACACTAATTACAGCCCATCGCTGTATCTCTGCCATGTTTTACATAGCTAATAGATTCATACTTAAGGATCCAATTTGGATATTAATATCTCGTATAAGCTCACTAGGTTATGTACTCCTCCCCTAAATAAATGCATGTGCTGCTTTTCACTTCTCACATTATATTGAAACAACTCGTATAGTGATAATTCCCCACTGGATTATGAGCTTCTGGAGGAGAGGTGCCATGTATTTTAAGCCCTTTAAGAAGCAGACTGAATCAAGTGAGGATACAGATAAAAAATGGCATGCTCTCTCTCTTCTTAGGTTTCCTCCAAACTAGTGCCTGAAAACATTCGGTTACTCCCTTCCCAGCCTTGGATGGAATCTTTTGCTATACAGTTGTTAAAAACAAGTCTCATTTTAGTAATTGACTCCTGTTGGTATTAAAAAGTCCAGTCCAGTTTAATTTAAAACTTAAATCTCACATACAATGCAAAGCTTTTCCCATGTGAGCAGCTTTCTCATAGCAATGCAGCTATGACCTCACTTGGCTTGGACACTGGTAGTGGGAGGGCAAACATGGTCTGTTTTTTCTGTCTTCTCTCCTCACCACTTGCTCCAGTGTATTTTGAGAAAAGATGGGGAAATACCTTTTGTGATTGGTTTTGTTATTATCTGAGCACTCTGCATGTCATGTCCTAAATGCTAATTCTTTCACTGATTATATTAATGGATTCTTCTAAGGCTCCTGTGGATACCCCATATTTCATGGTTCTATTCAGTTTCCCACCTTCTAGAAGTACATTCCATAGAGTTCCATTACTGTAGTTCTTTTCCCCCGATAGAACACTCTCTTGCATAGGATGCTGTCAAGATGGTGTGAGCCTGGCCATTTGTTCTGCATTTTCACTAGGTCAACAGGTAAATCCTACATCCTTGCCAGGTGTCATTTGTAGAATTCAGGGTGCTTGCACTGCATGGCTTTCTCCTTACCCTGCCCTGTGGACCCAGATGATAAAATCACACCAGATTCTTTCTACATAAATATTCCCCAAATTATGGAGATGCATGTCAAGCTTGCTCGAGAATGATCTAAATGTGTTCTAGCCTAGTATGCCCAGAGGTGGCCTAATGATGTTCTGCTATTTAGAAAGCATCCAGAGGTGGAGTGAGTAGCATGATATCCTTCTGGAGCTCTCCTCATTTTGATTGAGGTGACCACTGGAGGAAGAAAGGGAAATTTCATAGCTCTTTGACTAACTTGATTACTCACTACCTCAATAAGTCACTCATTCAAGTTTGTAGCATCCTCTTATATATTGTGGACATGGGTGAACTGTCACTACTTTAGTAAGTTGAACTTGGTTGTAACTAGAATGTGTATAATGTGAAGGGTCTTATTTCCTATTATTTTCAGTTTTGAGACATAAGTCACATTCCAAGGTATCAAAAAATATCCCATTTAAAGCCAGAAAGTCAGCATGGCAAAATGGTTAATATAAACTCTTGTACCACACCAACTGGGATCAAAGTCCAGCTCCATCATCACTAGCCATGTGACCTTGGTCAAATTAATCAATCTTTCTGTGTCTTAGTTTGCTCCTTAGGAACAGGGATGACAGTAACTGTAACATTCTAGAATAGGTACTAACCTCATAGAATTGTTAACAGGGTTCAGTGAATTTGCCATTTACCACACAGTAAAGGACTTTACCATATATAAATTGGTAAATTTATACTTATACCATAAATAGCTATTTGCTATGTGCTATGTTGTTAGTTATTTGCATCATCTGCCCCATTTACCATTATTTTTCCTAACAGTCAACCCTTCATCAATATTTATTGAATGGATGTCTTCACCAGTGTAAGACACATGTCTTAATAAAATGATCCCACTCATCAGAATAAAATATGTTTTAGAAGCTAGAGATACAGAACCAACTAAATCGCTTCTAAAATATACCAACAATGTATTAGAAAAAGAGAAATAGTATAGAGGTTTAAAGTTATTATACAGGGACGCCTGGGTGGCTCAGTCGGTTAAGCGTCTGCCTTCGGCTCAGGTCATGATCCCGGGGTCCTGGGATCGAGTCCCGCATCAGGCTCCCTGCTCCGCGGGGAGCCTGCTTCTCCCTCTGCCTCTGTCTCTCTCTTTGTCTCTCATGAATAAATAAATAAAATCTTTAAAAATAAAATAAAGTTATTATACATATCGATGTGCAACCAAATCACATCATTTCAAAAATTTCAAGGTTGCACATGAAGAAATTTGAGCTAAATATAGTAAGTTCTTTACAAGATGGGTAAATCCAAGAGAAAGTGTGAAATATGAACAGGTATACACATGGAGTTGGTTCATGAGTATTACAATGCATAGAAATTAGTGAAGAAATTCATTTTACATTAGCCTCCTTCAGGAATAAGCCATCACATGCTGAAATTATATTTTACATTATAGATAGGGTTGTAATTCAGTCCCCACAAGTTGTCTACTCATGAACTTTGTTCTGAGAAGACTAATATTTATTCTGATTAGAGAGAGTTCATACCATTAGGGTTGTTGAATATTTGTCGTATTACTCTCTTATTATAAGATGTGTATCAGTACTTAATCAAATTTATTTAAAAATGGGAAATATTAATACATCTATCTGAAAAATAAGAAATATGTCTCTTTATTTTAAAATTCTATCTTGAAATATTGCCAAAGATCTGAATTTAACCCATGGAAATCCAACTATATTAAGTTTGTTGGGTTGGTTTTTTTTTTTTGGTTTTTGTGGGTTTTTTTGTTTTTTTTTTTATGTCCTAGAAATCTGGGCTTAACACTTATCCTTATAATCAAACACAAATATATACATGTTCCCCATTTAATTAGAGACTTGTGAAGTAATGTTTTAGAAAATAGTAAATCTATTTTAATTGCATTTCAGAATCAGTTTAGTTATTAGAAAGTAAAATAATTTTTATAGGTAATATTAACAAAACCTTGATGATATACAGATTAATTTTTAAAATAAAACACAAAATAAGAAAATGATGTGTAGACTACATTTAATTGGTTTCCTCTTTAAAACATAATTAGCATTCCATAGATAACATGAATAATACCATCCAAAGAAGTTGCTTTAACAAACATAATATAGAACTGTGGGGCAGTCAGTTCATGGGAGAGTTGCCATTCAAAAAAAAAAAAAATGTTCAGTTTACTTTTAATCGCATTTTAATCTATTTTCAGGCTTGCTAAAATGGAGTGCTATTTTTATATCAGATAACATTTATATTAAAGTAACCAATATTTTATTATTTTTATAACCAACATTTTATATAAAGTTTTATTAAAATCCTATAAGCTTTTTTTCTTTGACATTCTTTTATAATATCATGTGATCTGAGAAAACATTGGTCCACACGTGGCAGAGTTCTAAATAAGAGAAATTAAATTCTCAACTGTAGACCTAAAATCAAGTTTAACTGTAAAGGAAAAAAATGTTTATTAACCAAGCCATATCAGAAATACATATTTTATTTAGTAGTAAGTAGCTAAGGTAGAACTGAATAGAACAGAGCTGCAAATATCTCTGTAAAGGGCATGATAGATACACCACTTGAAGAAGCTGTTCATGTATTCTAAACCAGCCATCTAATTAAACATCATCACACTTTCCTACCATATCTAAGTTTATACAGTTCTAAAAGGAAGTATTTTAGATGTATATAACCAACTTCTGTCTGGCGTTATGCTCTAACAGCACCCAGATCTAGGAAATTCCTGTTTACTGGTCCATGCTACTGATTCTAATAATGTCATCAAGTCATTCCTGACTTTTTGGTAGAGTGAAGTATTTATTTAGGTTACCGTGATCAGTTTTTTTCTACAAAGTTCTTTCATATATATGTTCACTGAACTTTTAAATCTTTTTAAAGAGAGAGATTTGAGAGGAGAACCAACAATTTGTTTTTTACACTTAGCATAATATGTTATGTAATAGAATTAGAGGGTAGGACAGTTTTTATATCACTGGAGAAAAATATACACCCCAAAAATATTCTGTTTCAAATATTTAACATTAGTCTGACTCCCCCTTGATAGAAAAATTACCAAAAACTTAGTGTAATTTGTGGAAAGAAATTGAACTCTATAACAATATATCCTGATAAGGAAGGACAGGGGAACTAGAGATAGACAACTAGGGAAAAAAAGGAACAAGACTCCTACATGAACATATGTAATTATTTGAGTAAGTTTTACTCTACAAAATTCATGGTGCTAAAAAGAAAATGGATCATTTTGCAAAGTTCAAAAACAGAATTGAAAGAACAGTGAAATTATCCAAAAACTACCATTCTGTAGTTGTCTAGACGGGAAATAGCAAACTCAAGAAGTAAAATATCGACCCTTCATTAAATGATAAATTCTAGAGGAAGTTCACAAATTATATCTTTAGGAATTTTCACTTGCATAAATGTGTTTGGGCAAAGAATTGATGTCAAATGCTTTATTGATTGCTCAAGATGTCTTCTTAAGAGTAAGAGGATAAAAAATGAATTTATCACCTCTATTGAAAAACTTTGATTTATGTGCTCATAGCAGATAACTACACTGAATATAGTGAGGTTTCTTAGAAATAGTGGCGTTAAATAAACACCACAAGTCACTATTTGCACAAAGTAAATACAGGACTATAACCCTTTACTACCCTCTTCTAAAAAAGAAAAGTCATTTGCTGCTTGGAAGGGAGCTAAATTATTTTGACACTGCTGAATGCAATGGAAAAGATTCACATCTGGGAGACATAGATTTCAGATTTATCTCTTTAATTATTATCTTTTGCTTTGGACAAGTCACTTAAACTGAGTCACTGTTTTGCCATCTTAAAAATGATTGCTAAGTGATACAATATTTATGAAATCTTTTGAGTGCTGTGCTTGATCTAAGTGTAAGGGATTGGTTTTACTTTTACATTAATTTCATTAGGATGGGTTTGTAATGGATCCACAGAAAGGGATATGTTAGATTCTTGCTACTCAAATGTGATTCATGAACCAGCAGCTTCAGCATGACCTGAAAACTTGTTAGGAATGCAGAAACTCACGCCCCCCCACCATATACATTTTAACAAGATCTCCAGCTGATTCATATGCACATTAATGTTTGAGATAAACTATTTCAACATATTTGTGGTATTATGGCTAGGACCACTTCTTTTATATTAATCATTCATATTCAAAGCAGCATTTTAGGTACTGTCATTTATCTACTGAAATACCTTTAAGAGTAAATGGCTTTAGTAGAGGTATGCTTTTATGTGTAATAAGTTCCTCTGATACATTAGTTTTGTTAATTAATTGGCACCATGCCCGTGACTTTTTCTGAGCACTGAATTAGTTATACCAATTCCTAAGTAACAAACCATAGTAAGAGTTAAATCTATAATGAGAAAAGTTCAGAAAAACAAGCACAGTACTGAATGAGGCAACATACATGTTTCAATGAAAAATTCACACCTTTCCAAATAAGATATGTGGAAAGTCAAGATATAAAGACAAAAAAAGACAATCTAGAAACCAAAGGCAGAAAAATGAGAGAATTATTTAAAATGTTTATCTTTGGTCATTATTGTAGTAATAATTAAACTTCCAAATTTGTATAATTTATTTTATTTTATTATGTTATGTTAGTCACCATACAGTACATCATTAGTTTTTGATGTAGTGTTCCATGATTCATTGTTTTCGTATAACATCCAGTGCTCCATGCAATACATGCCCTACTTAATACCCATCACCGGCCTGACCCTTACCCCAACCCCCCTTCCCTCTAAAACCCTCAGTTTGTTTCTCAGAGTCCATAGTCTCTCATGGTTTGTCTCCCCTTCCGATTTCCCCCCCTTCATTTTTCCCTTCCTTCTCCTAATGTTCTCCAAATTTGTATAATTTTTAAAGCCCACTTTAAAATGAAGGGGAGATTATTTTATATCTGGATGAAAACTATATGTTTTAGTTCCTGAAAAAAGTGATAAAATTATCGTATCTTTGAGTAATTTGGGGAAAATAATTTTTCTAATTTTCAAGTTGGTTTGATTGGAGAATAATAAATTATTACATATTTCAAAGGATTTACTGTGATTCTAAACTTTGCTTTTCCTGTTTCCTATTGTGAAGTGTTTATTGTTCAAACTATTTATTTAATCTTTTATGCTACTAGATTGACTTACCCTGTGTTACCTGCTAAACTCTTTTTGAAGTAAAAAATAAATCATTGTAGTAGACAAATAATAGAAGTCTAGGATTTCTTTCCTCCTCATCTCACTCTTTCTCTTTACTTCCCTTTTTGTTTTTCTTCATTTTCTTTATATTTAAAGGCTACTTTAAACAAATTGTGACTTGTCCTGAAGAAATCAGAGCTAGTGACCAAACTATAAAGAGATTTTGCCAAGTGCCTTTGAGAAGTTACACTACTCCTTGGATAAAACAGGTGATCTTCTTAAGTAGAGCAAATATTTGAGACCAAAAAGTAAATAAATTGGTAGTAAATAAATTATAAGGATTTTTTCAGGTTAAGGTTTAAAGGATAACACTAATTCCAGAAGCAGTAAGGTGTTAAATATTTTTCATATAATTATATACTTCTGATATTATAGTGTGCAATGATCAAAGGAAAAGTTAAGGAAAAAGTTAAAGAATGCTCTTGGCTGTACTTCTACAACATTGATCTCATCCTGAACCAAATTTGCTGCTACATTAGCAAGATCTCATTGCACCTAAACTGTTTACTGTTTCTTCATGGGACAGGATGACCTGTTGCAACTTCCAATACTCCTTTCCTTGCCATTTCATACACAGAAATCATCAGGAAATTAGACTCCAAAGTAAAAATATTATTTTTCTAATTTTGGATGACACTATAAAATCACAAAGAATATGAGTGAGTTCTTAGGTTGTTAGACTGTTCAAGATAATAAAGTTCACACATATTAATAATGAAATGTAATCTCTACATGGGCTTGATTTTTGTTTTATCTGCTTTTAGACTTCTACACAGAGAACTTCAAATAAAAGTTCTACTTAGGGTGGGAATTGTAAAATGAAATTTTAATACATTTTTGTTATGATGATTACATCCTGCCTCATAAAAAAGTATAGTATGGAATTCAGTATAATGTCTAAGAAAGGAAAGAGATAAAACAAACAACCAAAGTTTAAATAAAGACTGGATTAGCACTCTTCTCAGTTGTCAAAGTCACTAAAATAGCAATCGGTTTTTAAAAAGAAAAAAATCAAATCATATCCCTAAATATAAATGTGACAATCACTTCTCTACAAGCTACATGATTCATCATGTTTAACTACACATATTAACTTGAGTTTGCATAGTCAAAAATTAGTGACTTAACAGATTAAAGTTAAAAAATCAATTTAAGAAAACAAAAAGCAAGTTCTAATTGAAATTCTTTTCAGAAGTTGACTACTACATAGTTTGTTCAGTAAATATTTGCTGTAGGTTTGATGAATGAATTAAAGAATGAGCGAATGAAGCAAGTCAAACAAAAACATTTGAGAATTCTTTGCTTATCTTAGAGAAACTTACATAAACCAACCACCATTTATATAAGCTGTATTTTGTTTTTTTTTCCTACATTCTCTCTAATAATTAAAAAACTAAATCACAATTAAACATGAGGAGTTAGCCAGGAATTGAAAATATGCACCGTAAATTCTAAAAACTTAATGACATCAAATCACAGATATGAGTTGTATATAAAAGTATAGTGGAAAACATTGGTCTGCACTTTGAAAATGCCACATTTACACCTTCTTACGTAAAATTTTCTCTGGAAAATTATAATATGGGCTTTTGATTAGCTAATATGTCAAAAAAAACATTGATATTACTAATTTTTACAATGAATAACACTAGAAATTGAATAGAGCTTTGAACTTTTAAATGTTTCATTATGCTGTAATCTGATTTTAAAAATAGTGTAGGGGCACCTGGTTGGCTCAGTCAGTTAAGCATCTGACTCTTGATTTCGGCTCAGGTCATGGTCTCAGGGTTTGAGATCAAACCCCACGTTGGACTTTGCAATCACGCAGCGTCTGCTGGAGATTCTCTCTCCCTCTCCCTCTCCCCCTCCCACTCATGCTCGCTCTCTTTCTCAAATAAATAAATAAATCTTTAAAAAAAAAATAGTGTAAAGAGTATTTAGAAATGCAGAATTTTTATTTGGTTTACAGTATGCACATTGCACTTTTTGTCTTTGTTCTTATTAACCTTTCCATGTTTCTACTTTCTTTTATCACATGGATAGATAGAGATCATTAGCAACTGTCTGAATATTGTTCTTCCAAGTTTGTCCACATATCTACAAGTGAACTGAAATTGAAAAATAAAAATAGAAAAGTAAGTCCACATCTGTTAGAAATTTTTTATGAGGATAAATTGTCTAATTTTTAATAAAATTGTTTTAATCAGTTAAATGTCATTCCTATAAAAAATCATGATATAACACTTGCTACACTTACTCAGCAAATATGGAGTATGTTCAACATACTTTTATGAGATGTGTTTAAAGTTTTTTTCAACATTAACTTTGCCAAAAAGTTTACTGCAATTTAAATTAAAACATGTTTTTCTTACAACTTTTATTATATAGGAATGAAAAGAGGCTATACTTACATTAAGAAAATAGCTACAAAGAGTAAATTTAAATCAATAATACAGATATTTCTAAATATTTAAACGTCTAAAATAAAGTCTCACATGATTAACTTATCACTTACAAATCTTAAAATTTATATACATTGTTGCTGGGTTCTTACCACTTCACAAAATATAACACTTCTGAAAAGCTTTTCACTTTGTAAGTGAGTAGAATTTTTAGAAAGTGTGGAAAATGGATATTGGATTCTATTGTGACACTTTGAAAATACTTCTAAAAATACTTCTGCAGAAAGAAACTATAATTGCGTATTATAAAGCATAAACACACACACACGTACACATCATATAAGTCAAATGATGGCTTAAATGGCTACAAGGAAAGAGTTTCATCAGGATCCTAAGACTGTACAACACAAAAAAAACAAATGAAACCAGTTTAGTATGGAGAATTAGTAATTAGACACATTCTCTGATTTGTGTGTGTGTGTGTGTGTGTGTGTTTTAAAATAACTTTATTGAGGCCAGAAATTTACCTATTTTAAGTACGTAGTTCTATGAGTTTTAGTAAATATATTGAGATGTTCAACCATTATCACATTCTGGCTTTAGAACACTTCCATCACCCCCAAAATTTCCTTCATGCCATTTATTTATTTATTTTTTATTATGTTGTTAATCACCATACATTACATCATTATTTTTAGATGTAGTGTTCCATGATTCATTGTTTGTGCATAACACCCAGTGCTCCATTCAATACGTGCCCTCTTTAATACCCATCCCCAGGCTAACCCATCCTCCCACCCCCCTCCCCTCTAGAACCCTCAGTTAGTTTCTCAGAGTCCATCGTCTCTCATGGTTCGTCTACCCCTCCGAATTCCCCCCTCTGATTCTTTTTCAGCAATTGGGAAAATAAGGAAAATTGCCTAATGTTAAAAGAAAAAGTGGCACCAAATCATTCTAAAGAATTTTCATATATATATTTGATACTCCAAAAACACTTTGATAGTTTACAATTCTTTAATTTTCCATCAAATCACACACGCAATTTTTGTTGGAAATAGAAAGGAAAATCCACTAACTCTAGTAATTGGGTCTACCATTTAGCTTGTCATTCATAATATTACTTTATAATAATGTATGTCTCTGAATAAAAATGGGGGTGGTTTTGAGTGGTTATATTTTTCATTATGTTAAAATACTCATTAAGACTAACTGGTAAGGTAAAACAACATGATATTATTTTTTATAAAACAATATTATCTTTTAAAAATAAATAAATAAAACTGTTAACTTTCTGTAGATACATGGCACCATGTATTTACCTCAGTTTTTAAAAAAAATGTCCTTCATGGAATACAGTTTATTATTATAATATCTACATTTTACTGCAAAATCTTTTAGCATATCCCATGATATCATAAGGTCACTTTATGAATTTAGGGGTGTGTAGAAATATTTTAAGTAAAAATTTACCACTCTACTTCCTACAAAAAATTAAGATGTTTCTTGATTATTATTTTTTTAACATCCTCCACTTTCACATTGGACAAAAACTGTCCTCCAGACAGTCTTATTTTTCCTCATACGATTTTTGGCATGTTCTGTACTGACACAGCAACATTTGCAACTGTCTATTCCATTCCCATTTCTGGAGGCAAACTTTAATTTGGTTTCTATTCTTAATCCAGAAGGTTAGAAGAGTTAAAGGTAATATTATATCATTGAGGAAAAAAAGGCAATGCCAACATATTGAAAACACACTAATAGTTCAATTTTAAAACAAGTTTAGTAGGTCTTTAATGAACCACTGCTCTTTCCTCTAATAAAAATGTAAATTTTTGGTACACTGATTGGTTGGTTACTCCACTCCTCCTTTTATACATTACATATTTAAATACACACACATATGTATGACTTTCCTATCTCAGACTGAGAAGAATTTATGTTTTTCCTATACAAATTATTTCTTTTCTTTAAAAATAATTACATGGAAGATAAAATTGACCATTCTCAAATTGTTGTTTCAGTCATGCCCTTTTTCTTTTCAGCACTAGCTAAAGATAGCAGCTAAAGGACGCTGCACATTTGTCTCTGTGAAAAGGAGAAAGCAGCTGAGAAATCATTTTGTTAAATTAAATTGCCAATGATTCAGCCCCATCAAATTAGTTAATAAGAAAAAAGACAAATTTTAATTCTGATGTAATGAAAGGTGCCTTTTTGTGACACAATAAAGTAGAAAATAAGCAGTACGTGACTAGTTGTTGACAGCTAAATGTTACTGATGTCCAGAAGTTCTCTTAGGACACAAGGCTCATTGTGGTACAAATTTCAGTCTAGGGGTTTTATGATGAGAAGCTCTGGTTGCCAAAAAATTCAAGTTCCACCTCCATCCACCTACCCTTGCTACATACAGTCTAAAGTAAATAAGGAATAAAGAGTAAAAACAGATCGAGGAGTGATTTTACAAGGTAAATCACTTATCTCCTTTTTTTCTTTTATCTTCAGTAGCTATAGGGAGGAAATAGCCTATTCTGATTAGAAATATACATACAATATGTATAGATAGAAATATACATAGAAATATATATATATACTTCAACAGATTTCTAAGTGTTCATTTATCAGAGCTATCTAATGCCTTCAAGCTAATACTGAGCAAGGACTATGCATATCCTTCAGGATTAAAAAATAGTAACAATAGGGACACCTGGGTGGCTCAGTCAGTTAAGCATCTGACTCTTGATTTCAGCTCAGGTCATGACCTCAGGGTCCTGAGACTGAGCCCCACATTAGGCTCCATGCTGAGGATGGAGCCTGCTTGGGATTTTTTTTCTCCCTCTTCCTCTTCCCCACTCTACTGCTTACATGTGCTTTCTCTCAAAATAATACTAATAAGGAAAGAAAGAAGTTTAAAAAAGTAAATTGTTGACTAGGCAAAAACTGATGAAAAAGTTTGATCCAGAGTTGAACATGAATGTTTGAGATGAAAGCCTTCAATAATTATTTTGTGATAGAAATACCTAGAGGGTGTTTGGTTTGACTGAATTCAACTTTAATGTATTGTGCTAACTAAAAAATGTTTATTCTCTTTTACTTTCCCTACAATAATCATTACCATAAACCACTAGTTCATTTATCAGGAGTTCAAGAATCCTGTGGTTTTTAAAATAATTTTGAATATTCTTTTCTTGACAATATCTAACTTGAAAGTATATGTGCACTTTAAGTTAGGTACAATAAGCAGGGGTAGGTATACTTAGAAATAAAAGTGGTCTTAAATATAGAATTTGATATCCTTGGAGACCATATAACCAAGGGCTATGATAGAAGAAAAGAATCTAAAATGTTATATTAGTATAGTAAGACAGTTGAGAGATATATTCTGAATATAATATTTTTGTCGATTTTCCTTAATGGTATTAAGTTTTATATTTATAAATTGTATCCTTAACTAGTTGTATTCCCTCATGTCAAGGAAAGTATTTTTTTAAATAATTTTTAATCTTTTCTAATTTCAGGATAATTTTAAACTAATATTTTAACAGCTAATCATATCTTAGTACTTTATATACTTTTTCTACCAGTGAAATTATAACACAGATATTACTTATTATTTAAAGATTAAAAAAACTTAAGAGAAGATGTAACTTGAAAGGGGATACTTAATTAGTGAGAGAGCAAGCCATCTAATCCTAGTCTTGTTAATCAAAAGCCTCTTGTGCCATGCTGACATTCAAGGAAACATTTCAGTGAATATATTTATGAAATTAATACAATTTATTAATGAGGATGGAATCAGAAAGAAAGAGGGAGGAAGGAAGGAAGGGAAAAAATTCCAAGTTTGGGCTTTAAGTACCACAAGCATGGATTTCTGAAGCAGCCATTGAAATAGGCCAGCTTCAATAAAGAGAGAAATTCTGATAACTACGCATCATGTCTAATCAATGAAAATATTTCAGGAACTGGCTAGGAACTGAAAACATGTCTAAATCCTTGCTAGGGATTTGTAACTATGAGACACAAAAACAAAATATAAACTTGGTTGCCTGCTTAACAAATAAAGAGCCACCAATAAGGTTTGTTTTTTTTTTTTATAAGAAGAGGAGATTGGAACACAAAGACACACAGAGGAAAGACCATGTGAAGACATAGGGAGAAGACAGCCATCTAAAAGCCAAGGAGAGAAGCCCCCAAAAGAAACCATTCCTGCCCTTATCTTGATCTTTGACTTCTAGCTTCCAGAATTATGAGAAAATAAATTTGTTGTTTAAGCCACCCAGTCTGTGATACTTTGTTATGGCAGCCCCAGCAAACCAATACAGTAGTGAAATGTGTCAACAGTTAGAAGATCTGCAAATTGCAGTGAGTCAGATGTTTTCCAGTGAAATCTAGTAACACTGTAAATAGGCCAGAAGATTTTAAGGTAAGAAAGTATGATGGGCACCTGAGTGGCTCAGTCAATCAAGTGTCTGTGTTCAGCTCAGGTCATGATCCCAGGGTCCCGGGATCCAGCTCTGCATCAGGCTCCCTGCTTCTCCCTCTCCCTCTGTCCCTGCTTGTGCTCTCTCTCTCTCTCTCTCTCTCTCTCTCTCTATACACATACATATCAAATAAATAAATAAAATCTTTAAAATAAAAAAAAAGTATGAAATATTTATTGATATTATTTCAGTGGTTCTTTTTTTACTGCCAGGCAACTAAACTTTGGCTGATTGCAACTAAAATTTTAGAAGCTGGTGCGGAGTTATTTTGTGGTATCAAGAAAAGAATATCCACCATTACCTAAAAGGTTTTTAAGGTGTCTTCCTTTTCCAAATATGCATCTGTGTGAGGCTGGATTTTCTTCATTGACTTCAACAAATAATTTATATCACAGGAGACTGCCTTCTTAAAATTGTTTTGGAAATATAGTTTTTTTAGCACGTATTTCTGTTCGTATTTAATCAGTTTATTATTTCAAATGAATTAATAAATATGAAGGTTCATCAACTTTAAATATGTCAGCAGTTATCATCCACATAAAATTATTTAGTGTTTAGAAATTTTTAGCACTACAAACAGGTCTGGGTAGTATAAAATTCTGGAGCTTCTGATTTGAGGGACAAAAACAGTAAGTAGTATTAAGCTATATAGTCAGTAGTATTAATATGCCAGCCACTCATTAAGCATTTCACATTTGCTTTCTCAGTTTACTAATACAAATACTTGCAAGTCTAACATAATTCTATCCCTTGAGAGATGAAGATTTTGAAATTCTATTTTTTCTTTTTTTTATTATGTTAATCACTATACATTACATCATTAGTTTTTGATGTAGTGTTCCATGATTCATTGTTTGTGTATAACACCCAGTGCTCCATGCAATACATGCCCTCCTTAATACCCATCACCAGGCTAACCCATACCCCCACCCCCCTCCCCTCTAGAACCCTCAGTTTGTTTCTCAGAGTCCATATGAATATATATATTTATATTTTACAACCAGTATGTGTCCCATATTGAAAAACAAACCCAGATTATAAGATTCCAAAGCCAAGACTATTTGACATATTAGATCAAACACTCATTTAATAAACAAGAATATGTTGAAAGCATTATTTTGGCAATAATGAATCAGGAGGGGATTTGTCAGAACTTCAGCAAGAAATTTAGAAACCAGTGTCCATTGAGTCTCTAGTCTATAAAGTGATTCTCTAACCTACAGAGGCTTTTGGGTCAAACAGCTATGGTGAAACATACTGCATGATGCTTTTTATTTTCTTTTTAAGATGTATTTATTTATTGGGGCACCTGGGTGGCTTAGTTGGTTAAGTGTCTGCCTTTGGCTTAGGTCATGATCTCAGGGTCCTGGGATCAAGCTCCATGTTGGGTTCTCTGCTCAGGTGCACGTATGCTTCTCCTTCTCCATCTGCCTACACCCCCCCCCCACCCAGGTTGTGCTCTTTCTCTCCCCTCTCTCTCTCTCTCAAATAAATACATTTTTTAAAAAATCTAAAAAAAAAAAAAAAGATTTATTTGAGAGCAAGAGCATGCATGTGAGCAGGGGAAAGGGCAGAGGAAGAGAGAGAATCTCAAGCAGACTCTGCACTTCGCTCAGGGCCCAAGAGCTTCCAAAATGAAATACAATGTTAAGGAAAATTTTGATTTAAACTTCATTTATGTTGTTTTAAATTGTATTACCAAATAATTTATTTGATCTGAGAAGGCTTTTAAAATAATTCTAATATAAATATTAGTAAAAACTTCTAAAACTTCAAAATTTCTAAAATTAGTTTTAAAACTCTTAAAATAATTCCATTCTATGCCACAAAGCTCTGCAAAATATCAAATTTTGCAATATAAATACAAAATTGTCATATAATATTGTTAAGAAACAGTATCATAAGATTTTAGGCACAAAGGTATGATAATCATCCAGTAATCAAAATTAAAACCATTGTTCTTTTGCAAAGGGTAAAGAAAAGAGAATGTGAGAATGAAAGACAATAAGGAATGAGAATTGTTCATACTAAAATTATATTTGTAGTGAAGTTTTGAATGGATATTGCGTAAGAAATAATATTTCTGTGTCCTCAAAACTAAAATATCAGTTAGAACTAATTATATAACTCAATTCAATTCATAAAATTCCATTCTAGAATTTCAGAAATGAGATTGTACTATCACATTAATATGTTTAACCTTTCTTGATAAGATTTATATAAATATTTTAAGCATGAATATGATTAAAATTCAGTCTTAATGTTATATCTTTTTATTGTCAGAAGATTAAAAATCTATAACACATGCTGTTTTGTACAAATTTTTATATTTAAAAAATATAACTATGTACATTTTTTTCTTAAATCTTAACATTTCTAAAAAGATAACACACAATTCATGTGTCATAGTTCCATTAAATTCTTAAGCTACTAGAAGTTCTGTATACCCAAAATTCATCTGCCTGAATGTTGGATGACTTAAAGGTTTTTAACCGTATACATGGTATGTCTCCATCAGTCTTCTTTAACTTAAGCAAGAACCATTGGGGTTAGATGTAAGGAGGATCTTTCAGGCAATGAGATTTGTAGCACAATGGCCTAAATGGGAGGTAAATTGTAAAATCTATTTTGGGAAGTTTTTTTTTAAGAGCTCAGTAACTTATCTTATTTTCCTTGCTAGGTAGCACCTTACCCAGAGAGAGGTTGAAGGTAGCTCAATCAGTTTCACATGTGAATGCATCAATGTCTGAGTAACACCTACAGAACTGTTGACTCAAGATATTCTTTAAATTCATTCATTTCCTTTAACTCTAGCCTTTAGTCATCTTGAGCAATGATATTGTATCAATGAAATCATAGTTTGATGAGCTAATTATATTTTATGGATGTACACTAAAATATAATATAGAAAAATGACATTCATCTTTATCTTGTCCACCAAAACAAGGATATACGTTCAAGTTAGAACCTTCAGTATCTGTGAATGGGACTTGCTTTGGAAATAGGGTTTTTGCAGATGTAATCAAGTTAAATAAGGTCATTCTTGATTATGAGTTTTAATTCAATGACTAATGTCCTTATAAGAAAAGAGAAATCTGGACACAGACTTAGATATACAGGAAAAATTCCATGTGACAAAGGAGGCAGAGATTGAAGTAATGTGTCTACAGGAAGGTACACCAAGGATTGTGGGCTACCACCAGAAGCTAGGTAGAGGCCGGAAGGATCCCTCTCCTAGTGCCTACAGAAAGAGAGTATTGCCCTGCTGATGTTTACTTTCAGTCTTCTAGCCTCCAGTACTATGAAAGAATACTTCTCTGTTGTTTTAAGCCACCAACTTGGTGGTAATTTCTGCATCTTAGCAAACTAATATACCAAAGAACAACGTGAACTCACCCCTGTCCTATCAGTGGGATGCATTTAACACTTGTTGGGGGAAATGCTGGGCTGGGTGCTCTGTGAAGATCCTTTTCAGTCCTGTGGTTGAACGATGATGGCCTTCTTTATATCAGCCATTTTTATACTCAGTTATGATGTTAAGTATCAGCACCCCTATTTATAAAAGCTATTTTAACACCATAAAATAGAAAAACAGTTATATTTTATTTGGAGCTATGGTTTAAAAATTTTAGGGAAGAAAGAATACTTGTGTACCATTTTTTTCTGTCTGTAAGTAAACTAAATATAGATCACTATTGTAGACTTTTCTTTATACTTTGCATTTCTTACAATATAAAATGGGCATTTCCATATTTTTAAAAAATAAAAATACTGTATTTCCCATTATAAAATTTATTTCACATAAATAAGGTGCTCAACAACTACAGCTTCCCTTACCCTAGAGTTTGTGGCCAAAGGAGACTGGAAATTAATAGGGATCTTAGCTTTTTCAGACGTTTCTTTCATTTCTCAGACCTATCATTTAGAAGGAGAAAGAGTTCATAATACATTATCATTTAGAAATCTCTTATTCTAATTAAAAGAAGAAAATGTTTGTTTTCATGTTCTTGGCACCATATAACATTAATAGACTGCACTCTTACAGAATTCTATTTCAATTTGTTGGTAATAACAAAACCTTTCTTTGTGGGGGTGGGGGTGAAGAGGGGTTAATCTATCCTGTATTTCATAAATAAACCTGTAAAATTTTATTCTTTAAGTTGAAAAGTTATTTTTACAATGAATTTTTTGTAAATTACTTTAGAGTGAATAAATTTTCCTTTCATATGTATTAGTCATAACTACGTAATGTAATGTATTCACCATCTACCTAGATTGCTTAATACCAGTTAGAAAGACTATAATAATAAGCTTGACCTCTCATATTTTGCGAACCTAACAAAGTTTGAATTGAAATTTCAGCAGCACAATTGTTCTTTGATTGATTTGAATTCTAGCTTTACCATGGTAATTCAATACTATTAGTTTATAGACTCTAGAAATTTGCCTTCATGGCTATATACAATTTTTAAGGACAAAATTCTTCTATGTTCTCAACTCTATATACCGTTTCTCTTGAAAACAGGAAATGCATCACTTAGAATTTGTAGTACAAGTAAGAAATCAGATTATTAAAAATCTCAGTGTCATGAAAATATAACTGTACAGTTCTAAAGGCCTAATTTAGTATGAAGATTCTCTTAACATTAGACTGGACCCCACATTTTAGCTACTCTTCTGTAGTTTTTAATATTTATGGTACTCCCATGAGGTCCGTGAAATTGAAGTAAGTTTTTAGGAAATTATAAAAAGATATAATGCTTGATTTCAAGGTGCTTACAATTTAGCAAAAGCCAGGTGATAGAAGAAACCATGAAAATAAAGATAGATAGTGTCCCAGTGAGCTTTATTGTTTATAAAAATTCTGATACATAATAAAGAATATCAGAAAAGGAATTAGGAGAAAAACTTCAGGGCTCTCCTAAGTATTCTAGATTTAAAAAAAAAAAAGTATCTGTGATATTTAGTGAATGTCATTGCTTTTCCATCTATATATTTTGAATAAGAATTCATCTTTTTTTTTTTTCAAAACGTCATGGCAAAGATAATTCCTGCATTTCATATTAATTTATTTAGATGAAAATTTCATATTGCTGTGCCTACAGACTTTGTAAATAGGCCAATAAATAGCTGTCTGTGTAAAACCTGGTCATCTCAACAGATTGTTAGAGACCCTTCACTCTCAAGCTGCCCGTTCCGATGTGATTTAAAACACAGGACTAGTAGTTACATGGACACAGTTATAGAACAAGTTAAAGATAAGATTGATTCCACAAATGGAAGCAAAAGCTTTCAGATGTTAGGGTATTTTAAACCTGGGGTGGGAATAGATGTGGGGATAACATTTGTAGTAACATACCAAGTAGCTCAGGTAAAAAAGGTAACATTGAACAGCATATCTGTTTCATGACCAAAAGAATGTAAAACTATACCAAAAACCTACAAATAAGAACTTTAGCTGCTGATATCTGAAATTTGTAGTTGAAGAGAGCAAAGACAAGCTTAGTCTGATTGAAAAGGAATGCATGAGATTGAAAGAACTACAAACAAATCATAAAAATCATGCATAAGAGTATATAATTATATGTATAGTTTTTTTTCAGGGAGAGGGATGCAATTTTCAATTGGGAAATTTCATTCATTTTTTTCTTTGTTCTGTACTTTTTAGTATTTGAAGTGTTTATTTTTTTCCTCTCTCATTGGGCTATAAAATTATTGAATATAGGGATTCAGTCATACTCTTCTTTCCAACTTTCTCCTAAATCAGATAAAATATTCCCATCCCTGTTCTCATTTCTCAAATTGAAGAAGAATAAAAAAGACCAACTGCCAATACATCTTACCATAAGACTTCCATATAAATGTTTTAAAGTGGAAACAGACTTTTAAAAGGAGAGATGTCTTCATCCTATTTATTGCCTTTTATTGTCTGCAGCCTGGCAAGGGTACATTGGATATGAAAACTTATGTTACTAAGCAAAGATTGTTTGGGTAAACAAGCTTTTACTTACTTAAACTTTACTTTACCTAAAGAATCTATTATATGTCTCCAGAGGACCTAAAATATAGAACATAAGAATCTAGAATGCTATTGTTGGCATGCTGTTGAAAATCTCTTAATCGTGAATCTCAAAGCAAAAGGAAAAATCATTTTACCAGTCCTTCCTGATATTTTTTCTACCTGTGAAATTGTGCCATAAATTTTTAATTATCTGGATCAAGAACCAATAATGTTTCAGCAAAGATGTTTTATCCTCGGATCTAACTCATCTAGATAAAATGCTAATTGTGAGGTTGTGTCAAGTTAAATTAGAATGCTATTTTGATTCATGATAAAGTCCTCAGTATACAAATTTATCTAATATGTACCTTCATTTAGTTTTTACTCTATTAATGATACTGTGCTAGTCTTCTGGAGGGTAGAAATATAAAATGTAGTCCTTGTTCTCAAAGGATTTTAGATCTAGAGAGGTACAGAGACGTATGAAAAAATAACTATAAAATCAGCTAACTCTAATGGGCCCTAAAATAAAAGTGTTGATAAAATGCCTTTGGAATTAAGAGGACTAGCAAAACAATATTGATCTAAGATTGTTTCCATCAGTATAAATTTTAGATAAAGTGACAAAGATCATTCCTCATTTTCTTTGCATTATAAATCCTCTTTGAACTTTTTACAACATAAAATGAAGGCATGTGTTTATATTCTCCCAATTAGTCTTGGCTCCTTAAAATTTTTCTGGAAAGGTTATTATTCTGTTTGTAGTATTACAGAGATATGATATCATAGATCATTTAGTTTGAAATTTTTTAAAGAAGTTGATTTCATTATTATTTGCAGTCTATTGGATACTTTAACTGCCCATCTGGTACTAGAATTTTTTAAATCTTGAAATTTGCTTTTAGCTTTTTTTGTTATCAATTTGTGCTGCAGAATCAAATTTTGGTCTCTAGCAAATAAAATAATCTACAGAGCAGTATTTCCTGATTTCTCTTGTTTATCTAATACATTATTTGTACCATCTAAATCTTGGTGTTTTTAAGCTAGTGAATCTTAAATGGTCTTTGTACAAAATAACTTGATTGTTGCTTGATTGTTACTAAATACACAGATATGATCTTATCATCTGTGAATTCTGTCATGATTTTAAAATCCATTTTTGGTATGTAAAAATGAAATCTTTCAGAAAAAAAAAAACAACCATGGACTATGTCCTTCTAGACATTAATGTGGCCAGTTTGGGGAGGAAGCTGGAGAGAGAGAGAGAGAGAAGTAAAGATAACTAAGTAGGTCCCAGGGAAATTGCTACTTTTGCTTTAAATATTCTTTAATCTCACCACATGCCTTCTTCCCAGTTGTGTCCCTATTGCCTTTGAAACTAATGTCCTGTCCCTATCCTTATGAAAAATTTTGTAAGTGGAATATTTTAGCCGAGAAGCAGGAGCTAAATTCCTGGGAATAATCCCAGACTCATCTCTCTCTCTCACTTACCATACCCAGTCATGTGAATCATCAGGTCAGGTAAATTCTGCCTTCCAAACAGCTCTCCTGTCTACCTACTCTGCTCCATAACCAGGGCCTACCCTATCCAGGGCACTAACTAACATCTCTCACTTGAATTACAACTCTCACTTAAAGCCATCAGAAAATGAGCTGTCCAAGCTTGCTGTCCCCACTCCAAGTTACATCAAGATTCCAGGAAGCAAATCTGATTTTATCATTCCTTTTGATGACTTCCATTGCTCTTAGGTAAAATTTAAATTAGGCAAAATTTCTTTCAAAACTGTACCCAGTTATCTCTCCATCCTTCCACCATCCTCTGGAACCTACACCATTTCTTCCATTGGACTATCATCTCTCTGTTAATTCTAGGGTCTTGTATAAACTCTTCCTTCATCTCTCCACCAGTACTATCCTGGCACTCTTATATTTGTTTAGCTCCTATTCCATTTTAAAATCTCTTTTTTGTTATAAATGTCTTCTCATTTTCCCAAGACATTGATGCCCAAAAAAGTGATTCTTAATCATTACTTTAGAGTTGCAGTGGAAATCCTAGTGTGACTATGTTGCAGAAAAAGCTGCATCGTGTCTATACACACTCCCTAGAATAGTAGTTCTCAGTGGGGGGGGGGGGGAGGTTAGACCTCAGAGAACATTCTGAAAATGTGTGGGGTTATTTTATGGTTTCACAATGATTAAGCAACACCATTGCTAGGGATATTAGCCATCCTGCTGAATGTGAGCAGACTAAAATGATTAAAAATGGTCCCATTTCCTTTGCAACTTTTGACAATCCTATAATAATTTGTGCAGATGAAAAGACTTTATAATTATTCAAGACTAGAATCTAACTCCATTATATATAAGCATAGTTTTGTACAATTTTAATATATAATAAAATTACCAAGAATGCAACTACACAATAAATTGAGGAAAAATTGAAATTAACAAACTTGAGTAGAATTTTACAGAGGATTTTGTTTTCCATTGTGGAAAATTTTGCCAGTTTGTAACTGAGTTCACATTATGACACATAGTTATCAGTCAACATTTTAATTGTTGCATTCACAGTGATTTTACCTATAGGTGAAAATATCTAACTACTAGCGTATTATGTCTTCTAGTATAATAGTGACTGGGAATTTAAACACTCAGTATACACATCATTTTATGACAAATTCCTTTGATTCTTCCTTCATAGAATATTTAGAGCATAAAGTTAATCTTTTTATGAGTGTAGGCAGGCTGTTTTATCTATGATCTTCATTCTGGGCTATTAAAAGGGATATTGTAAATATGTATTTCAAAAGAATTTTCAGTCTGCCAAAAAATTCTCTGGAATTTACATACATGTATGTGATAATAGAGCTTGGGAAAACAGAATCTACTGTACCTCTGTTTAGATTCGTTTTTGAAAGGATTGTTCCACAGACCTTGACTTTTTTCATACCCAGTACTTATTCCCGCCAAGGTTCTGATAAGTTCCCCTCTTCCTGGGTTTATTAACTACCAACTAATTAGTCATGTGGCCACTCTGACCATACCCAAACAAATTGCTAGGGGCAAGGCTCATGGTTGATTGGGATAGACAAGCATCAACACATCATTTTATTAGTGTCCTTTAGTACTGAAATGTTTAAGGAGCTATGGGAATACATTAATCCTTCCAGAAAGGTCAAAGTTCAAGACTTACTAACTCAACAATTCAAGCTGAGTTTAAAGAATAATTTGAAGTTCTTAATTTATAGATTGACTGATTTATTCCCTGTCACATTCCAACAAAGTATTTGTCTTGGAGAACTGTAGTAGTCATGAAGATGTGCTCTTCATTTGCTCTTTAAAGAGAACTTGCCAGTCAGTTGCTTTCAGGATCCACCTCAGCATTTGTGCTTAGGTTATGTTTTTACTGGCAAGTCACAGTGCCCAGCCAATAACAGAACATGGTAGGGATACCAGGGCCTGACCATTTCTGCTCCATGTGGGTACTCTGCATGATGCAATCTTCATGTTATAGCTCCTCTTTGTGGTGCCCAAGACTTATTCATAGTTGTGCTGGACCCAGTCCTCCTTTCTTCCTCTTCTTTGAATGAAGGAGGTCAGACCTGCATTCCAAACTGAAGGCTTTCTTTGTTCTCTTCTCTCTATCCCATTTATCTTTCACAGGCATTATCCCCAATAAATCCCTTGCACTTCCAACTTCATCTTACCATCTGCTTTCAAGAGGATCCAGCTAGCACAATAATGACAACTGGGGATCTTCCAGTCAAAATAGCTTATATATCAGCACAGAAGCCTAAAGGAACAAGGCTTGTAAGAAGTTCTGGATGTTCAGTTTGGTTAAAACATAATTTTGGAAAAGATGTTAAAAATAAGACTGAAAAGTTAGGGGGAAACTATTCTTAAAGCAACATATGATCAAATGGTTATGATTTTATTCAGAAATATGTGGAGCACTATTTAAAAATTTAATGTATAAATAAAAGATAAGAATTATGTTTTAAATAAAACAAATTTTTTAAAGGCAGTATGGTTTAGAGGTTGAATTATAGTGCTATGAAACAATCAGAAGAGATTAATTAGGAGCATATAATAATGTAGATGAATTGATGCATGAACTAAGACATTGCCTACAAATAAATAGTTGAGAAACCAAAATCAATACGATAAGAATCAATTAGTTCACAGAGAAGGGAGGTGATGTGGCACAGGGAAGCATAATGAGTACAGGTTGGTGCATTAGTTCTGATGTTGCCGTTCACTGAGATTTGGATATGCAGGGAGAAGCTGACTTGGTGTGTGAGGATATGTTCATTGGACACTCTAAAACATGAATATGGAGCTCTAGAAAGAAGAATGGATCAAGAATAAGAATTTATTATTGGGAAAACTGTCATCTTATTTTTGAAGTTGGTAGTTGATGAGATAATCTATCTAGAAAGAGAACATAGAAATATGTTCATTCAAGGGAGGGTAGTATCATTATTCTCTGTAGACTTTTTTCAAGTTCTTCACTGCAGTAATTTGCAAGTGGGGCTCTTATGCAAAATTTGTTAAAAGTTTTAATACAGTGCAACAGATTGTTAAATTAAGGGTGGGGGCCTTCTAAGCATAGGGTTCTATGTGAATGTATGGGTCTTATGCCCATAAAGCTAGCTCTGTACATGTGTTCTCCTGTACTCAAAGATTTTCATACACTATGGGACAGTGGTTTTCAATCCGACTGGACCCAATATCCATTCTCATAAAACAGATATTACAGAATCTTTTCTTTATTAATTATAAATGAAATTACAGATAAAAATGATTATATATTTTAGTACATAATTTTAAAACAATTGCCATGATGCCTCAACTAAAATATAAAGCAAAACTAAAAAGGAAGAAATTTGTGATTAAAAATATGTATTTAAATAAATGTTTGGTTGCAAGTACCTTAGAAGATATAATGATGTAACCAAATGTTTGTACTTACTTAAAATAAATTTAGAAAAAAAAAAATAAAATAAGTTTAGATTTATGAGAAGTAAGAGAAAGCCATTCCATAGAAAAGGTGTAGATAGCTAAGAGAGCTATGTTAGAGGCATGGGAACACCAGAGTTGAAAGGATGAGAAGTTAAAACCAGATTTATTTATACATGGAAGATAAAAATGATCTTAGGTGAAAGAGGAATATCACATCAACACAAATTGCCAGCTGTCAAAGAGGCAATAAAATAAACAGTATTCTCACAAAAAGGATCTAACTTAGAAATGTGGTGTCAAAATAATTCCTTACCTTAGGACAATAATTCCTTGATAGACTGGACTAATCCTGTGTCGAGACTGTTCCTATGTATGCCTCATGCCAAGCATAAATTTTATTCCTAGTGCCTAAAAATACTTTGAATACTTTATATTTCATAGATAAAATGGAATAAGGAGTAGATTAGAAAAAGAAATAGTACCATAGGGTAGGTACAGTATACCTCCAGGGATAATATCAGAATACTGCCTGAAGAATTTTAGGCAATCCAAACACAAATATATTTTCAGTAAACATTTATTCAACATAGAGTTACAGTCATTGTACTACAGAAATACTTTCACGTAATCTTATAAAATATTTCTAAATGATATTTATTAATAAAATTCAGTGAGATTACTGAACTTCGTGTATTTTTTGGTTTAATAATAATATTTTCCCTAAGTCTGTTAAAAGTTGCCTCAAGTCTATAGATTATACTGATTTTGCCCTGACTGTGCTACTGTATTGGATCTTCTTTTTTACCCACTGAAGGATATTAAGCATCCCTGGATCTGACTCCTAGCCATTATTGTACTTTCAAATCCCAATCTTTGTTCAAGCATTTTGCTTCTAAGAATTTCCACAGTGTCTCTTAAAGGGCCCACTCTAAAAGGACACATGTGCCACAGTTTCACGATTCATAATCAATGGTATGAGTTTTCTCTATACCCCAGGTATTTAGCATGGAAAAAACTCAAAAATCAGTGTTGTGGAATGTCAAAAGGGCCAAGCAGAGCCCTAGTAATCATGAATATTACAGGAGCAAATAGAGCAAGTGAATCCCTTGAATTAAAGAGGAAGAGTCAAAGAGTTAAGAAGTACAAAATGGAATAGTGTTTTACTATTTCAGTGATTTTTTTTGCATTTTAATGGAAAACTTAAAAATCTGAATAGAAGGAAATATATTAATAAATATGTCATTGTGGTAGACTGGAAGAGGATAGAAAAAAATCATTTTGAGACCCAGTTTCTTCTCCCTGTATGTGGATGATTTCCAAATTATTATTGTAATTATTTTAATAATTTGAAATAAGCTTGGTCAGGATCTCCTGAATACACATACAGGAACACAGATCTTGAATTTTTTACTTAAAATTTTATCAATAGAATACTATAAATCTACAACAATTGGCATTAAACAGATATAATGTTAAAATAAGTTGCAGGTTATACACCACAAATTGTCATCTAAATGTACTGTCTCCACAAAATCATGTTGTAAATCACAAACAGTAGTTAAAATTCATCTGTCCAGGATATTTAACTCTATAAATACCTAATATCCATCATAATTATATTTAATACTTACCCAAAATAGTTTATTTTCAATTGACTAGAATATCAGGGAGACCAAATAAATTTATTTCAGCTACAGAGATTTCTGTGTGTGTGAATGTGTGTGTGTGTGTGTGTGTGTGTGTGTGTGGCTCTTAACTCCTCAGTTAAGGTAAATAATCTTCAAAGATAAAAAAAAAAATAGAACAAATGGGGCTGACCTAAGATCAAAGTTAGAATCCTTGTAACTATTTAAGGACCATAAGTTTACATAGGCTAAATTCTTACCAGGGAAAATGAAAGAAATGATCATTTACTAATGCCAACATTTCCATCTTTACAAAAAGTAGTAGGCCTATCTCCATCCCTGTGATCACATGGATAGGAAGGAGGCAATTTCCAGAAAAAAAAAGTTTGGGAGGAAAGAGTTGAAAATAGGGCCAACCACTAATAGACACAAAATGAGGTCTGTTTTCTGTTTAAAAACAGAAATATAAGTAATTGTCTGCAAAATACGTATTTTAAAAACAATAGAAGAATGGACCAATACCAGATTAGGACAACCCAGGGAGAAAAAAAAGTTTCATCAAGTTTTCAGAGTGAGTTAAGAATAATAACTTATAGGTTAGTTGGCAGAATATGCAGTCAAATATATCTCAACACAGCAGTATGAACTAACATGGTTAAATGTAATACATCTAAATGTACATCCTGAAATCAAGATTAGAAGTGAAGACAAATGAATATATGAGTCAACACCAAACAACTGAGGGAAAATTCTGAGCTGGCATCTGGACCTTGCAAAAAAGTGGGGGGTAGGGCTATAATTAATTGTCAATGTCTGCCATAGGGGCTGGTAGGAAGCAAAGATGGTAGCATGCTATATTTCTGTCATTTTAAAGTACAGAATTTGTAAAACTCAGCTTAACTGTAAATAATGGGGAAAAAAAGTAAAAAAACAAACATACAAGCAAAAGCAAGAACAACTACATCCACAGAAATAATTTTAACCACAAGGACTGTGAAAATCTTAACAGTCTGATGGGACTCACAAAATAAAATCTTGTTTTTTATTAATAGAAATACAACTCTAGAGTATATTCAGTTGTTTAATTTGCACATCAGCTGTTTCACTATATGCTTTATATTTGAAGAAAATAGAAATAGACTGTAATAAATATCCTTTATGGAATAGATTTTGCCCTGAAAGGTTATTCGTTGGTGTGTTTATACTGGAAAGGTGACTTGGAAACCCAAAATAACTACCTTCAGCATTATGTAGGAGGGTGAGGTGATTTTGTGTAGTTATAGGGGCAGAACCAGGGTTAATGTATGAAAGTTAAGAATTAAGTAAGTTTGAATTTGTTAATTCATTATACATTTATTGAGAAACCACTCTATGTGAGGACAGAATATTTGATGAACAGTTCAGTTATTCAACAATAACATTAAATTCCTTGGAAGAAGTGAGGTTCCTGCCTAATTCAACAGTCATCAAATGACCTCTTTCAGGGAATTTCTCTGCCAAATGGAAGTTAATTTTTTTTAAGATTTATTTATTTGTTTATTTTACAGAGAGAGAAGGGGGGCAGGGAATGCAGTGTGGATGGGGCAGAAGCAGAGGAAGAGAATGTCGAGCAGATTCCCTACTTAAGCCCAGAGCCCAATGTGGGGCTGGTCCCACAACCCTGAGATCATGACCTGAGCTGAAACCAAAAAAAGTCAGATGCTTAACCAACTGAGCAACCCAGGTGCCCCAGAAGTTAACTTTTAAGATCACTTCCCAATCTAAAATTTAGTTACTTAAAAAATCTATTCACTAAATATTAATGCATATTATATGAATATAATATATAATATAAATACAATATACAAATATTGTATAAGTGAATGTATAGATAGATATAAATTCATGATACATATGTGTAAGATACTGTGTGACATTTTAGGTATTCCAAAATAAAAAATATATATATAGGAAAGGGCTTTTAATTTCAGCAATAATCATTTTACAAAATCAATGGAGTTGCAGATCTGACATCCCTAAATTCTTATGTTTATATGAAATATTTGACCTTACTTTAAATGGATTCTATATATCATATCTATAGCAAAAGTATTTTCTTGGCTTTATTTCCAAAAACAGTGAAGAATAAGATGGATCTAGCATTACCAAAAAACCACTTGAAAAATAACCACTTTATAGTTTCTGAAAAAAGCCTATGCTTCTAGGGTTTTACTATCCGAGAACAGATGTGGAAAACAAAATTTAAGACAGCTCCACATAATAAATATCTGGGTAGCCCAGGCAAAAGTGATGTGGATATATTTGGAGTTTTTTATCTAAAATACCATCTCAATCTGCTTCCTCATTTAGACTGTCAAAATGGAGTTTGAAGTTTATCACCATGATGCCAAGCCACTTTTCAGATAGCAACTATAAACTTCAGTGAAATATATGCCAAACTGGTTGTTTGGCTGAATTTAACCCACATTGAAATAAAATGTTCAGTTCAATTCTATTTGAATTATAAGAAAGGATCAGTTTTCATTAATAGAAATATCATGAAAGTAAAATCATTACTAAAATTGTATATTTAAAGTCATTTATACTATTTTACTAAACTTGAAAGTCCTATTAGACATCTTAAACCAAAATAATTGGAAAGATTAATCTTTCCAGTTTAATTATATTTTGAATATAAGCAATTTCCATATTTAGAATTGAAATTCATTTTTGGAAAATTTGAACAGCAATAAGTTTATATTTTATTTTATTCATTAATCCCACTATGTTAGGCAATAGAAATACACATAATAATAAGTCATATTCCTGCCTTTGAGGAATTCATGGTTTTACAGAGCTGTTAATTTGGGAAAAGTATTTTTATATAAAAGTGACCCATTGAACTTAATTTTTATGACCTTTCATTTTTAAATTTTAATCTCACTGTCACCCCTACTACTGCAAAAGGATCCAGAATTATTAGGTCACGGTTTATCTCTCCCTTGAGTTTGTAGTTTCTCTGCTTTACTACATCCATGAGCTCTCCACAAGTGTTACATATAACACTTGTTATTTTCTATAGTTCAGGGGTTGGGAGGTGAAATGGAACAAGTTGTATGTACATATTTTTCTACTGCATTCACATAAAGACAGAAAAGGTGATATACAGATTTACAAGTTGTGTGGAGCATGATTGCCAAGCAACAACATCCTCTCTCAACCTCTTGGGAATTACATACTAAGGTAGAAACATGGGCTCCAGAAATACTGTAATCCATCTGTACTTCAAGAGCCAATACAGAAAATGTTGGTATGTATTATGTTAACAACATTAATCTTTTGACGGGTTTTTTTTTTTTTTTTTTTTTCAGTAAGAAAATTGCAAAGCTGAAGGAGAACTAAAGAACATTAGCTAACAGTTCAAACCAACCAAGACAATGTCTTTTCAGGTAGTTTTCTGACATTATATAACTTCCAAGTTCACTGGGTGACTTTTAATTGCCTTAGAAATTTTAACTTAATCCTTAAACAAAATTTATTTTCTGCTTTTAAAAATTTTTTTATTTAAATTCAATGTAGTTAACATATACTGTATTATTAGTTTCAGGGGTAGAATTTAGTGATTCATCAGTTGCATATAATACCCAGAGTGTAAAATGCAGTCTTGTCTTTCATTTGCTAACCTCTGTATTTCTAAAAATCCTGTCTGTCTTAGTATCCTGAGACATTCATTTCTTTCCTGTCTTCCATTTTATTTTCTATATATTGGGCATGCAGATTCCTTAATAACTACTTGACTGATAGTCCTAAAATAAGACTGACTACACCACACATTTTCCAATATGTTAGGAAAGTAATTTTATCTTGCTTTATTTCAGTTTCCTCATTTGTGAAAGGAAGGTGGTAATAACTGACCTTCATAATCTTAGAAGATGTTGAGTAAGATAAAAAGGGAGATGAAACACTACTTCATGTAGATAAAAGCTCTCCCATAAAAGTTATTTTAAAATTTTTGTTAATCTGTTTCCAAACTTGAAACCCTTTGGAGCTCTAGATCACAAAATGACTCCTTGAAGCCTTCAGTCCTTTTTCCAGACCTCACTGAGCAGTCTGAACTCTGGCACCATCCAGCACTCATTAGCACTTACTGTTACGGAGACAGATGATTTGATTTTTCAAAGCACAATATATGGAACTGCAAAATCTTTAAAAATATATGGCCTTGAATGCTAGTAACTATAATTATATTAAATTAGAATTAGAAAATTAATCTCAAGATCCCCTAATTAAGGAACTGAAAATTACACCAAAGGACCAATGTCCATTGCCTTTAAGCAAACTTTTCCTACATCAGGAAACTGGGTAGCTCTGCATTGTGTTAAAGGTTTTTAAAGTTAAAGATACGGCAGTATAAAATGGTTGCCTATACTGGTATTCACTCATTATTAAAGCAGACAATTTTTCCTAACATACGGCATATATGGTAGATTGTTTAATTTGCTTAGTGTTATTCATTTCCTTCTTTATTGCCATGCTTCTCTATAGATAAATTGTAGTAGCTTGAGTGGTTCTCAAAGATATCAACTCCTATTCTCTGGGACCTTTAACGTTATATTATTTGGGGGGGAACATGGTCTTTAACAGTGTGATTAAATTAATGATCTTGAGATGGGGAGATTATCCTGGTTATCTGTACTGGCCCTACATGTCACACATCCTTATAAAAGGGAGGCAGAGAGAGATTTAATGCATGCATACAGAAGAGGAGTCAATGTGAAGACTGAGGCAAAGATTGGAGTTACATGGCCACAAGTCAGGAAATGCTGGAAGCCATTAAAAACTGGAAGAGGCGGGGGCGCCTGGGTGGCTCAGTTGGTTAAGCGACTGCCTTTGGCTCAGGTCAATATTCTGGAGTCCCAGGATGGAGTCCCACATCAGGCTCCCTGCTCGGCGGGGAGTCTGCTTCTCCCTCTGACCCTCCTCCCTCTCATGCTCTCTGTCTCTCATTCTCTCTCTCTCAAATAAATAAATAAAATCTTTAAAAACAAAACAAAACAAACCAAAAAAACCCCAAAAACTGGAAGAGGCAAGGAACAGATTTTCCCCCAGAGCCTCTCAAGGGAGTGCCATCTAGTCAGCATTTTTATTTTAGCCCAGGGATACTGATTTCAGGTTTCTGGCATCCAGAATTTTGAGAGAATAGATTTTTGTTTTAAGCCACCTAGTTTGTGGTAATTTGTTACAGCAGCCATAGAAAACTAATACATAAACTATATTTCTCTGTCTCATTCATTTTGTACTTTGCCATGTAACTTGTTTTGGCCAAGGGACTATGAACAGATATTATGGCTGTCATGTTCAAACAGAAGCTTTAAATGCATGCTCCTGTCATCCTTCCTTATAATATATCTGAAATACAGGCTACTCCTTCAGCCTAGGTTCCAGAAGAAATATATAGATTAAAGACCAGCAAAGTATAGTCAAACAGCCAAGCCTGGCCAAGTCAAGCCAAACTTAAGCTGAGCCCAGCAGAGGTGCAGCCCACCTGTGGTGCTCACAAAATGTGAGCAAGAAACAAATGTCACAGACCGGTAACATTTTAGGTTGTTTGTGAATGATAATGTACATAATGAGCCAAAAGTAAATGATAATGCACATAATGAACTTCTGACTATTTTACCCACTCTTGCCGTTTTTCTTTTGATTTTGTCATGATTATTGCTTCTTTTAACTAGAGAGGTGTTTCTTCTAATTAAGTATTGCTTTTCTGTTAAAAGTTCTCTAGGGAGATGAATACTCAACGCTCTCAGGATAACAAGCCCTTACGTGAGTGAAGTGGATTAATAATTCCCTAGTCTTCCCTTCTTTATCACAACTGATGTCAACTTCTTAAATATTTCCTAATTCCAACAGTGTTCTATTACTTTGATATTACCAAAAGGTAATATCCTTTCAGAGATGTAAAAACTGTTCTATCACATTCACGACCATAATCAGACAGCTTAGTTTATGTTCAAGGATATCTTAAAGACATTAGATGAGGCATTTTTTCACTGTACCATTTACTTTTTTCCCTTCATTTTTTGTCCAATCTCTATTTTCCTCCTTCAGATCCCCACAATCAATCTTCTGCTTCTTTTTATTTCTTTTTATTTTTTTAAAGATTTTATTTATTTATTTGACAGAGAGATACACAGCGAGAGAGGGAACACAAGCAGGGGGAGTGGGAGAGGGAGAAGCAGGCTTCCCGCTGAGCAGGGAGCTGGATGCGGGGCTCGATCCCAGGACCTGAGCCAAAGGCAGACGCTTAACGCCTGAGCCACCCAGGTGCCCCTCTGCTTCTTTTTAATATGTATTTTCTTTTCCATCAAAATTTGCTTTTCTATTCCTAAGGTTGTTTCCAAGTACTCAATTCTATTTTTATTTTCAAATTCCCATAGTAAAACCATTTATCTTTTGTTGATAATATGCCTTGTGAAGTATATGCAAGTGATTCTTATTTTTATTGAAATAATTTTCCACTGTTTATATATGTATTTTGGCATCTTTATCAGAGAAATTATGGGTAAGTGATCGCAATTATTTTAAAAATTATCACAAAGGTTTATTGATTGCTTATAGATTGCTATTTGAGGAAGGTCAATTTTAGAAAGTTAGACAAGGAATCAGGGCTCCACACAGGATTGTACAGTCATCTCCTATACAAGGGGAAAGTGGTAGCTGAAATTCGGCCTGCCTGCCACTTACTAAGCCCTAGAACTTTACCATGAGATCAAAGCCACATGGTGGGAGAAGTGGTATAATTTTTTGTTTTGCACAAAGTTTCCATACAGACCCCAAAATGTGCCTTTGTGTTCTGTATCCATCTGGAAGAAGTGCCAGAAAGAAGCAGTTCAGCAAGGCTCTGTAGCCAGGTCAGACAAATTTGCCTCTGACTCCATAATCTGGAATGTATAAAACCAACATTGTTGAATTGGTTGGTTGACTCAGAATGGCTGATATCTGACTTGTTCTTTACATTTCCTGCCAGGGACAAGTGTTCTATGCTCACAAGTACTCACTATAGAGTGACTTCAGTCAGAAGCCTTTTGCTGAGTCTTGCTTCAGACTGAGGCAGAAAAATGCAATTCTAGGATAATCCCTTGAGTCTCCTGGATGTACATGTGAATAAGGGTATAAATGGAAACATGGATCCATGAAACACATGAATTCATATGCCAAGTTATAGCAGTGAGTATTTCTTACAGATAAAACTTGTGACCTTACTTCCTAAGGCCAATATCGGCTCATGATTGCAACCTTTTTATTCTCTCTGTGTTAGTATATAAAAATCTTAGTTTGACTTAGGTAGAACAATGAAGAAAATGTCTGGTTTTCAGTCTTTGCTGTTTACCATCACCACCACTGTTCTTCATGGCCTTCTATTAATTGATTATTTTTATGTTGCTTAGAGATTCTCTTGAAGTGTTCCTCTTTACTGACCACAGGCTTGCCCTAAAGAATCATTAGCTGAAATTCCAAAGCTGGAGCCTCAGAGACTACCTGTTCAGGTCCCTCTTAAGCACCTTCCAGGGCCCACATTCTTTCTTTAGGAGTGGCTGAATTAAAGTACAGTCATCTCAGTAACGACCAGGGTTCAGCTTAGTCTCTTTCCTTTCTGAGATCAAATGGCCTTCAACCCCTGCAGGCCTTTTCCAACATTGCAGCCTCAAAAGCTTAGACTCTCCCAAATTAGAGACCTGGGAAGGATATCTTCAGGGGGCTCCTCCCCTATTTAGCAGCAAATACAAATAATTTCTATCTGAGATAGGAAAACCCAGGACTCAGGTACATGGAGTTGGGTGTAACAAGATTTTTATTTTTCTTGGCTGATAAGAAAAAAAGTCAATTGTATTCCTTACATTAATAATAATAACAGCATTACACTCCATTAAATAACAAAACTGCTAAAGAGTAGAATAAAATACCATTTGAAATAGGTTTTTCTTGCAGTGTATGTGTATGTGTGTTTTGGGGCTTGGAAAACACTATGTCTGTAATTGGGATTTTGAAGTTTTTGGGAGTCTGCCAAACGAGTAAGTCTAGTTCTATGACATAACTCGGCATAAGCTCCAAATTAAATTTAAAAGCAAGAATGTGAGAATATGCTAGACATATTAATCAAAATGGTAAACTTCTTTTGAATTCTTTTGCAGTGTTAAGCCATGGCAATTTCTTGAGCAATTTCCAACCTTGCATTGTGGAAGCTTTAAAGTGTGTTAATAAGTTATCTAGAAATAGGAGGGTGGCTGAAGTGAAGAAATCTTACATAGAGTACCTGTGTTGAATTTCACTCGAATATGTGTTAGATTTATCACTGGTTTTGGCTAAATTCAATAATGTGTTCACTGAGTAAAACCAGTGATGGGACCTTGAGTCAGTGAGGTAGCCAGACTGGAAGTGGCCAGGTGCTGGATATTAATAGATCCCTTGGGAGCTGATGGTGGCTACAGGTGGTCAGGACAGGTTTCAACAGCAGCAAGTGCAAGGAATTCCAACAAGAAAAGCATGTTCTGTCAGAGAGACCCACACCTCAGTGATAGGCAGGGTTTTGGAGGATGGGACAAAAGTGAGAGAAGTGTCAGATGGTGGAAGGCTTGAGCAAGCAGTTTCAGAGGCCCAGACAAAATGCCCCCATGACTAACAGAAAATAACAACAGTAATTATTTCTCTTACCGTGTGCAAGGCCTTCTGAAATTGTTAAAAATCAGTGAAGTTGCTATGATTATTACCATGGTATAGATGAGGAAATTGAGGCTCAAATAAGTAAGTAACCTGCTTAATACACACAAATAGTCAATGAATGGGCTTACATGTCTAATTTAATCTGATCTTTCGGAAGACTGTGGGTGGGAGACTCAAAGGGGCTAGGATATCAGGCAGGAAAGCAACTGAGAGATTTAAGTATAAAGATATAAGGTAGGGATGTGAAATATGAACTATAAAGTGGAGGGGGAAAATGTCAAATTCTAAAGCCCTTTCTGCTAAGCATCTTTTAGTTTAATTTTCCAGCCAACTAGCCTCATCCGTCTTTTTCTCCCTGACATCAGGTTTCAGACACTATTATATAAAGTTGACATCTTTCCTCATTCATGCATTCATTCAAAGTACAAATATGCATAAGACTGGCTTATCTTCTGCCGTTAAGGAGGTCATTTTCTGGCAGGGTATCCCAGGCTAAGTAGAGAGAAATTCTCCTCAGCTTTCCTCTCCTCTCTGCCATTCCTCCAAAGGCTATGCTACTTTTAAGTATATATACAATCCCCTTCTATTGTAGAGCTTTACTGTAACAAAAACAGGTGGAAGAGCAATCATGACCAAGTTACATATCCCGTGGAGTTCTTAAAGTCCATATATTTCCTGAATGTATTTTAATAAGGTATGTGTGAGCATCGCACGCTCTGTTTTTACTCTTGAGTGGAATGTTTCAAACAGCTCCTCTCCTAAGCTAACTTTTAGTAAGGGCTATGGTAGCCTCTCCTCAATTCCTGGACTGAAAGAGCAAAGCAAGGTATGAGGGAAGAGTTAGGCTCTCAAGTAGCTCATTGACATCACTGAGAACCTCCAATCCAGGACTAGCAGGGATTAACCTTTCACAAGGCCTCTGCACCCCACCGAACCCCCAGAAAATGACTCGGTGCACATTTCCTCACTCCGTGGAAGGGGCCAGCAGAAAGCCTGCCTTGATGCTGAGGCATGAATCTGCCCTCATTTCTTTTTCCAGCTTAGAATGGCCTGAAGTGGGGCTGAATCTGCAGGTGGAATTCAAGTGCCCCCAGATGTGAAGGCCAGAGGACTGGAGGGGCAGGAAGCCAGGCTGGCCATTATATTTATGATCCTACACACAGTCTTCCAATATAAAGCCTCAGTTGCTAAAGATTTCCTTCCAAATTAACATAGAATTTTTTTTCAATTGTGGTTTGCCTGTAACAATTTATACATTTAAATAAAATATTTTACAGAAAAGACATTTTAGGAAAATTTTAAGGTACTGCCTTACTTTAGCCCTTAGTAACAACATGAGAGTAATGACAGTATAATTTTATCCTCTTTTTCTCAAGCTTTTCATAAGGACAGTTTCCTTTGCTTTTGTCCATTGGACCAACTTATCTCTTCAGGTGTCATCTCTCATTTGAATACCTACTTTTATTTGTCATTATCTCATAGACCGGAAGATTGTTTATCTTCATATATTTTAAAAAGTACTTAGTTATTTTGAAGTCTTTCAGAATAAGCATTTTTAAACCCAGACTGATGAGACTGATGAGTATTTTGAATAGTTTAAGAAAGTAAATTCTTGAAAATCTTGCACTGTAATAGCATCGTGGACCTCAAACTCCCAAGACATTCTTTTGTGATATGGCTTGTTACTGGGTAGTAACAAAAGAGACTGACATTTGTGTATGCTTATTTATGCTACCTTATGTGTTGCATTTTTATATTAAAATTAATTAGAATTTTCAGAACATGCTAGCATCATATAATAAACCAGGAGCAAAAAGTGAAGACTTATTTTCTTTAAATAGTTTATTTAACTTATTTCATTCATGCATATTTTATATCCTTTAAGCCTTATGACCACTGAGCTTCAGATAGGTTAAATGTTTTATACAGGATCTGTGCCTAGCAAACATCACAGCTGGAGTTCAAAAGCAGATCTTTTCAGTCTGGGCCAATTATTTATTTCAGCTTAAGCATTTTTTTTAAAGATTTTTATTATTTATTTGACAGAGAGAGACACAGTGCGAGAGGGAACACAAGCAGGGGGAGTGGGAGAGGGAGAAGCAGGCTTCCTGTGGAGTAGGGAGCCTGATGCGGGGCTCGATCCCAGGACCCTGGGATCATAACCTGAGCCGAAGGCAGACGCTTAATGACTGAGCCACCCAGTCGCCCCTCAGCTTAAGCATTTTTAAAGCTACCTACCTAAAATACCTTGAATAGAAAATGACCTAACATTGTGTTTGGGTGAAGCAGAAAGGAGTGAAAAGAACAGGCATCCCATGGGATGAAAGCCCTAATCACAGTTTCCTGGTGATGCTCTGAAGGTATCAGAAGAGTGTACTTTCTGCTTCTCAGACTGTAGTAAGTCTTCTTCCTTAAGTATTCTACTTTTCTTCCAGGAGACAAGAAATGCCACAGAATACAAGTTAGTAAAGGACATAAACAGGCAGTTTGTCAAAAAAGAAATACAATGCCTTTTAAATGCATCAAGTGCTTTTCAATCATGTCCTGACAAATTATAGCAGTAATGAAGTGTCATTGTTCACCTACTAGATTGAGAAAGCTAAAAAGTTTTTAATGGAATTGGTAAAAAATATAAGGAAACTATGAATGGAACTTCATACAACATCTTTGAAAAAAATTGGCATATTTATCAGAACATTGAGAGCACTTCCTATTTGCATTCTACTTCTGGGAACTTATCCCATAAAATACAAACACATGCAAAATGACATAAATAATGAAAATACTTACAATAATGAAAAATAAATATATTTCTATCATTATAGGACTAGTTGAATAACTTATGGTATATCCGTGCAATGGAAAAATACTGCAAGTATATATAAATATATAAGTATATATGTACACATACAAATAGGTGGTACATACACATTTGCTGTTAATGATATATCTTGGAGACTGATAAAACAAAGCAATGTGAGCACATAGACACATAGAATAATATGGAAGCTTATATAAAAATCTTTTAAAATATTGTTGCCAACAAACAGGGAAGGAGACCAAAAGCCAGTGGTGACAGATAGACATATTTTCATTACATACACTTTTGTCTTCTTTCACCTTTTTTATATTTACATGTATTTTAATGAAAAATAATAGCCAATGCAAAAAGTATTCAAAATGAACAAATATTTATTGCTGTGGTAACTAGGATTCTAAAATGGCCTCCAAGATTTCCTGCCTCTTGGTACACATGCCCTGTGTAATCCCCAACCCTTGAGTACAAGTGGAGCCTATCAACATGATGGATTTCACTCCTGATTACATTACCTTAGATTAGATTATGGTAAAGGTGAAGGGGTTTGCAAATGTAATCAAAGGCCCTAATCAGTTAACTTTAAGTTAATCAAAAGTGAGATTTCCTGGGTGAGCTTGACGTAATCAAGTGTGCCCTTTTAAAGAGGGTTTAGAGGTCATAAAAATATTCTTGTTGGCCTTGCAAAAGTAAGCTGCCGTATTGTGAGGGGGCCTGTGCAGCAGGAACTTGAGGATAGTCTTTATTAGCTGAGAGCAATCTCTGGCTGACAGCTTGATTACACCCTTGTGAGGCTCTGAGCAGGGGACCCAGTTAAACTATGCTGGACTCTTGGCCCATGAAAACTGTGATAAAATACATTTGTGTTGTTTTCAGTTGCTAAGTCTCTGGTATTTTTTTTTTTTTTTTTGCAGCTATAAAAAATGAATACAACTGAATACTTACTGTACACCAAGCGAATAGGTTTAACCACAACATGATAAAGGAAGTTTTCTCTTTTGTCAAGTAAAGAGAATTGAATTCCGTAAACTAAATCCTCATAATATAACACCCATATGTGGAAATATAGCAACCATCAAAGCATCTGCCAAAACATAAAGTAGGCAGTGAGAGAGCAACCTTGCCCTGCATATTTCAATACAGATTGGTGAATTTAGCCTCCCAGAGCCCTGATATTTATATTGTCTGCTGAACCAGCACTGCACAGAACACCTCCCATGGAAAAGGGCGTGTCTTGGTGGACAGGCAGCAAAAGGGACAAGTGTGAGCCTTCCTCCAACAACAGTCATGGCCTGAGAAAATAAGTAAGGATCAGAGTGATAGCAACTGTGAAAAAGTTAAAGCATGTATGAATGAAGCCACAGAATCGTGGTTCTAAAACTTATGTCTCCTTCACTTCACACACGTTAAAAATCAGTTTCTTTAGCTCTAAACAAACCCAATCAGTGTGACTAAGAAGGTCTAGGATGAAGCACAGGAACTAGCATCTTTAACAGGAATGTCAGGTGATTGTGATGCAAGGGTCTAGGGACCACAGTTTGAGCAGCTCTGGTTGAGCTGTGAGTCTCATCCACTGGTGGCATCCTATCAATGCATCACTGTACCTAGATAGAGTGAGATAGAAAGAGAACTGGCATGAGAAAAGGGTGTAAACCTAAGATGCTTGAGGAAAGGAGGTTTTAGGGTGATTAATACTTTCGGTAAATGAATTATCCTCTCCATAACTAAGGGAATCTTACTTGAACAATGTATATGAAAACACTGCTCTCCCATACTGAGATCATGACCTGAGCTGAAATCAAGAGTCAGATGCTCAATAGACTGAGCCACCCAGTGCCCTTGCTCTTTCCTACTTTTGAAGGTATTGTGGAAACAAAATGTATTATGTATATGAAGAGCTTTGAAGGGCAAAGTTTTTTTTTTAATTAGTGGAAGATACTATAATAAATTTCAAAATGATGTATTATTAATATTGTCTTAAAATGTGATTCCCCCCCCACCATGGCTTTGGTGTTTTATGGTTAAATGCCACTTTAAAACACATAGAATCATCATTTATCTTCATCTATAAGAACAATTCTCTTATCATTTATATGGAAGTCAGTCCTAGAACTATATTAGCCTAAATAAATTTATTAATTGAAACAGTTACACATTTTCTCATGCTTTGTTCATATGCAGATGGTAAGAACATAGTATGTGCCAAGCACACAAAAAGATGTCTTGGATTTGTCAAGCAAAATATTGTAATGTTACCTGATAAGTACATGTAGAAACTGTATGTATAAACTTAAATGGCACAAAAAAGGTGAATTCTAAGGGGGTGGGAATTAAGGAAAATCTTCACAGAGGAAGTGAATATTAGCAAAGGTGAGCTATGTGTTAGCAAAGACATTCCTTTTAAAAGCTATGGGAATTTGTATCAATTAGGATGTTTTTAATAATAAAGAATAGAAGACCCATCTAGAATTCACTCAAATAATCTGAAAATTGCCATCTGTTATAGCAAGATTGGAGATAGATAACCTCCAGAGTTAATGCAGTGGCCTGTGGACATCATTAAGGAATCAAGTTTCTTTTCTTTTATGTTATTCTCAGAGTTAACTTCTGTCCTTGAGTTCTTCCCCTAAAAGTGTTTAGAGTATCCCATCCTCCCAAAATATCTACCAATAATAGGAACAAGGGGAAATTCTAGTCTTGTCCTGGCTTTAAAAGTGAGAAGAACTTTACTGGAAACCTTGGCTCACATGCTTATACTAAAAGTGATCTCTGGCAAGAGGGAAGCCTAGGAGAAGAGAAAAACACCATGGTGGGCTTAGACTAATCATGATTCACCCATGAGAGCTGTGGAGGGATCACTGCCCCCACTCAGTCCCAAGTATGTGAATGCTATAAATGCTATATGGAGGAAGAAAAAATTCAGTTGTTGTACTTTTTTTTTTCTTTGCAAGGGGAAATGGGATGAGGATGACTGTTGGAGGCAAACAAATTCCGGAAAGTGCGTGAATAAATGGAACCATTAGCAGGTATGCCCTTTGGGAAACTGCAACTAATTCAGTATAACTAGGTCATAGAGACCAAGCGAAGCTTGATAGACACAGATCAGGGAGAGTCTCATGTTTATCCTATAGAGAATAGGGTGGTAGGAAATTACATGGTGAAACTTGTGTTCTAGAAAGATCATTATGGAAAGATGACTGATTTTGTAGGCAAGCAGACTAATAGGAGGACATTAGGAAGTTCAGGCGAAGGATTAGACCTTAAAGGACTGGCAGTATATGTGAAGGCAAAAATGTCTGGTTCCAGAGATACTTGAGAGAGAAAACTAATAGGATTTAGTTACCAAATACTTGGTGGGAGGGGTGGTGGTTAAGTCAAGACCAATATCAAGTAATATTCAGTTCTCTTCATTTTGTACATTAAAAATCTACAATAAGAGGTAAAAACAGAATTCTCTTATGTAGAACTGCGAAAATACTGATTTAATTGAGATAATTTCAAAGATGATAATGGATAAATGCATTTAAAGTTTGAGCCATAAGTAAGTGGCAAATTTCTGAAATTTCCACATATGGATATAATTTCAAAATATTTTTCTAAAACTATTGATTGATTCTTTGTTAATGTCTTAGAGCAGAAATATTTATTCTCACCCCTAAAAATCTAGTACTTTATAAAAAAAACACAATTTTAAAAATATGCATTCTAGGGGTGCCTGGATGGCTCAGTTAGATGAGCCTCTGACTCTTGATTTCAGCTCATGTCATGATCTCAGGGTCATGGAATCAAGTCCCCTGATGGGCTCTGTACCTGGTGTGGAGACTGCTTAGGATTCTCTCTCCCTTTCCCTCTGCCCCTCTAACCCCACTGCTTGTGTGTGCATGTGCTCTCTCACCCATGCCTCTCTCTAAAAAAAAGTGTGTGTGTGTGTATATATATATATATATATACACACACATATACACACATTCTAGTAAAATTTTGGACACTACTTTTTTCAAGGTTAATTTTTGTTAACAATTTTTTTTTTCAGAAAACACTAAAAAAGATCAAATCATTTTCTTTGTGATTGCTTGTCTACATTTTAGCAGAAATTATTTGATGTGGAAAAGAATGTATGTGTTGTTCACTGGGGGACCCATCAGGTCTTTAGAGAACCTGGTCCCTCTTGTGGGAATAGCCTCACACTTGGAGCTCAGCTGGCACTGGCAGGAATAAGGCTGTAATCTATGTCTGTTAAAGAGCTTTCTCTTTGTGAAGCAAAGTGATCTGTTCAAGTATTGAACTCATGACCTTTCACTCACTGGCAGCAAACTCCAACCAACTAGCCTAGCAGCTGAGAGTAGAATGGAAGAATTCCCCCATAAATGTCTGCTTTAGAGCTTGATCCAATGGAAAATACACTCTGGCCTCCTTAGCTGGAACACACTCCCTGTGAGAAATCAATTAAGTCAAAAGAACTGTCTTTTGTGAAAATCCGCCTTTCTAAATCTCAGAAACAAAAATCCTTTCCACAGTAAAACAAGGCAGCCAAACAAGACCTACAAGTGGAAATCCAGTAATTTATCAGGGCAGTCATCTAAAGCCGATTTCTTACAACATTGCTCTGGCTTTTTTTTTCTCCTCTTGAGATATTAAAGGGGAGAACCCCCTTTTCATTCATTATTTGCTGAATTCATATAAAAAGTTTAGTTACTATGTAAACATCACAGGCAACTACTTAGATTACTCAAAACATATTTCCATATCAGATTCACTGATTCAGTACTCTGAGATTATAGAAAGTGAGTTACTTTGCGAGGAAGACAAATTTCATTAACAACGCTACTGTTTTTACAGACTTCATTCCCACATTTGACAGTACGTTTTTATTTTTATTTTTTTTTAAGATTTTATTTATTTATGAGGGGTGGGAAGCAGAGGGAGAGGGACAAGCAAACTCCATACTCAGCACAGACCTCAGGCTCTATCTCAGGATCTTGGGATCATGACCTGAGCTGAGACCCAGAGTCAGATGCTTAACCAACTGAGCCACCCAGGCACCCTCAACAGCACACTTTCAAATCAGTCTATGAATCAATCAGAACCTAATTGTTTCTTCAGACCTCATCTATCTAAAAGAAGCTAATTAAGGAAGCAGAACCTTAGACAACAGCTAAAAGTTCAGAAATAGAGGAAAAATACCTGTATTAAATACTGAAATGTAACTGCTTCTATATTTTGATCTCAAGGTTTGCTATAAAAGTGAATCCTAGAGACCAAGACAATGGCTCAGTTGTTATCTCATATGTTTATAGTTACCATGTACAACATTGTGCATTTAAAAGCTCTTAAATTTGCCAGGAAGCTGACATGACAAAAGAGAACCTTTATCTTTAAAAATATTTTTAAAGGATTTTTTTTCCTGAAATAGAGGTCTAAGTTGTGTCAGCTTATTGGCAGCATCCAATTTTGCATGTTCCACATTAATTATTTTGACTTTTCTACCCCAAATTAACCCATTTTCCCCACCTTTGGGTTAGAATGTATCTGGCTAATATGGTAATTGTAATAATACCAACCTATGTTAATCTTAAATTTTATCCTCCAATATGCAACAGAACAACATTCATTGAATATGATAAAAAGTCCTCATGCCCATGCTGTGCCATTTCTTTGTGCTATAATAAGGGAAATTCTTTTGTCTATGATTATAAAAAGGAAACTTGGAAGTCTCCATTTCTACATAGCTTTATAGAATGCAGTTTCATATTTTATAACTACATAAATAGTTGACAAATTATAAAAATATATAAACATCACTTGGTATCTACAACATTTTAAATTTTCTATTCTTGATCTGTTTTGGTTATGTTTTTCCTAAGATCATTTCCATTTTGCCAGCATTAGTCTTTAGCTTTTTACAATTAGATCAGTTCTCTCTTCTCTAAATTTGATTCTAGTTTCAGAGGAACTGGTTTTGTGTATAAACCCAGACACAAAGATGCACAAAATCTATACTATGCTTTTAAATCCATATAATTTCTATACTCTTAGTAAAATACAAAAGCAAAAAGACATTTGCAGTCATTGCTTGGTGTCAGATGGAGTTTGAAGCTAGGCTCTATTGTTGATTTCATTGGGGGAGATTATTTAAATTCTCTGAGCTTTGTTTCTCCATCTATAAATGGGGAAAATAATTCTTACATCAAAATCTCTTAGGTGTACAAGAGGGATGGAAAGAGGTTTATACAAAATGATGATTATATAAAGGGTATCATGGTACTTGGCACATATTAAAAAGTGGTAATTTTATTTGTGTACACAGCTCTACACAGGAAATTTTTTAAAGCTCAAACCTATCCAGATCTAATGTTTAGATAGTTGGATATTCAAAAGGACAATTACATGATTGTTTAATCTTTAAATAGGACTCTAAGTCTAGGGATTAGAAAAACAATGTTATTCACTACTACTTTTACATAAAAGGCAAGAGGATCTGAAACACCTAGATTTATAGACCTCTCTTGTCCTTTGCCGTAATTGCCATGCCCAAATGATACTGATATGAAGAGAAACCCTCCACTTCGGGGAACTGAAAATTCACAGAAGGCTTGAAGTTACAGGGAATCACCATATTCAGAAAAGATGGCGGCCACCTGGGAGAATAAGCTTTCAGTGCAGTTTTCAAAACATAAGAACAATGATGTTTGGAAACTTTCTGCACTTAAAAGGGGAAAGGAAAGTCAGGAAAGTAAATCTTTTCCCTTAAGGAAGTTCTTAACAGTATTTATAGCTAATAGACAGTAGAACGGTGGGAAGACATTTTGCTAAACATCAAAACCAATTATGTGACTACACTTAACCTCTCTGAGTGGTGACCTCACTTCTCTGGAACAGGAGAGCTTAGTATCAAACTGTATTTTATTTTTGGAAAAGAATTAGTTATTGTTAGTTTCAAGAACATGACTTCATGTCACAGACAAAATACTGAGTGAGAACAGCCAGACAAAAGAAAGTAAAAAAAATACAGTGCCACTTACATGAAGTCAGGAACCAAAGAAACTAATTTCTTAGTGATTGAAGTCAGAAGAGTGGTTATCTTTGTGGAGAGGAATTGATTGATTGATTGATTGACTTTTTAAAGATTTTATTTATTTGACAGAGAGACACAGAAAGAGAGGGAACACAAGCAGGGGGAGTGGGAAAGGGAGAAGCAGGCTTCCCGCTGAGCAGGAAGCCCAATGCGGGGCTCGATCCCAGGACCCTGGGATCATGACTTGAGCCAAAGGCAGACACGTAATGACTGAGCCACCCAGGTGCCCCTGGAGAGGGATTTATTGAGTGGGAGGACCACAAGGGAGCCTTCTGGGGACTGGAAATGTGGTAGCTAATGGGTGTGTACAGAAGTTAAAAATTCATCAAGCTATAAAAATAAGATCTACGCACTTTAGTATTGTGTATGTTACACATTAAAAAATTTAAAAATATATGTCACAGTATTTGGAGCATCTTCAAAAATACATTATAGTTTAGACTTTTACATAATGACTACAAAATGATTTCTACTCCTGATTGCATTTTCTGAGCCTGTAAATGTGATTGATTTCTTCATGGAGTCTCAAAAAAAATAATTGAGATTCTTGAGAAAATTAACACACAGCACTGCATAAATAGTGTATAATTTACTAATAAGATATTTTCTTTGGGGGCACATGGGTGGCTCAGTCGGTTAATCATCTGACTGTTGGTTTCAGCTCAGGTCATGATCTCATTGTTTCTAACACTGAGCCAGGCACAGGGCTCCACACTCCACAGGAAGTCTGTTTGAAGAGTCGCTCCCTCTGCCCTTCCCCCAACTCATGAGTGTGGGTGTGCACGCTCTCTCTCAAGTAAATAAATCTTTTAAAAAGAAGATATTTTCATATAAAGATAGATTTTATACCCCTTTTCCGTATCTGTCCTATGGCTAGGTTTTTTTATACCTAAAAGGATTCATTTATTAACTAGAATATCTTATTCTGTGACCATGAAGACAAGTAGAAAAGCAATTGATAATTGGTATTGCATTCTAGAGCAATGCTACCCAATGAAACTATCTGTGATGATAGAAATATTCTATGTCCTTGCTGCCAATATAGTAGCCACTAGCCACATGTGACTATAAGTACTTACAATGTGGTTAGTGTGACTAGGGAACTTAATTTTAAATTTATTTAAATTTAACAAGTTTAAATTTAAATAGCCACATATGGCTAGTGGCTACCATGTTGGACAGCACAATTCTAGAGCTTAAAAAAATAATTTCATGTAGAAACATCGGGGGGCGGAGCAAGATGGCGGAGGAGTAGGAGACCTGGATTTCGTCTCCTCTCAGGAATTCAGCTGGATAGGGATCAAACCATTCTGAACACCTACAAACTCAACAGGAGATCGAAGAAAAGAATAGCAACAACTCTCTGAACAGAAAAGCGATCACTTTCTGGAAGGTAGGACGTGCGGAGATGTGAATCCAAGGCGATTTTCGGGAGGATAGATGGCGGGGGAGGGGCCTCCGTCGGCCGCTTCTGGCAAGTGATAGAGCAGCAGAGCACAAAATCGGAACTTTTAGAAGTCAGCTCCGCTGAGGGATGTCACTCCGGTGGCTAAACGGGGGATGGAACCCTCGAGGGACAGTGTGGTCTCAGGACACTCAGGGTCACAGAAAGACAGGGGGTGCCTGAGTGTGGCAGAGCTCCCAGGTATCACAGCAGGGAAGCCGGCTGCAGAGGCGGAGCCCAGGCGTGGGCTCTCAGCTCGGGGTGGCCATAAACCGGGATCCGCGGCACAGTCGGGCCCCTGCTCCTCCAGCAGGGACCCAACAAGCGGCAGATCCAGGGAGACTCACCTTCCTCCCCCGGGAGGAGCGGCGCGGGAGTGCACCACACGGATCTGCTGGGTTTGGAGACTCCACACCGAGTCGGATGCCAGAGATAGAAACGCGGGGTCACAGGCCGGGTGAGCATGGAGTGCAGCTGGAGACGGGGAGACGGGAGTGACTGACGGCTTTTCTCTGGGGGCTCACTGAGGAGCAGGGCCCCGAGTTCTCGGCTCCTCCGGGGCGGAGATTGGGAGGCTGCCATTTTCACTCTCCGCCTCCAAAGCAGTACGGAAAGCTTGCAGGGAACAAAAACTCACGAGAGCAAACCCGAGCAGATTACGTAGCCCGGACCGGGCAAGGGCGGGGCAATTCTGCCTCCGGCAAAGACATTTGGGAACCATGGCAACAGGACCCTCCCCCAGAAGATCAGCAAGAACAGCCAGCCAAGACCAAGTTTACCAATCAATGAGAACGGCAGAACTCCAGCACTAGGGGAATACAGCACATAGAATTCATGGCTTTTTTACCATGATTCTTTAGTCTTCCAAAGTTAATTATTTTTTTTAACTGTCTTTTTTCTTTTTTTTTTTTTGAGTTTTTCTTTTTCCCTTTTTCAACCAACATCTTATCAATCCCTTTTTTAAAAAACATTTTTATTTTTCATTTTTAGAGTCATATTCTATCCCTTCATAGTAGTTACCCGTATTTTTGGCATATATATATAAGTTGTTCTCTCTTTAAATTCTGAGATAGTTTCTTCTAACAGATCAAAATATACTCTAAATCTCTAGTGTATGGTTTTTTTCTACTCCCCTGCCTGATCACATTCTCTCCCTTTTTATTTTCTTTTTTTTATATCCTCTTCTTTCTTTTTTCAAACAACTTGTCAATTCTTTTTATAAAATTTTTTATAATTTCCTCTTTACAGTCATATTCCATCCCTTCATCATGTCAACCCTTATTTTTGTACACATATAAGTTTTTCTTTCTTTAAACTTTTGGGAGGCACTTTCTTTTAACAGACTAAAATACACCCAAAATCTAGTGTGTGGCACTGGTCTATATACCAGCCTGATCATATTTGATCACATTCTGTTTTTGTTTTGTTTTGTTTTGTTCTGTTTTTGTTTTATTTTTATCTTTTTCTTTTTTTTTTCTTTTTCTTTTTTCTCTCTTTCCCTTTCGTTTCCCACTGCTTCAGGTCTTTTCTAATTTGTTTAGAGTATATTTTCTGGGGACATTGTTACCCTGCTAGCATTTTGTTCTCTCATTATTCTCCTCTGCACAACATGACAAGACGGAAAAAATCACCTCAACAAAAAGAACAAGAGGTAGTACCGACTGCCACGGATCTACTCAATACGGACATTGGTACGATGTCAGATCTAGAGTTCAGAAACATCACTTTAAAGATACTAGCTGGGCTTGAAAAAAGCATGGAAGTTATTAGAGAAACCCTTTCTGGAGAAGTAAAAGAACTAAAATCTAACCAAGTAGAAATCAAAAAGGCTCTTCATGAGGTGCAATCAAATATGGGGGCGTTAACTGCTAGGATAAATGAGGCATAAGAGAGAATCAGTGATATAGAAGACCAAATGATGGAAAATAAAGAAGCTGAGAAAAAGAGAGAGAAACAACTACTGAATGATGAGGGCAGAATTCGAGAGATAAGCGATACCATAAGATGAAACAACATTAGAATAATTGGGATCCCAGAAGAAGAAGAAAGAGAGGGGCAGAAGGTATAATGGAGCAAATTATAGCAGAGAACTTCCCTAATTTGGGGAAGGAAACAGGCATGAAAATCCAGTAAGCACAGAGAACCCCTCCCAAAATCAATAAAAATAGGTCAACAGCCCAACATCTAATAGTAAAACTTACGAGTCTCATAGACAAAGAGAAAATCCTGAAGGAAGCTCAGGAGAAGAGATCTGTAACCTACAATGGTAGAAACATTAGATTGACAACAGACCTATCCACAGAGACCTGGCAGGCCAGAAAGGACTGGCGTGATATCTTCAGAGCACTAAATGAGAAAAATATGCAGCCAAGAATACTCTATCCAGCAAGGCTGTCATTGAAAATTGAAGGAGAGATAAAAAGCTTCCAGGACAAACAAAAACTAAAGGAATTTGCAAACACAAAACCAGCCCTACAAGAAATCTTGAAAGGGGTCCTGGGTCCTCTAAGCAAAGAGAGACCCTAAAAGCAACATAGACCAGAAAGGAACACAGACAATATACGGTAACAGTCACCTTACAGGCAATACAATGGCACTAAATTCCTATCTTTCAATAGTTACCCTGAATGTAAATGGGCTAAATGCCCCAATCAAAAGACACAGGCTAACAGACTAGATTAAAAAACAAGACCCATCGATATGCTGTCTGCAAGAGACTCATTTTAGAACCAAAGACACCCCCAGATTGAAAGTGAGGGGGTGGAATACCATTTACCATGCTAATGGACACCAAAAGAAAGGTGGGGTGGCAATCCTTATATCAGACAAATTAGATTTTAAACCAAAGACTATAATAAGAGATGAGGAAGGACACTATATCCTACTTAAACAGTCTGTCCAACAAGAAGATCTAACAATTGTAAATATCTATGCCCCTAACATGGGAGCAGCCAATTATATAAGGCAATTAATAACAAAAGCAAAGAAACACATTGACAACAATACAATAATAGTGGGGGACTCTAACACCCCCCTCACTGAAATGGACAGATCGTCTAAGCAAAAGATCAACAAGGAAATAAAGACTTTAAATGACACACTGGACCAAATGGACTTCACAGACATATTCAGAATATTCCATCCCAAAGCAACGGAATGCACATTCTTCTCTAGTGCCCATGGAACATTCTCCAGAATAGATCACATCCTAGGTCACAAATCATGTCTCAACTGGTACCAAAAGATTGGGATCATTCCCTGCCTATTTTCAGACCACAATGCTTTGAAACTGGAACTCAATCACAAGAGGAAGGTTGAAAAGAACTCAAATACATGGAGGCTAAAGAGCATCCTACTGAAGAATGAATGGGTCAACCAGGAAATTAAAGAAGAATTTTAAAAATTCATGGAAACCAATGAAAATGAAAACACAACTGTTCAAAGTCTTTGGGATGCAGCAAAGGCAGTCCTAAGAGGAAACTATATAGCAATACAAGCCCTTCTCAAGAAACAAGAAAGGTCTCAAATACACAACCTAACCCTACACCTAAAGGAGCTAGAGAAAAAACAGCAAATAAAGCCTAAACCCAGCAAGAGAAGAGAAATAATAAAGATCAGAGCAGAAATCAATGAAATAGAAACCAAAAGAACAGTAGAACAGATCAACGAAACTAGGAGCTGGTTCTTTGAAAGGATTAACAAGATTGATAAACCCCTGGCCAGACTTATCAAAAAGGAAAGAGAAAGGACCCAAATCAACAAAATCATGAATGAAAGAGGAGCAATCACAACCAACACCAAAGAAATACAAACAATTATAAGAACATATTATGAGCAACTCTATGCCAGCAAATTAGATAACCTGGAAGAAATGGATGCATTCCTAGAGATGTATCAACTACCAAAACTGAATCAGGAAGAAATAGAAAACCTAAACAGACCTATAACCACTAAGGAAATTGAAGCAGTCATTAAAAATCTCCCAAAAAAACAAAAGCCCAGGGCCAGATGGCTTCCCAGGGGAATTCTACCAAACATTTCAAGAAGAATTAATACCTATTCTTCTGAAACTGTGCCAAAAAATAGAAATGGAAGGAAAACTTCCAAACTCATTTTATGGGGCCAGCATTACCTTGATCCCAAAACCAGACAAAGACCCCATCAAAAAGGAGAATTACACACTAATATCCCTGATGAACATGGTTGCAAAAATTCTCACCAAAATAGTAGCCAATAGGATCCAACAGTACATAAGAAGGATTATTCACCATGACCAAGTGGGATTTATCCCTGGGCTGCAAGGTTGGTTCACCATCCGCAAATCAATCAACATGATACAATACATTAACAAAAGAAAGAACAAGAAACATATGATCCTCTCAATAGATGCAGAAAAAGCATTTGACAAAGTACAGCATCCTTTCTTGATCAAAACTCCTCAGAGTATAGGCATAGAGGGACCATACCTTAATATCATAAAAGCCATCTATGAAAAAGCTACAGCGAATATCATTCTCAATGGGGAAAAACAGAGCTTTCCCCCTAAGGTCAGGAACGCGGCAGGGATGTCCACTATCACCACTGCTATTCAACATAGTACTAGAAGTCCTAGCCACAGCAATCAGACAACAAAAAGAAATAAAAGGCATCCAAATTGGCAAAGAAGAAGTCAAACTCTCACTCTTTGCAGATGATACGATACTTTATGTGGGAAACCCAAAAGACTCCACCCCAAAACTGCTAGAACTCATACAGGAATTCAGTAAAGTGGCAGGATATAAAATCAATGCACAGAAGTCAGTGGCATTCCTATACACCAACAACAAGACAGAAGAAAGAGAAATTAAGGAATCGATCCCATTTACAATTGCACCCAAAACCATAAGATACCTAGGAATAAATCTAACCAAAGAGGCAAAGGATCTATACTCAGAAAACTATAAAATACTCATGGAAGAAATTGAGGAAGACACAAAGAAATGGAAAAACGTTCCATGCTCATGGATTGGAAGAACAAATATTGTGAAGATGTCAGTGCTACCTAGAGCAATCTACACATTCAAGGCAATCCCCATCAAAATACCATCCACTTTTTTCAAAGAAATGGAACAAATCATCCTAAAATTTGTATGGAACCAGAAAAGACCCCGAATAGCCAGTGGAATCTTGAAAAAGAAAAGCAAAGCAAAGCCGGCGGCATCACAATTCCGGACTTCCAGCTCTGTTACAAAGCTGTCATCATCAAGACAGTATGGTACTGGCACAAAAACAGACACATAGATCAATGAACAGAATAGAGAGCCCAGAAATAGACCCTCAACTCTATGGTCAACTCATCTTTGACAAAGCAGGAAAGAATGTCCAATGGAAAAAAGACAGTCTCTTCAACAAATGGTGTTGGGAAAATTGGATAGCCACATGCAGAAGAATGAAACTGGACCATTTCCTTACACCACACACAAAAATAGACTCCAAATGGTTGAAAGACCTAAATGTGAGACAGGAGTCCTTCAAAATCCTACAGGAGAACACAGGCAACAGCCTCTTTGACCTCAGCCGCAGCAGCTTCTTCCTAGAAACATCGCCAAAGGCAAGGGAAGCAAGGGCAAAAATGAACTATTGGGACTTCATCAAGATAAAAAGCTTTTGCAAAGTAAAGGAAACAGTCAACAAAACCAAAAGACAACTGACAGAATGGGAGAAGATATTTGCAATTGACATATCAGATAAAGGGCTAGTATCCAAAATCTATAAAGAACTCATCAAACTCAACACCCAAAGAACAAAGATCCAATCAAGAAATGGGCAGAAGACATGAACAGATATTTTTCCAAAGAAGACATCCAAATGACCAACAGACACATGAAAAATTGCTCAGCATTGCTCGGCATCAGGGAGATCCAGATCAAAACCTCAATGAGATACCACCTCACACCAGTCAGAATGGCTAAAATTAACAAGTCAGGAAATGACAGATGTTGGCGGGGATGCGGAGAAAGGGGAACCCTCCTACACTGTTGGTGGGAATGCAAGCTGGTGCAGCCACTCTGGAAAACAGTATGGAGGTTCCTCAAAAAGTTGAAAATAGAGCTACCACCTGACCCAGCAAATACACTACTGGGTATTTACCCCAAAGATACAAATGCAGGGATCCGAAGGGGTACATGCACCCTGATGTTTATAGCAGCAATGTCCACAATAGCCAAACTGTGGAAAGAGCCAAGATGTCCATCGACAGATGAATGGATAAAGAAGAGGTGGTATATATATACAATGGAATATTATGCAGCCATCAAAAGGAATGAGATCTTGCCATTTGTAATGACGTGGATGGAACTGGAGGGTATTATGCTGAGTGAAATAAGTCAAACAGAGAAAGACATGTATCATATGACCTCACTGATATGAGGAATTCTTAATCTCAGGAAACAAACTGAGGGTTGCTGGAGTGGGGGGTGGGTTGGGGGATGGGGTGGCTGGGTGATGGACAGGGGGTTGGGTATGTGCTCTGGTAAGCGCTGTGAATTGTGCAAGACTGTTGAATCTCAGATCTGTACCTCTGAAACAAATAATGCAATATATGTTAAAAAGAAAAAAAAAAAGAAGAATGTAGCAGTAGGGGAAGAATGAAGGGGGGGAAATCGGAGGGGTAGACGAACCATGAGAGACGATGGACTTTGAAAAACAAACTGAGGGTTCTAAAGTGGAGGGGGGTGGGAGGATGGGTTAGCCTGGTGATGGGTATTGAGGAGGGCATGTTCTGCATGGAGCACTGGGTGTTATGCACAAACAATGAATCATGGAACACTACATCTAAAACTAATGATGTAATGTATGGGGATTAACATAACAAAAAAAATTTTTTTTAAATAATTTCATGTATTTTTTCATGTTTTAGAACAAACCTGCACATATTATTTCCAGTTTACAAATGTTAGAGCTAAAGCTGAGGGTGGCAAAGGGATTTGAGCAAGATTCGCTTGGCAGAATTTTAATTCTTTTATAATATACCTCACAGCTTCTCTGGCTACCCCATGGTCTCTACTATCTCCTTTCCTGTCACTTAGTTACTCTCAGAAAAAGGACTGCTTTTAAAAATATAACACATTTTAATAGTTATTGAAAACATTAAATCACATAGAAGAAAAAAGACTTAATTTGTCATCCCCAAACTTCAAATGTTTTAATGGCTCTTAGAATGAATCTTAAACCTTTCCACATGACCCACGAGCCTCATATCATCAGAACCCTCATTTCTAGTGTGACATCTCAGTTGAACCTTGTGACTATCGAATTGTTCTTTATGCTTTCTGGAAGGGTGGGCTCTCAGGGCATAGCACGGCTGACTTCTTGTCACCTCTTCAGACATCGGTTCTTGACCAGCCAGGCCAAAGCGGAATCTGTACTCTCCCCTGTTCTCCTTTTCACTTCTATTCTAATACATCAAATGTTTCTCTGGTTTTATTTTGTCTTTAAAGATTGATTGATTGATTGATTGATTGATTGATTGATTTGAGAGAGAGAGCACAAATGGGAGGGACAGCGGGATAGGGAGAATCTCAAGTAGACTCCCCACTGAGTGTGGAGTCCGACTCTGGGCTCGATCCCATGACCCTGAAATCATGACCTGAGCTGAAACCAAGAGTCAGACACTTAATTGACTGCGCCACCCAGGCACCCCTCTCTGGTTTTATTTACAGTGTTTCCAGATGAGTACGAGAAATTTGAAGTTACATTGATTTACACAAGTGTGGACACTGGCTTATGTAATTGGATAAAAAAGAGGCCATTTTTTTCCCTCTCTCTTAACAGTGAAGCAACTTTTTCCCAGAGGTTCAGCACAATCTTCCTCTCATGTTTAATTGGCTAGAATTGTTTACATGACCATCCTGAACCAACATCTGAGGTCAGGTGAATTTAAAAACTGCTTTAATTAGGTTTGAGTTGCTCAACCAATTGCTTGCAAAGAAATGGAATTACTTTTAGAACAATTGTGTTCATACCTACTACTAGGATAGACATCAGCTTGCCCAGAAGTATATGAGCTATATGGGGAAAAAGTAAATCCCCAAACATCAGAGCAAATAGATGCTGGGGAGGAAAACATAATGTGCACTACAACCCAGTTTTAGTTCTCATAGCACTGTTGCCACCTAAAGTGGTTTATAGGCTTTTAATAAAGTTGATTTTCTTCAGTTTCCCCAAACTCATAAGAAGAGGGATCTGGTATGGTTGGTCCACTGCTGCATCCTCAGAGACTAAGTTTGACACATGGCATATTAATAAATTTCTCCTGTCAAAATAAAGGTCACTCTACCACTCCACTCCACTTGTTCTTTTTTTCCTAGCGAAATTCCACTCATTCTTTTGGTCTTGACCTTGATATCACTTTCTCTACTAAAATGTTACTTACCTACCAAATTTAGTATCCCAGAGCAGCACGTGTATTTAATTGTGTATTTAATAATCTCTGTCTATCACAAGACCATAAACTCCAAGATGTTGATCCTCTCTTTCTAACTTGGTCACTGTTGTATTGACAATGTTGAGCATTATTTCTACAATACAGCAGATACTCTCTATATATTTGCTGACTAAAGGAATAAATGAAGGAAACAATACATATAGGTTCTGTTTGAAAGTGTCTTTTCTTTCAGCTAATGTGTCCTTTAGGGGAGAAAAAGTATTGGAATCATCAGTTTAGTGTTTTAATATGGCAACCCTACTGTAACAATTTAAGGTGGCAAAAGCCTATAGTTACCATAAATAATATATAAATTAAGAACTGTGTAGCAAACAAGCAGATGGATGCCAGTACTGATGTCCACAGGAAAGTCTGCTGAAGTATGGCTGGGCCTTATCAAGTAAAACATTGATGTTAGGATCTGGCCTCATGCCTTAAAAAAAAAAAAAAAAACAGCTTTTGGTGCTCAGGAATAAAGAGGTCTTCAGGGAACTGAAAGAAGTGAGAGTTATTAATTTATGATGAGAAAAAACTGTGACATGAACTAGATTAATTGAAGTCCAAATTACCAAAGCATTCTTTCCCTGAATCATGCTACATGGGACGTCAGACATCAGTAATGTGCTTTAGTAGGTGTAAATTTAAAAAACAAACAAAAATACCTGTCTATCTAATCTATCTATCTATCATCTATCTATCTATCTATCTATCTATCTATCTATCTATCTATCATCTATCTGCCATAGTTAAGATATGTTTAAGTTCTTCCACACTGTGTAAATAACTTTGCCAATTGTATGAAAATTAAAGTCAGTTGATCAAGACAAATTTTAGCCAAAACAATGGGAAAACTGCTTACTATAGAGCTTTGCCAAGTCAACCAGAGTATTCGAATACTTAGGCAATATATTACAAAATTCTGCTTTAATATCCTCGTGCTTTCTGTTTGATTCCTATCCTGATGATCCTAAGCTTCCATTTTACTTTATAGTGTTATGTATAGATACAATTTTTTAATGCTATAGTGGTTTGTGTTTGTTTGTTTTTTGTCATAGTCTTAATTACCAATGAAACTTGCCTGTTCCTACAACAGGTTCCTTGATTAAAGAGATTATTTTCATCATATTCAAACTTTTTGTTTAGCTTAGTACTTCAGGGCAAGCTAACTTTTCATTAAGTATGAGTTTTATGGTTAAAACTTCTACATAAACTTTAAAATATACTTCATTTAAGCCCAAAAGACGGAATCGTGTTCTATTTCATTTTCTACACTTTCCTTTGTCAAGATATCTACTCAAGTTTGGAATTCCATAAAACTTTTGATGTCAACTCATATTACCAGCCACTTTTTCTTTTGCTTTATTCAGCTGGACTTCTTGTCAACTAGAGCTTCTGACAACTGTGAAAACACTATTTTAGATTCTTTGAGTAAATTCAAAAGAGATGGGTTAATTTGCTTTGTAGTCCTTGGTGTTATAAGTCATCTTCAATATGTCATTGCTCTTATTATTTCTTTATTATTTCCACATAGGCACATATTGTTTTCCTTTTTATATTTTCTTTTCTATGGTCATCTTGATGTAACGTGAGAGATGAACTTTATTTCTGAAAAAACCAATGTGACATGACCTAAACAACATTGACTACACAGAGGGATTATTGTTGACATGCTTGCCTGAGGTCTTCTAATAATTATGGATGTGTTTGGCATTTGAACATTTTTCATGGAAACTTAAGATGTTTAAAAGATGTTTATATTTTATGTGGGGCTAGAAATATATTATTATTTTAAATAAGATAATGTCTCCTCAAATCTAACCAAAAAAAAATAGTAAACCTTTAATTATTTTTTAATTTTATTTATTTTTAAAGATTTTATTTATTTATTTGACAGAGAGAGATAGCGAGAGCAGGAACACAAGCAGGGGGAGTGAGAGAGGGAGAAGAAGGGTTCCTGCCGAGGGGCAGGAAGCCCGATGTGGGGCTTGATCCCAGGACCTGGGATCATGACCTGAGCTAAAGGCAGACGCTTAACGACTGAGCCACCCAGGTACCCCATATTTTTTTAAAGATTTACTTATTTATTTTAGAGAGAGAGAGCATGTGGCGGGGAAGGGCAGAGAGAGAGGGAGAGAGAGTCTTAAGCAGACTCTGAGCACAGAGCCCGATGCGGGGCTCAATCTTACGACTCTGAGATCATGACCTGAGCTGAAACCAAGAGTTGGACGCTTAACCAGTTATCTACCCAGGTGTCCCAAAAAATCAGTAAACCTTTTAAAAGGTTTAAAAGGTTTAAGCTAGTTTATTTTTTGAAAAAAAAAAAAGGGAATTGCATGACCAGAGTGTATGATAGTTGGTAACAGAATGTAGTAAACAGGGGACTTCTTTCCTTCCTTTCTTTGCTTCCTTTCTTAGGCTTTCTAGGAGTGAATAAGAATGATCTTCTAAACTATGGCAGGATTAATCAGAACAAATTTCTTATCTGTGCTAGTTAAATGGCAATCTATAAGCAAGACTTATAGATTGCTATCAGAACCTAGTACATGCACATGTGCACACACACACACACACACAAAACTAGGTAGGTCCTACCTGATATTTTTATAAACTCATATTGCCCCATGTAAGAGAACCTGAGTCATTAACACCCCTTAAGAAATTGATAGTTAAAAGCACATATTTTCATCTGCATATGCTGCATCGGTACACCACTGAGGAATGAATGAACAACTGCGGCTACTCTGGCTGCCACATGAACCCCAGCTCTGCCAAGACTGCCACTTCTCCCCTCTTTGTGCTGTCTTTCTTAGCCTTGCTGGCACCATCGTTGGTGTCTCTACTAAAAGTTGAATGAAAAGTAAAATCATACAACCCTATAGCTTTAAAGACAGGGAAAGAGTATCAGGAGGGGGGGTTAAAAGGAAAACAATGAATGAAGAAAGTAAAACGTAACCCAATAACCCAGCCAAACAAGACAATGGGTACAAACTGAAGTCACAGTGACCTTATTACCCAGACTTTACTAGTTTGTCTTCCATAGTTGGATGACCTCATCATCCCCTTTCCAAGTGTTCTTACTATGTGTCATGTTCTTCCATCCATAGTCCTGAGTTTTAAAACATGTGAGGAAGACGCTTCACCATTGTCAGGATAGCAGTACCTTCTAGAAGGGTGGCTGCCATGCCTAGAGTATTCTGCTGGTGCCTCAAAAGCTGCAAATCACTGGAGGTGACTGTGACCAAATATTATACTTTCAGTTTCCTATACTGGTAACAAAGTCTAGATACATCAGATTGGCTGCTAGAGACAGCTGTGGACATGGTACTGAGGAAAATATATTGAACCCCCTCCCCCACCTTTTGCCTTAGAGTTGGACAGACACCTACCAACTTTAGCTATGTTCACGGTAGCCAGTTCAATTTACTTAGCATCTCCTCCATCTCTGGGGCATTTAAATGGGTCCTTCTCCTCAATGATGAACAATGCAGACTTACTACCTTTGAAAATCATACTCTTCTCTCCTTCTAGAGACTTAGTGATGTGGAGGGCTAATAGACTACTTATTGTCTCATGACATCTGGACTGAGATATCTGTTTGGCCTCCATTACCCCACCTATTAACAATCACTCCCACCCTAAGACTATTTGTGTATTTAGCATAAGACATGTTCTATCTTCAAAATGTTTCCCCTTGCATCTGCTTCTCTATTCTCTCAGTTTCACTATGAAACACCACATGTTTAGCAGCCAGGTCAGTATCTAAGTCTTCTTGATGATTGCCACTCTCTATGAACAGCAATAAAAGTTGGGTAAATCCAAGATTTTCTCTGTTCATATCCATTCCTGTACTTTGTTCCCTGGCTTGTTTGTGCTTTAGTTCAACAAGGAGGGAAGAAGAAAGTCCCACTTGGTTCCACATTCAAGTCACATTCTCCAATTCAGGTTTTCCCCCCTGCTAAAGTTAATATGTTGGTTCTTATCCTACTCCTGTATCAATTTCTCAATTGGTTTAAAACCTAGCTGGTAGAGAAGGTGAGAAATAATTTTCTCCAAACTACAACACATTGTTTTTGTGAGATTGTCCTCTCTTCTCTCTCCCATTCCTTCTCCTCTCCTCTCTGATGCCTCTATCCCATTCTTACTCATTTTCCAAGCAGAGTAGTTCAAAGCTCTTTTTTTGTCCTATTGCAAACCATGCTGTTAGAGTCTCATTTTTCATTCTAAACAGTTTATCAGTTTATTTTGCTAAACAAAGCTCTTCTCTAAAAGAAATCTTGAGGGGCGCCTGGGTGGCTCAGTTGGTTAAGCGACTGCCTTCAGCTCAGGTCATGATCCTGGAGTCCCGGGATCGAGTCCCGCATCAGGCTCCCTGCTCAGTGGGGAGTCTGCCTCTCCCTCTGACTCTTCCCCTCTCATGCTCTCTCTCTATCACTATCTCTCTCAATAAATAAATAAAAATCTTAAAAAGATAAAAAAATAAAAAAGAAATAAAAGAAATCTTGAATTCAGCTATGATGATTTTCTCTTTTTACTGTCAATGGATCTTAGTCTTGTCTTACTCATTTGCTTAATGCATAATCTGTAAGTATTGATGCTTCATTCCTTGATAATTATGAAAGAATAAGTAATTATTCTATATAATTAACAAAATATTGTCTCAGCTATGCTCTAACTTTTCATTCTCTGCTTGAGAGTTTTATGTGTACATTCTGGAGGGAAAACAAATGAACAAGTAAACCAAAAATCAAAACAAAATGAAAGAATTCTTCACCTTTTCACATTTCTACCTCAGCTCATTAATTGGGAAAGTTTTAATAGTGGGTAAGTATCTGCCCTTGCCCCTACCTTTCCTTATCTCTCATGATGTCTTTCACAAAGGAGGAGAAATGACTTCTTTAATCTGAAAAACTAGGAGGAGTTTCTGGGTAGACATTATCTAGCCGGTCAGATTCTCTCTTAGAACCAGCTTACCCGCAGACCCCACTAGTTCTTCTCCATGCTACTTGTGTGATGATGTAATCTCACCAAGACAGCCCTGCCCTAGTTGTGGGATGTCACCATTGTCCATCTCCTCAACCTGTGAATGTGTACTTTAGTTCCATTCAGGAGGGAAAAAAGCAGAAAACCCAATCTTGGTCTAAATTCAATCCTACAGGGCGCCTGGGTGGCTCAGTTGGTTAAGCGACTGCCTTCGGCTCAGGTCATGATCCTGGAGTCCCGGGATCGAGTCCCGCATCGGGCTCCCTGCTCGGCAGGGAGTCTGCTTCTCCCTCTCATGCTCTCTGTCTCTCATCCTCTCTGTCTCAAATAAATAAATAAAATCTTTAAAATAAATAAATAAATAAATAAAAATAAATAAATTCAATCCTACAATCCAACCCTACCTCCAATTAAACTGATACTCTCTTCCTTATCTAACTCATATATCTATTTTTGAATTGGTACAGAATCTTTGTAGGGGAACTGATAAGAAACAAGACTATTCGATACTATAACACATTCTTTTTGTAGTGTTGATATTCTTTCCATATGGTATCATTGTGTTGACTGGATTCTCTGATTAGACAAAGAGCTGAAAATTGATAACTAAGTATCTCTATGTATGGACACAGTGTTAATTCTTGCCTAGCAGTAGTTACCAGAAGAGTAGCTTGGAATAATTAAAGTTAGGTGCTGTGGACTGAACTGTGTCCCCCTCAATTCATATGTTGAAGCCCTAACCTCCAGTGTGATGGTATTTTGAAAATGGGCCTTTGGGAGGTAGTTAAGTTTAGATGAGGTCATGGGGCCACGTGGGGCCCTCATCATGGAATTAGTGCCCTTAAGGAAGAGACATGAGAGAGCTTGCTCTTGCTCTCTATCTGCCATGTGAGGACACAGCAAGAGGGTAATCTGCAAGCCAGGAAGAAAGCCTCACTAGGACCCAACTGTGCTGACATCCTCGTCTTGGACTTTCAGCCTCCAGAACTGTGAGAAAATAAATGTCACTTGTTTAAGCCACCCAGTGTATGGCATTTTGTTACAGCACCCCAAGCTATGCCATTTAGTTATTCAAACTATATCAGCAGAACTTTCTAGCTGCATGGTATGGAGCAAGGAACTTCAGGCCTTTCAGCTTTTGTGATTTTATGGAGCGAGTGGTTTATTTTATGCCTACGGAAGAAATCTGAGTTTGTACCTATGTACCACAAAAAGCCTATAGCTGTTTTCAGGAGTGAAGGATGTGTTTTGGATATGGTTTAAACGAAAGTAATTAATGATAATGTGAAGAACAAAAAGAATATGGAGAGGGTAGACAGAGGTTTGAAAGACATAGCCAAATAAGTGATTGTTTCACTGGTTAGGTGAGGGTAAAGTACATCGAGTGAAGTGGGGATAGAAAAAAAAAATCAGATCCTTAAGTCATTTCTGATGCAGTATCAATAGAATTTTTTACAATTGAATACATATCATTAATCTGAATTAAAAATAGTTCAAGAAAAAACAGGCAAACAGGACCATGGATGGCCTCTATCCTTACCTTGAATAGCCTTTGCTTGAAGGCACTAAAGGTGTCTGGAGTAGGATTCTCTTTCCTATAACTGATTATTCCTATGACACATATATTTTCTTACTTAGTATAGTATGTTTTCTATATTCTCTGTTGTAAAATTGAAAAAAGATCTCCTACTTCTCTTCCATTATTATTATTTTTCTCCCTCTTTCTAACATGGTGATATTCATATCTACCAGTAAGAATGTGCAAGTCATAACGTAGCTTTAAGAAGACTTGTAACAGGAGATAAAAAAGAAAAAAAAACATTAAACAGGAGTCAAGACACCTCATCTAAATTCCTGTTTCATTCACTTGCTGTGTAACTGTAGAACAGCCATACTTTAGTGTGTCTTACTTGACTGAGAATGAAATCCTTAAGGAATTCTCATCTGCCACTCAATTTTCAGGCCTCCCCACACCCCAGTCTAGTAAGATTAGAAGCTACAGTATTAAACGTAAAATGTTCAAATATTGTTTTATGAATGAATATGGCATGCTAAGTGCTGTGTTCCATTCATTACCTATAATATCACATTTAATCCTTATATGATTATTTCTAATTTGCCTATTTATCCCCAGGATGTAGCCTGGGGCTAAGCATATGACAGATGTTCAACAAATGTTTCTTGAACTGAAAACTCCAACCTTTCTGATTTCAGATTCCTCATTTGTGAAATGAGAGTGCTGGAACACTTAATTTCCAAGATCATTCCAAGCTCCGGAAGTTCTATAACTAAGCACAGGGTGGGGTTGATTAGTCCTGGTCTCATCTCAGAGGATAAGATTTAATACATAATCATTATAAAATAGAGATCAGGGAAAAGAAAGATTTAATACAAGCACAAGTTGAACATATAAATGACTCATGAAATTGTTCTATACAATTTTTTTTTAAAGAAATTTATTTATTTATTTGACAGAAACAAACAAGAGAGGGAACACAAGCAAGGGGAGTGGGAGAGGGAGAAGCAGGCTTCCTGAGGAGCAAGGAGCCCGATGCGGGGCTCGATCCCAGGACCCTGGGATCATGACCTGAGCTAAAGGCAGATGCTTAACGACTGAGCCACCCAGATGCCCCTGTTCTATACAATTTAATCAAGAGATAGTGCAGATATCACCAAGGGAGAGTGCAGATATCACCAAGGGAATAGGAAAGATCTTAACGACTTTCTTTTTAACAAATAGAACAGGTAACAATTATTTAATGTATATGTGCCTAGATCATAAGTGTCAAAGATAATGTATTTATACTGATTATAAATAAAAAATCCTCAGTTAGTATTAATTCTGTACAATCATGTAGGCTCTTAAAGAAGACTCAATCCCTGCTCTTAAGACATAACTTAGGGAGATGAAGCATAAATACATGAACAGTTTCAATACATCTAGAAAATTATAATATTTTATTGGATGTTGGGGTAAAGAGACAAGAACTGCTCTAGGAGTAGACCAGCCCAAGGACTGTAGCAAAACCAGAAGGTGCGGAGCCCACTTCTAGCATACCTTCAATCCATTTGCAACAAACTAGGGTGGTGGGCACAGATTGGGAGGTTCTCTGGAACAAAAGCCCTCTCTGAGTGTACAAATATTACAGAATGAATTTAATTAAAGTTTGAAAGTTGGTACCATAGACTAGAATAGTACCTAGGGCTAAACCTCCATTTGCTTCTTCAAACGGTATCCAGTGTAACTTAAATTTCTATTTAGAAATTTTCCAGAGTTTCATATATATCCTCATTGCTATCAAACAGCATACTGTACTTAATGTAAAACTTAAAAATATTGTATTTAAAATCAAGAACACTATTACATTTTCCTATTTATGTTAAGCACATTAAAGTGAAAGAAATTCATGATTAAATTATAAACATGTATGAAATTATAGAAAAGTTTTGCTGGTATCATTACCAAGACTTCTGTGACCTAGTTGGAAAAAAAATTTTGCCATGTAAACATATTATGTATGTTCTATAAAAATGCTTAAGCAGGGGAGAGGAGCAAGATGGCAGAGGAGTAGGAGACCTAAATTTCGTCTGGTCCCAGGAATTCAGCTAGATAGGGATCAAACCATTCTGAACACCTAGGAACTCAACAGGAGACCAAAGAAAAGAATAGCAGCAACTCTGAACAGAAAAGCGACCACTTTCTGGAAGGTAGGACGTGTGGAGAAGTGAATCCAAGGTGATATTCAGGAGGATAGACGATGGGGGAGGGGGCCTCCATCAGCTGCTACTGGCAAGTGATAGAGCAGCGGAGCACAAAATCGGAACTTTTAGAAGTCGGCCCTGCTGAGGGACGTCGCTCCAGTGGCTAAGTGGGGGGTGTGGAACCCTCGCTGGGACAGTGTGGTGTCAGGACCCTTGGGGTCACAGAAAGACCGGGGGTGCCTGAGTGTGGCAGAGCTCCCAGGGATCAGAACAGGGAAGCCGGCTGCAGAGACAGAGCCAAGGAGTGGGCTCTCAGCTCCAGGTTGCTATACACTGTGATCCCCGGCACAGTTGGGCCACTGCTCTTCCAGCAGGGACCCAACAAGCGGCAGATCTGGGGAGACTCCCCTTCCTCCCCCAAGAGGAGTGGCGCGGGTCACGGGAGCACACCACAGGAACCTGCTGGGTTTGAAGACTTCACATGGGGTCATGTGCCAGAGATAGAAACATTCGGTCACAGGCCGGGGGAGCACGGAGTGCAGCCAGAGACCAGGGAGATGGGAGTGATTGACTGCTTTTCTCTGGGGGTGCACTGAGGAGTGGGGCCCTGAGTTCTCAGCTCCTCCGGGGCAGAGATTGGGAGGCCACCATTTTCACTCTCCTGCTCCAAAAAGGGTCAATCCCTTTTTTAAAAAACATTTTTATTTTTCATTTTAGGGTCCTATTCTATCCCTTCATAGTAGTTACCCTTATTTTTGGCATATATATATATGTTATTCTCTCATATATATATATATATCTCAGCTCCTCCAGGTCAGAGATTGGGAGGCCACCATTCTCACTGTACGGAAAGCTTGTAGGGAACAAAAGCTACAGAGAGCAAACCCGAGCAGATTACTTAGCCTGGCCCCTGGCAAGGGCGGGGCAATTCCACATCCGGCAAAGACATTTGGGAACCACGGCAACAGGACCCTCCCCCAGAAGATCAGCAACAACAGTCGGCCAAGACCAAGTTTACCAATCAATGAGAATGGCAGAACTCCAGAGCTAGGGGAATACTGCACATAGAATCCATGGCTATTTTACCATGATTCTTTAGTCTTTCAAAGTTAATTTTTTTAACCTTTTTTTTTTTTTTGAATTTTTCCTTTTCACTTTATCAACCAACATCTTATCAATCACTTTTTTAAAAACCACTTTTATTTTTCATTTTTAGAGTCATATTCTATCCCTTCATAGTAGTTAACCTTATTTTTGGTATATATATATATATAAGTTGTTCTCTCTTTAAAATTTTGGGATATAGTTTCTTGTAATAGGCCAAAATATACCCTAAATCTCTAGTGTATGGTTTTGTTGTAGTCTCCTGCCTGATCACATTCTCTCCCTCTTTTTTTTTAAATACTCTTCTTTATTTTTTCAACCAACTTCTTCTCTTATCAATTCCTTTTATAAAATTTTTTATAATTTTCATCTTTACACTTATATTCTATCTCTTCATCATATTTACCCTTATTTTTCTACATATATAATTTTTTCTTTCTTCAAAATTTTGGGAGGCACTTCCTTCTAACAGACCAAAATATGCCCAAATCTAGTGTTTTACACTGATCTATGCACCAGCCTGATCATATTTGATCATACTCTCTTTTTTTTTATCTTTTCCTTTTTCTTTTCTTTCCTTTTTTCTTTATTTCCCTTTCTTTTCCCCTGGTTTCAGGTGTCTTCTGATTTGCTTAGTGTATATTTTTCTGGGGTTGTTGTTGATTAGGGACCTAATCAATATGGACATTAGTAAGAAGTTGGAACTAGAGTTCAGAATGACGATTTTAGAGATACTAGCTGGGCTTGAAAAAAGCATAGAAGATATTAGAGAAACCCTTTCTGGAGATAATAAAAGAACTAAAATCTAACCAAGTCGAAATCAAAAAGGCTATTCATGAGGTACAATCAAAAATGGAGGCTCTAACTGCTAGGATAAATGAGGCAGAAGAGAGAATTAGTGATATAGAAGACCAAATGTTAGAAAATAAAGCATCTGAGAAAAAGAGAGAGAAACAACTACTGGATCATGAGGGCAGAATTCGAGAGATAAGCGGTACCATAAGATGAAACAACATTACAATAATTGGGATCCCAGAAGAAGAAGAAAGAGAGAGAGGGACAGAGGTATATTGGAGCAATTTATAGCAGAGAACTTCCCTAATTTGGGGAAGGAAACTGGCATCAAAATCCAGTAAGCACAGAGAACCCCTCTCAAAATCAATACAAATAGGTCAACACCCTGACATCTAATAGTAAAACTTACGAGTCTCAGAGACAAGGGAAAATCCTGAAAGCAGCTCGGGAGAAGAGATCTGTAACCTACAATGGTAGAAACATTAGATTGGCAACAGACCTATCCACAGAGACCTGGCAGGCCAGAAAGGACTGGCATGATATATACAGACCACTAAATGAGAAAAATATGCAGCCAAGACTACTTTATCCAGCTAGGCTGTCACTGAAGATAGAAGGAGAGATAAAAAGCTTCCACGACAAACAAAAACTAAAGGAATTTGCAAACACGAAACCAGCCCTACAAGAAATATTGAAAGGGCTCCTCTAAGCAAAGAGAGACCCTAAAAGTAACATAGACCAGAAAGGAACACAGACAATATACAGTAACACTCACCTTACAGGCAATACAATTGCACTAAATTCATATCTTTCATAGTTACCCTGAATGTAAATGGGTTAAATGCCCCAATCAAAAGACACAGGCTATCAGACTGGATCAAAAAGCAAGACCCATCGATATGCTGTCTGCAAGAGACTCATTTTAGACCCAGACACATCTAGATTGAAAGTGAGGGGGTGGAAAACCATTTACCATACTAATGGACACCAAAAGAAAGGTGGGGTGGCAATCCTTATATCAGACAAATTAGAATTTAAACCAAAGACTATAATAAGAGATGAGGAAGGACACTATGTCCTACTTAAAGGGTCTTCCAACAAGAAGATCTAACAATTGTAAATATCTATGCTCCTAACATGGAAGCAGCCAATTATATAAGCCAATTAATAACAAAAGCAAAGAAACACATTGACAACAATACAATTAACAGTGGGAGATTTTAACACCCCCCTCACTGAAATGGACAGATCATCTAAGTAAAAGATCAACAAGGAAATAAAGACTTTAAATGACACACTGGACCAAATGGACTTCAAAGATGTATTCAGAACATTCCATCCCAAAGCAACAGAATACACATTCTTCTCTAATGCCCATGGAACATTCTCCAGAATAGATCACATCCTAGGTCACAAATCAGGTCTCAACTGGTACCAAAAGATTAGAAACATTCCCTGCATATTTTCAGACCACAATGCTTTGAAACTAGAACTCAATCACAAGAGGAAGGTTGAAAAGAACTCAAATACATGGAGGCTAAAGAGCATCCTACTAAAGAATGAATGTGTCAACCAGGAAATTAAAGAAGAATTTTAAAAATTCATGGAAACCAATGAAAATGAAAACACAACTGTTCAAAATCTTTGGGATGCAGCAAAGGCAGTCCTAAGAGGAAACTATATAGCAATACAAGCCTTTCTCAAGAAACAAGAAAGGTCTCAAGTACACAATCTAACCCTACACGTAAAGGAGCTATAGAAAAAAACAGCAAATAAAGCCTAAACCCAGCAGGAGAAGAGAAATAATAAAGATCAGAGCAGAAATCAATGAAATAGAAACCAAAAGAACAGTAGAACAGATCAACGAAACTAGGAGCTGGTTCTTTGAAAGGGTTAACAAGATTGATAAACCCCTGGCCAGACTTATCAAAAAGAAAAGAGAAAGGACCCAAGTAAATAAAATCATGAATGAAAGAGGAGCAATCACAACCAACACCAAAGAAATACAAACAATTATAAGAACATATTATGAGCAACTCTATGCCAGCAAATTAGATAACCTGGAAGAAATGGATGCATTCCTAGAGATGTATCATCTACCAAAACTGAACTAGGAAGAAATAGAAAACCTGAACAGACCTATAACCACTAAGGAAATTGAAGTAGTCATAAAAAATCACCCAGCAAACAAAAGCCCAGGGCCAGATGGCTTCCCAGGGGAATTCTACCAAACATTTCAAGAAGAATTAATACCTATTCTCCTGAAACTGTCCAAAAAATAGAAATGGAGGGAAAACTTCCAAACTCATTTTATGGGGCCAGCATTACCTTGATCCCAAAACCAGACAAAGACCCCATCAAAAAGGAGAATTACACACCAATATCCTTGATGAACACAGATGCAAAAATTCTCACCAAAATACTAGCAAATAGGATCCAACAGTACATTAAAAGGATTATTCACCACGACCAAGTGGGATTTATCCCTGGGCTGCAAGGTTGGTTCAACATCCGCAAATCAATCAATGTGATACAATACATTAACAAAAGAAAGAACAAGAATCATATGATCCTCTCAATAGATGCAGAAAAAGCATTTGACAAAGTACAGCATCCTTTCTTGATCAAAACTCTTCAGAGTATAGGGATAGAGGGTACATACCTCAATATCATAAAAGCCATCTATGAAAAACCTTCAGCGAATATCATTCTCAATGGGGAAAAACTGAGAGCTTTCCCCCTAAGGTCAGGAACGCGGCAGGGATGTCCACTATCACCACTGCTATTCAACATAATATTAGAAGTCCTAGCCACAGCAATCAGACAACAAAAATAAAAGTCATCCAAATCGGCAAAGAAGAAGTCAAACTCTCACTGTTCGCAGAAGATATGATACTTTATGTGGGAAACCCAAAAGACTCCACCCCAAAACTGCTAGAACTCATACAGGAATTCAGTAAAGTGGCAGGATATAAAATCAATGCACAGAAGTCAGTGGCATTCCTATACACCAACAACAAGACAGAAGAAAGAGAAATTAAGGAGTCCATCCCATTTACAATTGCACCCAAAACCATAAGATACCTAGGAATAAATCTAACCAAAGAGGCAAAGGATCTGTACTCAAAAAACTATAAAATACTCATGGAAGAAATTGAGGAAGACACAAAGAAATGGAAAAACGTTCCATGCTCATGGATTGGAAGAACAAATATTGTGAAGATGTCAATGCTACCTAGAGCAATCTACACATTCAAGGCAATCCCCATCAAAATACCATCCACTTTTTTCAAAGCAATGGAACAAATCATCCTAAAATTTCTATGGAACCGGAAAAGTCCCCAAATAGCTAGAGGAACGTTGAAAAAGAAAAGCAAAGCTGGTGGCATCACAATTCTGGACTTCCAGCTCTATTACAAAGCTGTCATCATCAAGACAGTATGGTACTGGCACAAAAACAGACACATAGATCAATGGAACAGAATTGAGAGCCCAGAAATGGACCCTCAACTCTATGGTCAACTAATCTTCGACAAAGCAGGAAAGAATGTCCAATGGAAAAAAGAGTCTCTTCAACAAATGGTGTTGGGAAATTGGACAGCCACATGCAGAAGAATGAAACTGGACCATTTCCTTACACCCCACACAAAAATAGACTCAAAATGGATGATAGACCTAAATGTGAGAATTGAATCCATCAAAATCCTAAAGGAGAACACAGGCAGCAACCTCTTCGACCTCAGCCGAAGCAACTTCTTCCTAGAAACATCGCCAAAGGCAAGGGAAGCAAGGGCAAAAATGAACTATTGGGACTTCATCAAGATAAAAAGCTTTTGCAAAGCAAAAGAAACAGTGAACAAAACCAAAAGACAACCGACAGAATGGGAGAAGCTATTTGCAAATGACATATCAGATAAAGGGCTAGTATCCAAAATCTATAAAGAACTCATCAACCTCAATACCTAAAGAACAAAGAATCCAATCAAGAAATGGGCAGAAGACATGAACAGACATTTCTCCAAAGAAGACATCCAAATGGCCAACAGACACATGAAAAAGTGCTCAATATCGCTCGGCATCAGGGAAATCCAAATCAAAACCTCAATGAGATACCACCTCACACCAGTCAGAATGGCTAAAATTAACAAGTCAGGAAATGACAGATGTTGGTGGGGATGCGGAGAAAGGGGAATCCTCCTACACTGTTGGTAGGAATGCAAGCTGATGTAGCCACTCTGGAAAACAGTATGGAGGTTCCTCAAAAAGTTGAAAATAGAGCTACCACCGGACCCAGCAATTACACTACTGGGTATTTACCCCAAAGATACAAATGCAGGGATCCGAAGGGTAAGTGCACCCTGATATTTATAGCAGCAATGTCCACAATAGCCAAACTGTGGAAAGAGCCAAGATGTCCATCGACAGATGAACAGATAAAGAAGATGTGGTATATATATACAATGGGATATTATGCAGCCATCAAAAGGAATGAAATCTTGCCATTTGCAATGAAATTGATGGAACTGGAGGGTATTACATTGAGCGAAAGTGCTCACTAATACTTTTACTCCCATAATCACAAAGTCATGTTTTTAAACCTCAGTCTACTGGGCTTCAGAGCCCATATTTTAAACTCCTATGATCCAGTGGAAGAAAGAAATAAAGGGTACTTGTATAATTGTGATTCAATCAAGTTCTGTAAGCATGTATCTTCTGAGGGTCTGTTAGGTGTCCAGAATTTGTGCTGGTTTTACTACTTCTATCAGAAGACTTATTCTTCTTATAAAATCTATAATTACTTTTGCTTGTGTGATAAATATAAAGAAACCAATTGTTAAGACTTTGTTAAATTAATATTTGTTAAGTAGAGCCCTGGGGTGTTGGATAGTGAGAAGGGGTTCAACAAAAGACCGCAAGAGAAATTGAAATAGAGAGGTTTATTACTCACTGAGCTCTGGAGGAAATATACAGAATGCCTCAAGGAGCACACAGGGAATTCAAGGCAGGGTGCTGGCAGAGAGAGAAGCAGGACCTGGGAACATATCTTCAAAATGATCCATGGGTGGGGTGCTTGGGGTTCCCAGGCAAAGGCCAGATTGGTCAATTCAAACCAAAAAAGGTAGGATTTGGCAAGTTCCACAGGGGTCTTATCTAAGGGATGCAGAAAGGGAATGCCCTAGGAGGCAAGGAAGATTGTTGATCATAAGGGCTTTTGGGGAAGTCATATCTGGAACATATTTGTTTGTCATTCTGCAGGTTGCTTGCTATCTCTGGCATGCTTACATGAGGGCCTAGTGTCAGTTCAATGCCCCTGCAGTCCACTTGGCCAAACAAAATGGGTGCCGAGGCAGGATGCCAACTTGACACCAACTATATATTTGTGTGTAAGTGTGTAGGTATGTGTATGTGAATATATTAAATAGCATGCAAAGAAAGTGTTTAGAAACCTCTTTAGAAAAATGAAACTACATCTAATTTTACCTTAGTTTTAGAAAAAAAATGTCAATAGTTACTTTAAAATTATTTTTTATTAAAACTGTACAATTACCTAACTTGCATGAAAGTGAATAATAGCCTTGTGAGTCAATGTGGGCAGTTAAGTTACACTGCAAGAAATCATGTCCTATAAAAATAAACTTTGAGAACCAATTATTCACCTGAACTTCACCAGAACACACTGCTGGTAGGGTACAGTTGTAATTTACAGAAAACCTTTTTAAATTTTTTCCTTTATCATCCCAGTGTCTCAACTTATATGACAGTAGCACCCCCCCTCTTCTCCCCCACCAATTCTTAAATCCCCAATACTTACCTTGTAAATCTTTTCACAAGCTCTTTCTTCCTATGCCCTCCTCATTTTGTTCTTGAATCTAGCCTCTGCTTTCTTTCTTCTGTGTCTTGCTCTACATTTTTTTCATTGTAGAAATTCCCCTAGGCTCCCTTTTAAATGACTGCCAGCCACTTCCACTTCCTAAAGTACCTGCAAAAGGCCAGGAATCAGGGGAAGGGAGAAAGCTTTTTTGTGGGATAGATTTCCTTTGGTTTGATGTGTATGGGACCAAGCCTGTAAATACTTGACCATTCTTGTTCTAAGTTAAAGTGAAACCATATGTATAATATTATACATATAATATATACATATATAGGATCATCTGTGTTCTGTAATTAATTTTTTAATTTAATAAATATTAAATATTTATGTGGTAAATATGTATCTATATTATTAGTTTTAATAACTGCATATTATTTAATTGTATGGCTGTCCCAAAATTTATTTATCCCTTCCTATAAGGCTGTTATTTTTTCCCCAATTTTTAACTGACCAACATCCATTAATGTCCAAATCTTTGTAATCTCAAGTTCCTAAAAGTAGGACTTTGGATGGAAAGGTAAAATTATGTTTTATTTTTACACATACAATTTCCCCTGCAAAATGTAACCAGTTTTCAATCCCTGTAACAACACTGGAGAGGATTATTTTTTCCTACAATAATAGGATAAATCTATTTTTAATTTTTCATTGTATTTATTTGTTTTGCCAGACTGATAGGATTAAACATGGTCCCTCACTTTAATTTACATTTAGTTGACAGTTAGCTGTTACATACCTTCACTATTAAATTTAAAATATCTGATTCTTAAAAAACCTCAGTTAGTTACTCTATAATCCTGGTTTTCATCTTTCTGAAACATAGCCTAGAAATTCTATTAATATTATATGACTCTACCCTCAGTACTCTGTGTATTTATGTTAACAGACTGGTTGAATTTCATGTTGGTGGTCATTAAAAAGAAAAAATAAAACCAGAAATGATTACATTTAGTCAAGTATGATGCTGCTCTGAGAGATCACAAGCTCAGCTGAGTTCAAGCTTAAAACCTCATGGAAGACTTTTTCTGCCAAAATAGATTTGGAGGAGTGTTCTGCATTCTTCAACTTGTTATGGTGAAAGCTAGCATGGGAAGTTCAAGTACAAGCAGAAACCTTGTACAGATAAAGCTGGTATGGAAAACACTAAACAATTAGCAGATGAAAGCATCTCTGTATTGGCTTATTCCTAAGAACAGCCCTCATGCTGCAGTATGACATGCACACAGTATTTATTGCACTGACTTGTACAGAATGGCACTTGTGCAAAAGAGATGAAGTGCGGAACTCGTGGGGCAGTAGATCGAATCCCTCAGCACAACACCCACTTTAAAACATAAAAATCCTCATTGAATTGTTTTGGGGGTTTTTTTGTTGTTGTTTTACTTTGTTGTGGATGATTCTCAGATCTCTATCTCTTGTTCCCATCTCTCTCCTGAATTTCCACATGTGCCCTGAACATTCTCATCTGTCTGTTACCCTTTTGCCCTAATTTATCACGCCTGAAAACAGTCCCACAATTCCTGCCCTCCACCTCTGATCTGCACCACCCCCAGATTCACTGTTTCTGTTCAGCATTGTTCCTTTTATTCTGCTTCAAAAACCTCTTCATTTCTCCCATTTTCAATCTGATTGCTACGTTCTTGTGATTTGTTTGTTGAGGTAGTTTGCCACGGTTTTTCCCTCTAGCCTTTCTTATCCATCTCAATGATAATTACCCTAATATTGACTATCATTACCCTACTCCTTTAACAAGGAAAGAAAAAGAAAGGAAGGAAGGAAGGAGGGAAGGAAGGAAGGAGGGAAGGAAGGAAGGAAGGAAGGAAGGAAGGAAAGAAGGAAGGAAGGAAGGAAGGAAGGAAGGAAGGAAGGAAGGAAGGAAGGGAAAGAAAGAAAAGAAAAGAAAGAAAGAAAGAAAGAAAGAAAGAAAGAAAGAAAGAAAGAAAGAAAGAAAGAAAGAAAGAAAGAAAGAAAGAAAGAAAGGAAGAAAAGAAAGAAAGAAAGAAAGGAAGAAAAGAAAAGAAAAGAAAAGAAAAAAAGAGCGAGAAGGTAGGAGGGAGGGAAGAAGGAAGGAAGAAAAAAAAACTTTTAAAACTTGGTCTCCTTGTCTCTAGTACATAACCTGCCAATTCTTTTCAAGTAGCTGCTTGGTTGATCTTCTTAAAACAAAGCTATTTTCTGGGGTGCCTGCTTGGCTCAGACGGTTAAGCATCTGCCTTCAGCTCAGGTCATGATCCCAGGGTCCTGGGATCGAGCCCCACATCGGGTTCCCTACTGAGCAGGGAGCCTGCTTCTCCCTCTAGCCTCTGCTTGTTGCTTCCCCTGTTTGTACACTCTCTGTCTCTGCCAAAAAAAAAAAAAAAAAAATCTTTAAAAAAAAATAAAAAGCTACTTTCATATCACCCACTTAGAAAGGTGGGAGGATGGGAAATTATTAGTCTCTCTCCTGCCAGTGACTGAGCCTGCCAAATGGAGTATAAATCTATGTGGTGTGACATTCAAACCCCATGTAATTTATCACCACATTAGCCTTCCATATGGCTATCCTCCACAAACCTGCATCTACATTCAGCTAATCTGAAGTACTATCCAAAAATTTTGAATGTTCTATGTGTTATCCAAACTTCTACCCTTTAAACATACCATTTTTCCTGCCTGCAATAGTCTCCCCATAACTATCCCTACCACTGTTTTTCACATCTGAAGGCTAAATTCAACATAAATGTCATCTAAAATGATAGGCCCTGTCATTGGCCAACATGGGGTCATTATTACAGTGACCTCTCTAGTAACCATATTTCTCTCTTTGGCCACCAACTGACTCTCTTTCCTGCCTTAAGACTTAAGTATATCATGCATGTCTTTAAGCAAGGAGTATTCGGATCCCCAGGACAAGAAGCATTATTCATACAATTTTAGGACCACAGGCCAATGCTCTAGTATGCCAGTCTTTCTAAGATTTCTATCTTTGGTATTCTTTCTGCAAGGGCAGGCAACAGAAAGGGTATTAGAACAGGTTGTCTTTAAATACATCTTCCACTTAAGGAATTCTAAAGAGCGGGGCGCCTGGGTGGCTCAGTCGGTTAAGCGGCTGCCTTCGGCTCAGGTCATGATCCCAGGGTCCTGGGATCGAGCCCCACATTGGGCTCCCCGCTCAGCGGGAAGCCTGCTTCTCCCTCTCCCACTCCCCCTACTTGTGTTCCCTCTCTCCTGTCTCTCTCTCTGTCAGATAAATAAATAAAATCTTTAAAAAAAAAAAAGAAATTCTAAAGAGCAAATGTTTAGTTTAAATGTCTCCTACTTCTTTATGGATATACAAGTAAAAAAAAAAAGTAAATCAATTTTTTTAAAAGATTTACTGTGGGTTAAACTCACAAAATTATGGCTAACCAAGATGTGAATATCGTATCTTGAAATAAGATACCAAATAGCTCTCATGCTTTTGTTATAAAAGAAAAAGTCCAATGGAGAAGTCTAAACTTTGCCTAACCATACTGGAGTATAGAACAGACCTGTGCTGTGTCTTCCCCAAACTTTTGCCCTGTTCTTCAGCAATAAACACAACTTCTCTGCAGTTTGCAAAACAATGATGCAAGCAATTCAATGCCTTGCTGCTGGCATGGCCTATCTTTTGGGTAGATTTGATTTGACTATTGATAGGAAGGTTCTTTTTCTACAAAATACAATTTCGATATTGTCATTATAGGTACATGACATATCATCCAATGGTTTCTTCTTTATCAATGCTAGCATCACATATATAAATATTTTCACTAATTATGAAGTTAGTGTTAGCTTAGTAGACCTTTGGGATAATATAACCAAGAGGCTATCACTAGATTACACTGAAAAACTAAAAAAGTAAATAAAAATAAAGTCAAAGTTGCAAGAGCTCTATCCAAACTCTTCCTTCCACCCTATGTCTTTGATAAATACATCCCAATTCTTGATAGAGACAAGCTAGTTCTAAACCTCCCCCCACCAAAAAAAAGAAAAGAAAAGAAAATTTTGGTAGGAAATTATGCAGAGGCATCAGTTGAAGACATGATGGTAGACAATTTTGTCAAAAGAAAATAAGGAAAGTTAGAGGAGACCCTTGGAAAATATCTATATTTAGGAGTTAAGAGAAACCCAAGAGTCGGTAAATAAAACAGAGAAGAAGAGAGAGAGAGCAGGTAAAGGACAATAATAGTTAGCATCATAAAGGAAGGGGCCTATTTCAAAAGCTATCAAAATGTTGAAAATAAATTTGTCAGAGTTTTAAAAAGGATTGCAAAGAAGACCTTTGAGAGACTGTAGATGATTTTCAAGCAAATTTCAGAAAATTGGTGATGGCAGCAGGAGTGTTATTACTTGGTGCTGAGTACATGAAAACACATTGTATAGACATGGATGTTACTAAGAAATGGAGAGGTAACAGCAAGGCAAGAGATAGGACAGTAGTTTAATATGGAGTGGTTGTTTGTTTTTTGTTTTCTTTGCTTTGTTTTGTTTCCTCCCACTGTACTTGTTTTTATGCAGGGGAAAACAAGTCAGTGGAAAGGGTAAGCCTGCTGGTGCAAGCAGGATAGGATGTAATTGAGAGTGGGGGACACGGCAAAAAGTGCTGTTAGAGGGAAATTGCTCATCTTTGAATTCCTAGTTCCTAGCATAATTTCTAGCCAAGAACAGAAGTGGATTAAATGGTTTTTGAGTTAATGAGCACAATGGAAAAGTTAGACCAAAACAGAAATACTGTACTGAATGGGAGAGGTTAGACCTCCTGAAACCACAGAAAATGACAAAAGCATGGGTAAACTTGTGAAAGCAATCTGGAGGTAAGAGGGGATAAAGAATATAGAGGAATTTCATAAAATAGAAAATTTCAGCAAAGTAGGAGGCAGGCTATTTTGTGAGCATGAGTAATGGGGATAAGGGTGGGAGAGTGATTGTAGCAGATTTTTGACATGAACCTTGCGGAGAAATAAACTGTTAGAAGAGCGAATTCTAAGAAGCACTGATTGTTCCAAATGAAATACAAAACTTCAGTCAGTAAAACTCAGAGTAAACTGTTTATGCTTTTGACAGATCTTTATGATAACATCATTTTTTTTCCAAAATCCCTTTGGGTTTATTAATATTTCATATTACTTATGTTCTTCTGAAGAAATATTTCTATCACAGAAGACTCATACCTGTCAAATAACTTCTAGAATTTGGAAAGATAATGCCCAATTACTGGTACTCTTATAATACAATACTTTCCTATTCTTAGAAAGCCAAGACAATTAATAATGTTCCATTTATAGACAATCTTATTAACTTAGTTCTTTCAAATTGCATTATATCTAAACAAAATGGCACGATATAATTCTATTTCCATATCTAATTTGGATCAGCTTTTCATTGGATGGAAATAAGCCTAGTTTTCTTACCGCCAGCACTAGACTGGACCTAACAATGACAGATCAAAGCCATTAACCAGTCCAGAAGATCAGTTAAAGTGGGAAGTCTCTCATCATAATCCTCGTAACAGCTGTCATTAAATTCCTGCTGCTGAGTGAAGGGCTGGGGCAGCTGGAAATGGAGAAAAGCACTTAAGAAAACAACTGGGTTTTGATCAAAAGTGTTTCCTTACTTTTGTCTACTTGCCTTTTGACAGGGAGTACTGCTGTGCACACACTGTGTCTAGACCATGAGTTGTCGACACTTTCTTCTCCATTTTGCTCTTTGATGTTGAATGAATATGCAGTGAGAAAGAAGCCAGGTCTGATCCGAATTTGAGCACAATAATATTCAGCTGTGTGGATAAAAAGCTCTGTTCACTCTTCTCCACCTGGGCTCTGAATAACCAAAGTACACTTGGCAATACTTTGAGATAGCATGATGGAGTTGATAGATAATTCATTGTGGCTGAAAGCAAAATTTTCTTTCATTCCAGGCTCACCTGCTATCTTAAGTGTGTGACCTGAAGAGAAGTATTTAATCTGATGTCTTAGTTCATCATCTTTCAAGTTCAGGTAAGAGTAGGCACGTAAGGTTGTTGGGAGAAGGATATAACGCAAACAAATCCCCTAATTCAGTCAGTATCTGACCCACCATAGGCACTTACTAGATGTATATATCGAGTTGCTTCCTTTCATTCAGGTAGAGAGGAAGGAATCAGACTAAGTTTATTAGATATAAGTTCTGGTTTCATTGTTGTGTTTACTTCATAACATAGAGTATTTAAAAAGGAAAATGGTGTTGGTTTTCTTTGAGGAAGGAAAAGAAATGCCCATCAAATCTCTTTTTGTGTAATAATTAATTCATTTCAAACTCTTTCAATTAGCTTAATGTAAAAAAGTCTTTCAAAATCCTCCTCCTCTTTGTGGAAAAGGTATTTTCATTTGACCTCAAATTCTGTTCATCACAAAACTAAGTAGTTTACATCTTGTCATTTTTTATCCCAAAGGATTCAGACAATTCAAAAACTGCTCTACAAAAGAATGCATGAATTTTGCCTTCTATAAAAGAATTTTGCAAAATGAGGGTTTTTCTTTCATTCAATAAAGACAATTATCTTCAAGTTGTTGCAGGAATTCTCTGCCTTTATTGCCCACGGTTCTTGGTCACGCCACTTTGAAGAATGAAAACGTAGGACAGAGGAAGAGTGGTGGGCAGCAAAGCAAAGTTTATTGAGCAAGAGTGTAAAGCTCCCGGAAAGGGAGGGGGCCTGAGAGGGTTGCCCTTGGAGTTTCTAAGTTTAGGGGTTTTTATGAGCTCTTTTGCAGAACTGTCTTAAGCAATCAGAGTGTGCTGAGTAGAGCCAATCAGGGCTTTGGTCACGTATCTGTCTACCTATTAGGTTAATGTCTACGTGCTGATGGTCATTTTTGCTGACATCTGGGGGCTTATGTCTTAACTGCCCCTTGCCCGTGATAGTAACAAATGCTTTGTGGTTCATTGTCTTATTTTGGGACATTTTGCAGAAGTCATTTCTGTAAAGGTTGCAAAACAGAATGCTAGTACAGTCTGTCTAAGCTGCAAAACAGGATGTTAGTGCTGTTATATTTTAGCTGTCCTGACTCCATATTTTCTTGTTGGGGACCCTGACCCTGACTCCCTAACTGTCCAACGAACTCCTAACAAAATAATTTTAATTACATTATATCTAGTATGCATATAAGTCAGATTCTTTTATAACTCCAAAAGATGAATTACTAGGAAATATTGTACTGAATTTTTATAATATCAAAATGAATAAGTGAATGTGTCTTCAATTAGGATTCAATGAGTAGAGTATGTTATTTCTTTATAGGTAGTTTGAAAAGAATTAAAAACACATTCTGCAAATGTTTTTTTCTTAAGGCCAGACGGGTTTTAGGAAAATGTAATCTTTATTATTAAATCATTGATACTGAGCTCATTAATTTTTTTAACCAATTTTTTTTATTTTTTTACTTCCAAAAAATTCAGCAGGGTGTTTAAATATCATATAAATGAAAATTATTGTCACAATTTGTCAAGAAAGAATTCAGTTTACTACTAATCTTCAAGGTTAATTGTGTTAATTCTCTTTCATCTTTATCATCAGCTTTCCCTAATGACTAACATACTACAGCTCTCATGAGGTTTATTTTAGTTATTATCTTTTCAGTCCTAAAGTTACCAATTTTTTTGCTTTGTACCTTCTCTTTCTTTGCTGAGACATTCTATTTTTTTTTATTTGGTTTATCATCCATAATTGCTAGCAAGCAATTTTTGTGATGGCTGCTTTAAAATCTTTGTCAGGGGGGCGCCTGGGTGGCTCAGTTGGTTAAGCGGCTGCCTTTGGCTCAGGTCATGATCCCAGGATCCTGGGATCAAGCCCCACATCAGGCTCCTTGCTCAGCAGGCAGCCTGCTTCTCCCTCTGCCTCTGCCTCTGCCTGCCACTCCCCCTGCTTGGCTCTCTCTCTCACTTTCTCTCTCTCTGTGTCAAATAAAAGTAAATAAAATCTTTAAAAAAATAAATAAATAAAATCTTTGTCAGGTAATCCTGACATCTTTGTCATCTCGGTTTAGCATACTTTGATTGACTGGACATTGGTTTGCAGAGGAGGAGGAATTAATATACCTGGACTGCTTTCTATTGCTAGTTGGGAGTCAGGTAATGCTGGGCACAGGATATCTTTTTCTGTCAGGTCAGGATGGAGCATATTATTCTTCTAGTCCTGGGGTCTCTCATCATACTGTCTTCCTCATTAAATTTCAAAAATTCTCTTTTGATTTTCAGAATTTTTCTTTGTTGCCCTCTTGTGTTACTTCCAGAGTTATAATTGTGCTTAATATGGAGAAATAGATTTATATCATCTTTTCTGATCTGGAGTCTTGAACTTGCTCTTTAAAACATGAATATTTATTCTTTTATAAGTTAAAAACACTTTGAAAAATAAACATATAGTACAAAAATCACTTTTATCTTTTTGCTCATTTTGTAATCTAGATTTTATTTAGTACATACCATAGCGAGACAGAACTCTAATCACCTTTGTTTAATGTTCTAAATGGGTAGAGATGAAAATGTAGTGACTATTCACCTAGCGTAGTTTAAAAATACTTAAATCTGAGAAACAAACTGAGGGTTCTAGAGGGAAGGGGGTGGGGGGATGAGTTAGCCTGGTGATGGGTATTAAAGAGGGCACATATTGAATGAAGTACTGGGTGTTACACGCAAACAATGAATTATGGAACACTACATCAAAAACTAATGATGTATGGTGATTAACATAACATAATAAAATAAAAAAAATAAATAAACCTTAAAAAAAACTTAAATCTAAGAAAACTACTTTTTTGTACTAACAGGAAAAATTTGTCTAAAAATGAAAGAAGAAAAAAGAAAAAAGCATAACAAATTAAAATGGATAAACTATCATTCTAGAATCTGTTTTTTATTTTTACTGCATAATCATTGTACATCAGTTTGCTTCCATTCTTGCTTTCTTGGTCATGGAGTTCATACCATGGCATCACAAAGCAAATTTTTTAAAGTGGAAAATCAGGGATGGTCTATGATGTGGCTGATTTACTGAAAAGTGTTAAGAATGAGATAAAGTGATTTTGAGAAAGAAATAATGTATTTTTCATTTTATTGGAGGATTTTGAAGTTTAAAGCAAAGATTTGCAGGGCACCTGGGTGGCTCAGTCAGTTAAGCATCTGCCTTCAGCTCAGGTAATGATCTCGAGATCCTGGGATCAAGCCCCGTGTCGGGCTCCCTGCTCAGCGGAGAGCCTGCTTCTCTCTCTCCCTCTGATGCTCCCCCTGCTTGTGCTCTCTCTCTATCTGTTTCTCTCTGTGTCAAATAAATAAATAAATAATCTTTTAAAAAATAAAATAAAGCAAAGACTTGCTTAATAAACACAAGGATTAAAAATCTAAATAATTATCTTTCTCTTCTCTACTTCCTGATCTCTGGAGTCACTTTGCATTATGTGGAAATCACCTTAAGAATATGTTGTGGAAAGTTGACTTTGATATACTAACATATTGTAATATATTAATTTATAACCTTGTAATTTAATGCATATTAAATATTCTCTTGTAAGTAATAGACTATTTTTACCTATGAGAAAATCATCAGGATCACAGTACTCTTCAAAACAGACCCAATTATACATCATTTCAATGACTTGCTTAAACTTGAATTTTTGATGAATGCTCAAATTGAATGTGTTTTGCCCAAACTAGGAGAACATGCCTAGTAAGAGAAAATAGCAACAATAAAATTTCTTGTTCTAAAACTTAACACTACCTTATGACATAAGTTGGCTAAGCTTTTCCATCGGCCTGTATTATAAATGGAATGTCCTATATTATGATACACATCAGGTACCCTAATTACAGTTCATTACATCAGAAATAAAACGGAGTGGACGCCTGGGTGGCTCAGTTGGTTAAGTGACTGCCTTCGGCTCAGGTCATGATCCTGGAGTCCCGGCATCGAGTCCCGCATCGGGCTCCCTGCTCGGCAGGGAGTCTACTTCTCCCTCTGACCCTCCTCCCTCTCATGCTCTCTGTCTCTCATTCTCTCTCTCTCAAATAAATAAATAAAATCTTTAAAAAAAAATAAAAAAAGAAATAAAATGGAGTAAAACAGTGAGTCTTTCTGGTTAAACTTTGACTTTTGGCAAACCTTGGTGGGTAGAACGATTTTGCTTAATAAAATAACTATTAAACCTAACATTTGCCCATGAGAAAATATATAATCAGAGGACCATGGCTTTTGTCAAAAGATATTTTAAGAGACAAATTGTATTTAGACTACCAAATAGTTGCAATGAACCCTTACCTTTCAACTAGGGAAAAAGGAAGTCCATCATTAAACCATCTGTTGGGCAATGCCATGTTTAACTATTGACATTGTTTGATTTTAATTACATGTTTGTATCAGGAAAGTGATTCACATCCTATGAATGCCATCTAAAATTATAGCCCAAAATCTAAGTGTATTTGTTATTAAACACTAAATACCATGTAGGAAGAAAAAGCAAAGATGCCTTCCCACCAGTATCTTTGTCACTGCTTTAAATAGCCTTTACTTTTTCATATGAAGGGTTTCAAATGAAAATGCAAGGTTATCAGCTCTAGTTGCAGTTATAAAGGCTTACCTGTCACAGTGACCACGATTCATGACTGTTACCAAAATTTGTTCTTCCAAATCTAAGCTTAACCTATCTGGTAAGTAATCAGATTCTAAGTAAAATAGATACATGAAACATTTCTCATTTTGTTTTTGGGGACACACCTTATGTTTCCCATCTTATAGTGTTTCTATAGATTAGAAATTTAATAGATCTGCTTCATTTATCTTATTTTGTTGAATGGATAATATATTCACATTGTTCAAAAATCTAAGATCACTTTGGGGTGCCTGGGTGGCTCAGTCAGTTAAGCATTTGCCTTCAGCTCAGGTCATGATCCCAGGGTCCTAGGATCAAGTCCCACATCGGGCTCTCTACTTAGTGGGGAGTCTGCTTCTCCTTCTCCCTCTGCTATTCTCTCTCTCTTTCTCTCTGTCAAATAAATAAATAAAATCTTTAAAAAAAAATCTAAAATCACTTTGATCATTGCCATATCAGTCACTGGAGACAAGAAAAGAGCAAATGTCCAGATCCAGAGTTTTCCTTTTAATTAGGCAAGGCAGAAGTTGCACATATCACTTCTGTTTATATTTCAGTGCTAAGAGCTTAGTCATAGATCTACAACTACTACAGAGGCTTAGGAACATATCCTATGATGGACCAAATTGTACTACCATGGAAATAGAGAAGAATGATATTGATGGACATCTGATAGCCTTTGATCACCAGAATATGCCTATTTCTGAGAGTCTCTGGAGCTTGTATGACTCCAAAGCCCATACTCTTACTTGGCATTGTAGAGCCTAGTTTCATATCCAGATGTACTGGCATCAAATGTAATATGTTTTGTCACCTCTAAAAATATTTTTCCTCCTAATAGCCCCTCACTAACCCAGGATTTAAATTTACCTGTTTTTGGTACACGATTCATTACTTTTGGAATACTAGATTTCCCTCCAACTACAGGAATACTAAATAAGTTATAGTAGACATGAATTTTTGGTAGCAAGCATATAATAATTGAATATTAGATTTGGAAGTTACATTAACTTAGTAATACAACTGGCTTGTACAGGCAAGATTCCCTGCTGTTACAATTCTGGTAAGGGACTCCTTACCCATTGTTGAAACATTACTTCTTGAGGTAGAGCATACTCTATTCATGAGGCCCTCCTTTCCATTGTTAGATTGCTCTGATTGAAATGTTCTTCCTTAATTAAATAAAAATCTCTTTCCCATTAACATTTAGTCAGTAGCTTTAGTTTATGCCTTCTAGAGCTGTGCTGCCCTATATGGTTACCACTAGACTCATGTGGCTGTATAAATTTAAATTTCAATTAATTAAAATTAAGTAAAATTGAAAATTCAGTTTTTGTAGCTGCAGTATAAGCACATTTCAAGTACTCAATAGCCATATGTGGCTAGTGGCTATCATACTTGATACTATAGAGATCATTTTCATTATTACACAAAGTTCTATTGGACGGTACCATATCTAAAGCAAAGCAGAGTAAATCTATTACGGTTCTTAATTACCCTTCTAACATGACAATGCTTTGTCTTTTTGTTCATTTTAAGAGTGGTCAGGTTTATGGAGCAGTCGGTTCATCTGAGCATCTGACTCTTGGTTTCGGCTCAGGTCATTATCTTGGGATCCTGGGATCGAGCCCCATGTGGGGCTCCATGCTAAGCAGGGATTCTGCTTCAGTTTCTCTCCCTCTGATCCCCCCCCACTCTCTCTCTCTCTTTCTCAAATAAATAAATAAATCTTAAAAAAAAAAGAGTGGTCAGGTTTAAAATCACTTTAATCAATTAAAAAATATCAACATCATGATTTATTTTAAAAATTCACAGTAGACTAGTGAACCAAACAAAGATTCTTGTCCTCATGAAGCTTTCATTTTAGCAGAGATCTATAACCAAAAACCAATCAAACAAATAAAACAATAGCCATAATAAACAAGTAAGATATGTAGTTATAAACATTGATAAGTCCTGTAGAAACAAATAACACAAGATAAGGGGATTTGGATGCAGGCATAGAGGTGGTTTGTAATTTGAATAGAATTGATCAGTGGGCTTCATGGAGGTGATATTTGAGGAAGGACTTAAAACAGGTGAGGGAATTAGCCATGTGACTATTTAGAAGTATGTTCCAGGTAGAAAGAACAGATTGGGCAAAGGGCACCACAAAGCAGGCAATGTGACTGGAGTAAGTAAGCAAGGAAGGGTGTAGCCGAAGACAAGGAGATCAGGGCAGTGGGAGAAAGGAGCGTACACAGCTTTGTAGACCCTTGTAAGCACTTTGTGGAGCAATTGTAGTGTTTGAGAAGTGAAATTTTCTGACATTTTCAAAAGCTAAATTCCCCTGAAATGTTGAGAATAGACTCAGCAGGGGATGGGGTAGAGTGTAGGATAAAAACATGGAGTTATATTTATTACTTTGCATGGTTTATAAAATTACTTCCTAACCCTTATCATCCTAAATTTCCATTGTATCCTCTACTTGGCATGATCCTGTTTACAAGTGTCCCTCTTAAAATATGGCTCCCAAAATAGAACACAATACCCCAGATGATGCAACAAGAGAAGTAGATGAGACAATTACTTCTCATGATATGAATACTATTTTTCTAACGCTACCTTTTAAGATTTTGATAAATGTTTTCAATTGGTCACATCTTTTGAAAGTCTTGATCAAATAAAATACCTTGAAAATTGTATTGGATTTGTTAACAGAAGTTTCCTAAATTATGCAAGTTGGTATTTTGAAATTAAATGCAAATCTTGTATTTATCTTTCTAAATTTTATTCTAGCATTTTTAGCCCAGTGTTTCATATTAACCATTTTCCAGCTTTATTGAAACTTTAAATGTACTGTGTTTAAGTTGTATGCTCTCACTCAAATTATCAATACAGTTTTTTTGATAAGACAGGGAGGGACAAGAACAGAGCACTATGGGATTCCATTGCCTGGAAATTGCATCAAGTAGAAAGGTGATAACTTGGGTGAAAGAATAGAAATGATGTTCATTTTCCAAGTTAATACTGAAGCATTAATTAATGCTCATTTAGTACAATTCAGTTTTAAAATCACTATCTTTCTTATGAATAATGTTCAGAGAGAATTTTTCGATACCTTTAAAATTCCCATGTCTCTACCCACTCTGCCTCCAAGCAGTACCTCTCTGGTCATATCTGTCATTACTCACCCTTTGTCTCTCTGCCCTTGCCACTCAGGACTCCTTCATGTTCCTCATACATACCAGGCATACCTCTGCTCAGGACTCTTGCCTGTCTTGCTCCCTTTTGTCCATAATGTTGCTCCCTGACCAGATACCTGAACGGATTATCCCAAAACTTACTTTAAATATTTCCTGAAATACCATCTGTTACAAAGGCCTTCACTCTCTATCCTGTATGCCTCAGTATTTCCTATCCCCTCACCCACCTTATTTTTTCTTCATATTAATTTACATTTTCCAACAAAATATGTTATATTTTGTCTGTTGTCTGTACCTTACCGCTAGATCATATGATCCATGAGATATGGGCTTTAGCTTATTGCTATATTTCCAGAACTTTTTTAGATTGTGCTTTGCACATAATAGGCAATCAGTAAATATTTGTTGAGTGAATAAATGAATAAATTGTCCCATCTTCTGGGCTTATTTTCTCAAATAATTTGATTTGGTTGGTTACCTGTGGAAATCCAAGAAGAAAAATCAGTGAAGGAAATCACCGAAATCACCATTTCAGATGAAGTAAAAAAATCTACTTGGTTCCAAGAATTGTAATTGATTTGCCATCACCAATATCCACCCTTGTCCATATTATAAATACTAATCATGAAGACAGTGAAAGATGATCTTCAAATCTTAATTTGACTGTAAATTTTAATATTGTTTACCTATAAATATTTTATCAGATATTAATAGGAATTGAATTTATTTATTTTAATATTTTATTTTTTTCTTATTTCTCTGATGTACATTATTCTCTGGGATACTGAAGACCATGGAACTAGAGTCTGAAAAATATAAAAATTGAATAATCATTTAGTATATAATTTAAGTTGAACCATATTGAGAAAAAAATTTTAAAAGAAAACAATCTGATATTCATTGTTAATCTGACTGGAGCCCTGGTGGTAAAAGGGTGTGGTGATGGGGCGAGTCTACATTTGAGAATGAACAGGTCAAATGCTAGGGCAAAATATTTCAATAAATTAAAGCCAGACAAGCTTTTTAGATAAATATCCACAACCCTAGTCTTTGGAGAGTTAACTAGTTACTTCCAAGAAAAATACATCCTCCCACTCATGAATTCCAAATATAGTATAAAGATGATTTGGACTGAAACACATGATTTGTGATACAAGTTAATCCTTCCTCTTTTAAACTTCAGACACTGGAAACTAAAGGCCACTGTTCAATAATTTCTGCTGTCATATGACCAATGCAAAAATTTTTATTTTAAATCTGTTATCGTTGATACTGAGTGGATATCTTCTTTTTTATGAAGTTTTAATTTAATTCCAGTATAGTTAACATAGTGTTATATTAGTTTCAGGTGTACAATATAGTGATTGAATATTCCATACATCACCCAGTGCTCATTACAAGTGCACTCCTTAATCCCCATCACCTATTAGACCCATCTCCTCATTCACCTCCCCTCTCGTAACCATCAGTTTGTTCTCCGTAAGAACTGTTTCTTGAGGCGCCTGTGTGGCTCCAGTTGGTTAAGCATCTGCCTTGGGCTCAGGTCATGATCTCAGGGTCCTGGAAACGAGCCCTGAATCAGGCTCCCTGCTCAGCAGGGAGTCAATTTCTCCCTCTGCCCCTCTCCCCTGCTCATACACTCCTCTCTCTCAAATAAATAAAAATCTTAAAAAAAAAAAAGAACTGTTTCTTGGTTTCTCTCTCTCCTTTGCTTTTTGCTTGTTTGGTTTGTTTCTTAAATCCCACGTATCAGTGAAATCATATGGTTTTTGTCTTTCTCTGACTGACTCATTTCTGTTAGCATTATACGCTCTGGCTCCATCCATGTTTTTTCAAATGGCGAGATTTCATTCTTTTTTATGGCTGAATAACAGTCTCATGTATATATATATACACCGTATCTCCTTTATCCATTCATCTATTGATAGACACTTGGGCTGCTTCCATAATTTGGCTATTATAAATAATGCTGCAATAAACATAGGGGTGCATGTATCCTTTTGAATTAGTGTTTTTGTATTTTGGGGGTAAATACCCAGTAGTGTGATTGACTCATAGGGTAGTTCTGATTTTAACTTTTTAGGAAGTTCCTTACTGTTTTCCATAGTGGCTGCACGACTTTTCCACCAACACTGCATGAGGATTTCTTTTTCTCCACATCCTCACCGACATTGTTTCTTGAGTTGTTTTTTTTTTTTTTAATTTTTTATTTAAATTCAACTTAGCTAACATATATTATACTATTAGTTTCAGGGGTAGAATTTAGTGATTCATCAGTTGCATATAACACCCAGTGCTCATTACATCAAGTGCCCTCCTTAATGCCCATTACCCAGTTACCCCATCTCCCCTCTCCCCTCCAGCAACCCTCAGTTTGTTTCCTAGAGTTAAGAGTCTCATATTTTGCCACCTTCTCTGTTTTCATCTTATTTTATTTTTCCTTCCCTTCCCCTATTCATCTGTTTTGTTTCTTAAATTAGTAAGTGAGTAAAATCATATGGTATTGTCTTTTTCTAACTTATTTCACTTAGCATTATATCCTCTGGTTCCATCCACATTGTTTTGATTTTAGCCATTCTGACAGGTGTGAGGTGATACCTCATTATAGTTTTGATTTGCATTTCCCTGCTAATGAGGGATGTTGAGCATCTTTCCATGTTGGATATCTGATGTCTTCTTTGGAGAAATGTCTGTTCATGTCTTCTGCCTATTTTTTAATTGGGTTATTTGTTTTTTGTGTTTTAAGTCATTTAAATTCTTTATATATTTTGGATACTAACCCTTTATCAGATACGTCATTTGCAAATGTCTTCTCCCATTCGGTAGATTGCCTTTTAGTATTGTTTCCTTCATTGTGCAGAAGCTTTTTATTTTGATCTAGTCACAATAGTTTATTTTTATTTTTGCTTTTATTTACCTAACCTCAGGAGACATATCTAGATAAATGTTGCTACAGCTGGTGTCAGAGAAATTACTGCCTGTGCTTTCTTCCATGATTTTTATGGAAGGACTCACATTTAGGTCTTTAATCCATTTTTAATTTATTTTTGTGTATGATGGAAGAAAGTTGTCCAGTTTCATTATTTTGCATGTAGCTGTCTAGTTTTACCAACACCATTTGTTAAAGAGACTGTCTTTTTCCCATTGAATCTTCTTTCCTCCTTTGTCAAAGATTAATTGACCATATAATTGTGGGTTTATTTCTTGGTTTTCTGTTCTGTTCTATTGATCTATGTGTCTGTTTTTATGCCAGTACCATATTGTTCTGATTACTATAGCTTTGTACTATAATTTGAAGTCTGGAATTCTGATACCTCCATCTTTGTTTTTCTTTTTCAAGATTGCTTTTTCTAATTAGGGTCCTTTGTGGTTCCATACAAATTTTAGCATTGTCTGTGCTAGTTCTGTGAAAAATGTTGTTGGTATTTTGTTAGGGATTGCACTAAATCTGTAGATTGCTTTGGGTGGTATAGACATTTTAACAGTATTTGTTCTTCTAATCCATGAACATAGAATGTCTCTTTCTTTGTGTCATCTTAAATTTCGTTCATCAGTGTTTTATAGTTTTTCAGAGAACAGGTGTTTCATCATCTTGATTAAGTTTATTCCTAGGTATCTTATTTTGGGTACAATTGTAAGTGGGATTGTTTTCCTAATTTCTCTTTCTGCTATTTTGCTATTGAAGAAAATGAAAGATTTCTACACACTGATTTTGTATTCTGGAACTTTACTGAATTCATTTATCAGTTCTAGTAGTTTTTTGATGGAGTTTTTAGGGTTTTCTATATATAGTATCACATCATCTCCACATAATGAAATTTTACTTCTTCCTTACTGATCATGTGCCTTTATTTTATTTTTGTTGTCTCACTGCTATGGCTAGGACTTCCAGTACAACATTGAATAAAAATGGTGAGAGTAGGTATCCTTGTCTTGTTCCTGACCTTAGGGAAAAAGCTCTCAGGTTTTCCCCATTGAGGATGTTGTTCACTGTGGGTTTTTAATATAAGACCTTTATTATGTTGAGGTATGTTCCCTCTAAAACTACTTTATTGAATGCTTTTATCATGAATGAATGTACTTTGTCAAACACTTGAAAAATGTTTTTTCTATCTACTGAAATGATCATATGGCTTTTATCCTTTCTCTTATTGATGTGATATATCACATTGATTGGTTTGTGGATATTGAACCACCCTGCAACCAGGAATGAATCCCACTTGATCATGGTGAATTATGTTTTAATTTATTGTTGGATTCAGTGTGCTAGTATTTTGTTGAGGAAATTTGCATCTATGCTCATCAGAGATATTGGCCTTTTGTTGTGTGCGTTGTCTTTATCTGGTTTTGGTATCAGGGTAATGCTGGCCTCAAAGAATGAATTTGGAAGTTTTCCTTCCTCTTCATTTTTTGGAATAGTTTGAAAAGTATAGGTATTAATTCTTCTTTAAATGTTTGGTAGAATTCACCTGTGAAACCATCCAGTCCTATACTCTTGTTTGTTGGGGTTTTTTTGATTATTGGTTCAAATTCATTGCTGGTAATCAGTCTATTCACATTTTCTATTTCTTCCTGCTTCCTGTTTTCATAGGTTATATGTTTCTAGAAATTTACCCATTTTTTCTGGGTTATCCTATTTGTTGGCATATCATTTTCATAATATTCTCTTACAATTGTTTGTATTTCTGTGTGTTTGTTATTTCATTTGTGATTCTTTTTATTTGAATCCTTTCTTTTTTTATGAGTCTGGCTAAAGGTTTATCAATTTTGTTAATCTTTTCGAAGTAGCTCCTAGTTTCATTGCTCTGTTCTATTGTCTTTTTAGTTTCTATATCATTTATTTCTGCTCTGGTCTTTATTATTTCCTCCCTTCTCCTGGTTTTGGGTTTTGTTTGTTGTTCTTTTTCTGGCTCTTTTAGTAAAGTTAGGTTATTTGAGGTTTTTTTCCCTTGCTTCTTTATGTAGGACTGTATTGCTATAAACTTCCCTCTTAGAAATGCTTTTGCTGCATTCCAAAGATTTTGGACCGTTGTGTTTTTATTTTCATTTTTCCCATGTAGTTTTTTATTACCTCTTTGATTTCTTGGATGGGGCATTCATTGTTTAGTAGCATGTTATTTAACTTCCATGTATTCATGGCCTTTCCAGAATTTTTTTTTTTTTTTAAGATTTTACCTATTTATTTTATAGAGAGAGAGTGTGAGCAGGTTGAGGAGCAGGGGGAGGGAGAAGAAGGGGGAAAGACCCTCAAACAGACTCTATGCCGAGTGCAGAGCCAAATGTGGGGCTCAATCTCATGACCCTGAGATCATGACCTGAGCTGAGACCAATAGTCAGAAGCTTAACCACCTGAGCCACCCAGGTGCCCCCAGAATTTTTCTTGATGTTGATTTCTAACTCAATAGCATTGTGGTCAGAAAAGATGCATGGTATGACTTTCATCTTTTTGAATTTGTTGAATCTTGTTTTATGGCCTAATATGTGATCTATCTTGGAGAATGTTCCATGTACACTTGAAAAGAATGTGTATTCTGCTGTTTTAGGATGGAATGTTCTGAATATATCTGTTAAGTCCATTTGGACCAGTGTGTTATTCAAAGCCATTGTTTCCTTGTTGAATTTCTGTCTGGATGATCTGTCCGTTGATGTAAGTGGGGTGTTAAATCCCCTACTATTATTGTATTACCATCAGTCCCTTTGTGTTTGTTATTAACTATTTTATTTGGGTGCTCCCATCTTGGATGCATAAGTATTTACAATTGTTATATTTTCTTGCTAAATTGTGCCCTTTATTATTGTATAGTGTCCTTCTTTGTTTCTTGTTAAACTCTTTGTTTTAAAGTCTGTTTTGACCAATATAAGTATTGCTACTCTGGCTTTCTTTTGATATCCATTTGCATGTTAAATATTTCTCCATCCCCTCACTTTCAATTGCAGGTGCCTTTAGGTCTGAGTCTCTTGTAGGCAGCACACAGATGAGTCTTGTTTTTTTATCCATTTTGTCACCCTCTTTCTTTTTATTGGAGCATTTAGTCTATTACATTCAAAGTAATTATTAATAGATATGTATTTATTGCCATCTTGTTACTTGTTTTTTAGTTGTTTTTGTAGTTTTTCACTGATCTTATCTTCTGTCCTGTTTCATGGTTTGCTGGCTATCTTTAGTGATATACTTGGATTGCTTTCTCTTTATTCCTTGCATATTTATTAGTTTTTTTTATTTGTGGTTATCATTAGATTTGTATATAACATCTTCTGCATATAGTAGTCTGTATTAAGTTGATAGTCACTTAAGTTTGAACCCATAGGTCGATATGTTCTATAACCATTTATTAGGGATATTTATAGTCCATATTTTGTTAACCTGGAAGTACAAATAGGTATGTCCAAATTTCAGGAAGTTCTAACTAAAGGTTGAAATATTTGACATGGGGGTGCCTGGGTGGCTCAGTCGTTAAGCGTCTGCCTTTGGCTCAGGTCATGATCCCAAGGTCCTGGGATCAAGCCCCGCATCGGGCTCCCTGCTCAATGGGAAGCCTGCTTCTCCCTCTCCCACTCCCCCTGCTTGTGTTCCCTCTCTCGCTGTGCCTCTCTCTGTCAAATAAATAAATAAAATCTTTAAAAAAAAAATATTTGACATGGGGATTATAGGGTTGAGGGTCCATTTCTGGGTGGTCTATTTTGTTCCATTGATCTGTGTGTCTGTTTTTGTGCCAGTACCATACTGTCTTGATGACAGCTTTGTAATAGAGCTTGAAGTCCTAAATTGTGATGCCACCAGCTTTGTTTCATTTTTTTTTTCAACATTCCTTTGGCTATTTGGGGTCTTTCCTGGTTCCATACAAAATTTACTATTATTTGTTCCAGCTCTGTGAAAAAAGTTGATGGTATTTTGACAGAGATTGCATTGAATGTATAAATTCCTCTAGGTAGCATAGACATTTTAACAATATTTGTTCTTCCAATCCATGAGCATGGCACGTTTTTCCATTTCTTTGTGTCTTCCTCAATTTCTTTCATGAGTGTTCTATAATTTTGTACAGATCCTTTGCCTCTTTGGTTAGGTTTATTCCTAGGTATCTTACGGTTTTTGGTGCAATTGTAAATGGTATCAACTCCTTGATTTCTCTTTCTTCTGTCTCATTGTCAGTGTATGGAAATGCAACTGACTTCTGTGCATTGATTTTATATCCTACCACTTTGCTGAAATCCTGTTTGAGTTCTAGCAATTTGGGGGTAGAGTTTTTTGGGTTTTCCACATAGAGTATCATGTCATCTGTGAAGAGTGAGAGTTTGAATTCTTCTTTGCCTTTTAGTGTACTGTTGGATCCTACTGGTTAGTATTTTGGTGAGAATTTTTGCATCCATGTTCATCAGGGATATTAGCCTATAATTCTCCCTTTTGGTGGGGTTTTTGTCTGGTTTGGGGATCAAGGTAATGTTGGCCTCATAGAAAAAGTTTGGAAGTTTTCTTTCCATTTCTATTTTTTTGAACAGCTTCAGAAGAATAGATGTTATTTCTTCTTTAAATGTTTGGTAGAATTCCCCTAGGAAGCCATCCGCCCTGGACTCTTGTTTATTGGGAGATTTTTGATTACTGCTTCAATTTCCTTGCTGGTTATGGGTCTGTTCAGGTTTTTTATTTCTTCCTGTTTCAGTTTTGGTAGTTTATACATCTCTAGGAATGCATCCATTTCTTGCAGATTGCCTAATTTGTTGGCATATCGTTGTTCATAATATGTTGTTATAATTGTTTGTATTTCTTCAGTGTTGATTGTGATCTCTCCTCTTTCATTCATGATTTTATTTATTTGGGTCCTTTTTTTGATAAGTCTGGCCAGGGGTTTATTGATCTTATTAATTCTTTCAAAGAACCAGTTCCTAGTATCGTTGATCTGTTCTACTGTTCTTTTGGTTTCTATTTCATTGATTGCTGCTCTAATCTTTATTAATTCTCTTCTCCTGCTTGATTAAGCCTTTATTTGCTGTTCTTTCTCCAGCTTCTTTAGGTGTAGGGTTAGGTTGTATATTTGAGACCTTACTTGTTTCTTGAGAAAGGCTTGTATTGCTATATATTTCCCTCTTAGGACCACTTTTGCTGCATCTGAAAGGTTTTGAACAGTTGTTTTCATTTTCACTTGTTTCTATGATTTTTTAAAATTCTTTAATTTCTTGGTTGACCCATTCATTCTTTAGTAAGATGCTCTTTAGCCCCCAGGTGTTTGAGTTCTTTCCAAATTTCCTCTTGTGATTGATTTACAGTTTCAAAGCATAGTGGCCTGAATCATCCCAATTTTTTTTGTACCACTTGAGAACTGATTTGTGACCAAGTATGTGATCTATTCTGGAGAATGTTCCATAGGCACTCAAGAAGATTGTATATTCTGTTACTTTAGGATGAAATGCTCTGAATATATCTGTGAAGTCCATCTGGTCCAGTATGTCATTCAAAGCCCTTATTTCCTTGTTGATCTTCTGCTGAGATGATCTGTCCATTTCAGTGTTGGAGTCTTAAAGTCCTCCACTATTATTCTATTATTATTGATATGTTTCTTTAATTTTGTTATTAATTGGTTTATATAATTGGCTGCTCCCATGTTAGGGGCATAAATATTTACAATTGTTAGATCTTCTTTTTGGGTAGACCCTTTAAGTAGGATATAGTGTCCTTCCTCATCTCTTATTACAGTCTTTGGTTTAAAATCTAATTTGTCTGTTATAAGGATTGCCACCCCAGCTTTCTTTTGATGTCCATTGGTTTTCCACCCCTCACTTCAAATCTGGATGTGTCTTTGGGTCTAAAATGAGTCTCTTGCAGACAGCATATCGATGGGTCTTGCTTTTTTATTTAATCTGATAACCTGTATCTTTTGATTGGGGCATTTAGCCCATTTACATTCAGAGTAACTATTGAAAGATATGAATTTAGTGCCATTGTGTTACTTGTAAAGTCACTGTTCCTGTATAATGTCTTTGTTCCTGTCTGGTCTATGTTACTTTTCGACTCTCTTCATTTAAAGGATCCCTTTTAGTGTTTTTTGTAGGGCTGGTTTAGTGATCATAAATTCTTTTAGTTTCTGTTTGCCCTGGAAGCTTTTTATCTCTCCTTCTGTTCTGAATGACATCCTCGTTGGATAAAGTACTCTTGGCTGCATATTTCTCATTTAGCACCCTGAATATATCATGCCAGTCCTTTCTGGCCTGCCAGGTCTCTGTGAATAGGTCTGCTTCCAGTCTAATGTCTCTACCCTTGTAGGTTACAGACCTCTTGTCCTGAGCTGCTTTCAGGATTTTCTCTTTATCTCTGAGATTTGCAAGTTTCACTATTATATGTCAGGATATTGACCTATTTTTATTGATTTTGAGTGAGGTTCTCTGTGCCTTCTGGATTTAAATGCCTGTTTCCTTCCCCAGCTTAGGGAAGTTCTCTGCTATAATTTGCTCCAATATACCTTCTGCCCCTCTCTCACTTTCTTCTTCTGAGATCCCAAATATTCTAATATTGTTTCGCTTTATGGTATCACTTATCAAATTTCCCACTGTGATCCAGTAGTTGCTTATCTCTCATTTTCTCAGCTTCTTTATTCTCCATCATTTGGTATTCTATATCACTAATTCTCTCTTCTGCCTCATTTATCCTAGCAGTTAGAGTGTCCATTTTTTATTGTATCTCATTAATAGCCTTTTTTTATTTCAACTTAATTAGATTTTAGTTACTTCTCCAGAAAGGGATTTTCTAGTGTCATCTATGCTTTCTTCAAGGCCAGCTAGTATCTTTATAATTATTATTCTGAACTTTAGTTCTGACAAACAGATTAGGTCTCTGGCAGTCAGTACTGTGTCTTGTTCTCTTTTTCAAGGTGAGTTTTTCTGTCTTGTCATTCTGGCAGAAAGTGGTCACTTTTCTATATGTAGAGTTTCAGCTCTTCTTTTTTTTTTTTTAAGATTTTGCTATTTGTAAGAGAGAGAGAACGCACAAGCAGGGTGAGTGGCAGGCAGAGGGAGAAGCAGGTTCCCCAGTGAGCAGGGAGCCTGATGCGGGACTCAATCCCAGGACCCTGGGATCATGACCTGAGCCTAAGGCAGACACTTAACTGACTGGGCCACCCAGGGATCCCTCAGCTATTCTTTTCTTAAATCTCCAGTTGAGTTCACAGGTGTTTAGAATGATTTGATAGTTATCTAGCTGAATTCCAAGGACCAGATGAAACTAAAGTCTCCTACTCCTCTGCCATCTTGGACTGTCTCCCAGAAAAATAAATTTCATCACACATCTGGATGCTTGATATGAGTGACATCTGAATATTTAAAAATAAGCAGATAATTTCATTTTCTCTTTTAGCCAAATATTTGACATTATTAAAACCAGTGATATTCTGAATTTTACAGAAATTGACTTGTGTGAAACAGAACTCATTGTTTTATGGTATAAATTATCATGCAATCACTTGGGAATTTACTTTAATGTATAATATATTGGGTATGAATTTTACTATCTATTACTGGAAGCTACTCTTACTGAATAGTAGATTGTATTTACTTTCATGTGGCTTTCCAAGTCCTCACATCATAATTAAATATTTATATACTTAAGTAACATAATTTGACATAATTAAATAATCAAATAATTCTCTTATTTGCTTTATTTTCTAAAAAACCAACAAATTATTTTTCAAAACTGCTATACCAATTCCAACTAGAAATGTACAAGAGGTCCAGTTAATCCACATTCTTGCTGATACTAGATATCATCACTTTCAATTTTAGTCATTCTGTGGGTGTGTAGAAGTATTTTCCTGTGGTTTTGATTTGCATTCCCCTGGTAGTAATGACGTTTAACATCTTTTCATGTGCTTACTTGCAGTTCATATTTTCTTTGGCTAAATGTCTGTTCAACTTTACCTGTGTTCTAATTGGGTTATAGGTTATCTATCTTCTTGATATTGAATTAAAAGTTTTGGTTTGTTTCTTTGTTTGTTTCATAAATTCTGGAGATAAGTCTTTATCAGAACTACTTTTTGAAAATATTTTCTCAGTTTTTACCTTCCCATTTCCTCTTCTTTAGAGTGTCTTTGGAACATCAAATGTTTTACTATTGACAAATACCAATTTATCAAATTTTATTTCATAGTTTTTGGAGGTATTTTGTTCTGTTTAAAAATTATTTGTCTAACCTAAGATCACTAAGATTTTCTCCTATGTTTTTATCTGGACATTTCATAGTTTCAGTTTTCAAATTTTGCCCTGTAATCAATTTTTAGATATTTTTGGTTAAAATTAACAAAATGGTCTGAAAGGTCTAAGTTTATATCCAATTGTTCTAGTGCCATTTGTTGAAAAGATTATCCTTTCCCATTGATTTGTCTTGGAAACTTGGTCAAAATTCAATAGACTACATGTGTATGTATCTGATTGTGTTACTCTATGTGTTTATCATCATGCCAATGCAACACATATTGATTGCTGTAGCTTTATATAGATAGAGACTTGAAGTTAAGTAGTTGAAGTCCTTAAACTTTACTCTGTAATTGATTTTTATTTATTGGCTTTATATCCTGTGACATTGCTCAACTCAGTTATTAGTTCTAGTTATCATTTGTTATTTTTTTAGGATTTCCTATGTAGATGATTATGTTGTCTACATGTAAAAACAATGTCTCTTCCTTTTTAATTTGTTTGCCTTTAATTATTTTCTTCTTGCCTGTATTGCACTAGCTAAATGAAGGGATGAGAATACATATTCTCACCTTCTTCCTAACTTAGAGGGAAAACATTCAGTTTTTTACTTTAAATATCATGTTGGCTTCAAAATTGTTTTATATATTCTTAATCTAGATGTCTTATGGCAGCTTCTTTTTATATTTCATTTAATGAGAGTTTTTTATTATGAGTGCTGAGTTTTATCAAATATATTTTTTCTTGAATCGATTGAGATGAACCTCTGGTTTATTTATTTTACTAATATGAACAATAACATCATACCAGGATAATATAACCCTACAGACACCTTTTCATGTAGTGATTTGACCTCGCCAGACAATAGTCCTCAATGTGGGGGGAGTGCTACTACTTTTAACTTGAATTATACAAAAAAATGTGTGTCATATATATTATCTGGAATTACCAGCTGATCATTGTATAAGTACATAAAGTAGTTTTATCTTAAATTTTTCCAGTACATTTAAAAACACAATTTTTTTACTTTATTATTTTTATTATTAAAACACCCAAAAGAATAAAGAAAATTATTCAGTGACTCTCATGGCCATCAGCCAAATTTAGCAATCATCAAAATTTTGATCACTTGCATCTTCTTAGTGTTCATCTTTTTCTTTTTCCTTGCTGAATTATTTTAAGGCAAATTTAAGCATATTTCATTCAAACTTATGCATTCTAGTATCCATATCTAATCACATAAAACAATTCTTTTAAATGTGAATAATTTCTTATATAGTTAGGATAAAATGATCACATTGAAGAAACTTAAATATTACTCCTTAATATTATTTAATACCTTGCTTCTCAAAGCATAGTCCACAAACCAGCAGCAGAAGAATTTGGTAGTTTGTTAGAAATGCAGTATCTCAGCTTCACTGAGATCTACTAAATCAGAATCATGAGTTTTAGGGGTGCCTGAGTGACTCAGTTGGTTGAGCACCCAACTCTTGATTTTGGATCAGGTCTTGATCTCGGGTGGTATGTCAGGGTCATGGGATTAAGCCATGCATTGGGCTTCCCGCTTGAGATTCTTTCTCTCTCTCTCTCTCCCTTCCCCCTCCACCCGTTCTCTCTCTCTATCAAATAAATAAATAAATAAAATCTTTGGAAAAAAGAATCTTCAGTTTTAAAAAGATTCTAAAGTGCTTAGCATACATCTGAACACTTGAAATTTAATACTCAGATATGTAATCATATTTTCCCAGTTTTTCAAAAATATATTTTGTACAACTTGTTTGTCTGAATAAGTCTCCAAACAATATTCGCATGTGATATTGATTTTGTATGCCCCCAAAGTTATTTTATATAAAGCACCCCTGTATTTTGTCTTTTGCTTGTTGAAAAAAACGGGGACAGTTTGATTTGAAGAATGTCACCAAATTCTCTATTTGCATCTTTTGTTGTCATTTAAATTGTTACGGTATTTGTATTTCTTATAGATTTAAACAAGCTCCAGAGGCTTGATTAGCCTCAGGTTCAAATTAAATAGAATATAGGTGATTCTGCATTCTTCTTATTACATCACATCACAAAGCACGCAATATGGTTTTCCACCATTTTTAGTGATGCCAACATTGATCCTGGGTTTATGTAGAAATTGCACAATACTTCTCTTGTAAAAAAATTTCATCAATTTTTTACCTCTTTGTTTATCTATTGTTACTTAGTGCCAGAATCACTTATTTCATTAGGGGTAACAAAATCGTTTTCATTTAATTATCATTTTCTTAATTATCAGCTGTAATATTTTGTAAAGAATAATTCCTCGTCCCCCCGAAAAAAGAATAGTTCCCTCCTTCCCCTGTCATTCAAGGTTATTTGGATAGTGTGAATTAAAAATCATATAGGAAATTTAGAGTAAATGCTCAATTCTCCCATTTTAGTTGCTGATTTTAAGGGTAAGGAATTGGTGTAAGTTACTTCTAGGGGTGTTCAGTGGATTTCTTTACCCCTTCAATCTCTCTTTCTCCTCTCTCTCTCTCTTTTTTTTTTTTTTTTGTTTCTCTTTCACAACTCTCTCAAACTCAGAATACAATTTTAATGTGCTTTGTGTAACTACCATTAATCATTCTTTGATGTTCAGATTATTTAATATTTGAAAAATGTGATCTCTTTTAGGTTGCTCTTCATATCCTTTTACACAAAATAACAGATTGATAAATACTTGATTGTTGGCCCACTGAAATTCTCCAGGTTCATTTTGTCTTTTCTGCCACATGGCTTTAATCAGTATTGTTTACAAAAGCTAATAGTTCCTTTTAATAGGGAATCATATTTGAAGGCCATATCATGGATAAGTAGAACTTATTCTTATTGGGTTGTCTTTGCTTTATAGGCATTTTCAGTGCAGAGATCTTGGAAATAAAAGTAATATCAATAGTTATACAATTATATGTTATACTATATTTTAGTGCTTAGTTTTAAAATTTAAGTATTTCTTTTAATTGAGATAATATTCACATATAGTTAAATAACATTTAATAAATACAGATGTGGAAACTCTGTTTCAGGTAATACGGCTAAATAACCAGGCTGACCCACTGTAAAACAGCATATAAAAATCTTAAAAGCACCCATGATTGGCAAAAAAGTAAGGACTCAGATTAAAAAAGTGACACTATGGGGCACCTGGGTGGCTCAGTTGGTTCACGTCTGCCTTCGGCTCAGGTCATGATCCCAGAGTCCCAGGATAGAGCCCCACATCAGGCTCCCTGCTCAGCAGGGAGTCCGCTTCTCCCTCCGCCCCTCACCTGGCTCCGCTCCTGCTCTCTCTTTCTCTCTCTCTCTCTCTCCCTCTCTCAAATAAATAAAAATTTTATATGCAACTAATGAATCAAAGAACACTACATCAAAACCTAATGATATACTATATGCTGGCTAATTGAACATAAAAATAATAAAAAAATGAGTGATCTAAAAAAAAAATCTTAAAAAAAAAGCAGCAGTAAATTTGGCTTTCCCTGAAGAATTCTTTTGAACTCAGTGAATTTGAACATCAGTTTTTGCAAATGTGCAGAACTTGGGACAAGAATTCAACTTCAGAGCCTCAGTTGATGGGTGTAATTGAAGACTGTTATAAAGTTGGTATCCCACCAAAAGCTTTCACCTAATTTTTTAAGGATGAGCTAGAAATACCCTTTACTCAAACTGGGTACTACTAGGCAATCGACAGTTTTAAAACTTGGCAGAGAGGATTTAAAAAAAAATCCTCCTGGGGCACCTGGGTGACTCAGTTGGTTAAGCAACTGCCTTCGGCTCAGGTCATGTTCCCCAGGATCCTGGGACTGAGCCCCACGTCAGGCTCCCTGCTTATCGGGGAGCCTGCTTCTCCCTCTCCTGTGGCTTGTGCTCTCTCTCTCTCTCTCGTTCACTCTCTCTCTCAAATAAATAAATAAAATCTTAAAAAAAATAAAAAATTCACTCCTGAGAATGATCTGTTAAATACAAGTTAGGTATTATACAGTTTGACAGCCTGAATTTACATTATAAGGTAGTCCAAAAAAAACCCCACAAGCCAAGAATTTAGTTTAAAATATCCTAAACTAGGTGCTCCCAGATGACTGACAGAAGTAAATACAAATTCCCTCTGAAAGAGTCCAACTTTATCCCAGGCTAAATGTATCTTCATAGACACAGTTCCAAAGAACAGATCATATTCAAAAATCACAATATATTCAAAGATATAAAATATCACGATCAAGAACCAGTAGAAAATATATACAGTTGAATTATACTAGTGTGTGTGTATATATATATAATTTAAAATAGGATAAAGGACCTAGAATTAAACCTAACAAAATATGTGCACAGTATTTGTGGGAACATCATATAAAGCTATAGTAAAATATTTATGAAACTTAAATAAATGGAGAGGCATATTATGTTCATGGATTGGAAGGATCAAAGTTATAAAGATATCATTTTCCCTACTTCAATCTATAAATTCAATGCCATCTCAATCAAGATCAAAAAAATATTTTGAGTGGAACTTAGATGTAAATTCTGAAGTGTATATGGAATTTTAAAGGTTAAGAAAAGTCAAGACACTCCTGTAACAGAAGAAAACTGGCTGGACTTGTCTTATCAGATATCAAGACTCAATTTGAAACTGTAATAATTAAGTCAGTGAAACAGTGGGAACTATAGAACAGGGTGTCATGCCCTAAAACAGATGGACACAAATATAGAAACTTGATTTTTTTTCCAGAGCTGAAGTTGCAGATCATTGCAGATGGACTTTTCATTAAATGGCACTTTGGGCCATCTATTTAGTAAGATTTTTGAGGGTGAGTTTTCTTTAAGAAATATATATTTTTATGGTGGTGGGTATTGAGGAGGGCACATTCTGCATGGAGCACTGGGTGTTATGCACAAACAATGAATCATGGAACACTTTATCTAGAACTAATGATGTAATGTATGGGGATTAACATAAGAATTAAAAAAATAAAAAAAATTTAAAAAAAAGAAATATATATTTTTATTGCATACTCAATTCACCTGAAATACACCTGGGATATGAGGGCAATGATGATGTCCAAAAGCTATAAAATAGGTGATCAGATTTTCAGAGGGTAAAAAAATTTAGATATAAAGAAAACTTAAATGAAATAAATATTCATCTCTACCCAGTTGAGAATAATAGAAAGTTATAATTTAAGCTTACCCTAAATGAAAGGAAAAAGTGGGATCAAATCAAATAATTTGAATTGAAAATCGGAGACTATATATAACAATCCATTCATTCTAAAAACAAAGACTAGAACTTGTCTTACCCAACCCAAACCATGCAATAATGAGACAGCAAGGATTAGATTTTGAGTTTTCTAATTCTTATGTAAAGTCTCTCCACCACAATACAACATCCATAGGAGGTTAAATTGTAGAATAACAGAGATAAATGACAGTTGGGCACATTACAAAGGTTCAAATAAATGTACAGAAAACATACAGAAGTTGATAAAAGAATAGATTTAATTCCATGGAAGACTTGAAGAAGAGTGTGTATAAACTATGTAAAATAATGATTTGATCAAGTAATGCCAAATTATAAACAAGGGTGAGTAAGAAATGTAATTATTGAGTCATAATTTTACTCTATCATGAGTATGTAAGTCACTAGTGAGTCAGCAGCCTCCACATATACAAACCATAATATTAAGCAAGTTGTTATGTCTAGAAATGTAATCCTTTCTCTCTCCTGACTCTCTCAATTGTTGCTATTTATAGATTTAGTGCTTTTATTTGAGATACATTTATGAATTTCTACAGAGCTAACAAAGCTTTCAATGTCTCTAAAATATATAGGACTTTGTGGCCAAGATTCAATTATTAGAGCATGAATAGATGCATTCTTCATAATAAAAAATGAAATTTTATGTACTGGACATTTTTGAGTTTTAAAATGTTTACTCCACGATTTCAAAGTAATATTTATCTCATTGAAAGTACTTTGTGAAACTATTTTTTTTTTAAAGATTTTATTTATTCATTTGAAACAGAGAGATACAGAGAGAGAGCAAGAGCATGAGCAGGGGAGAGGCAGAGGGCAAGGGAGAAGCAGGCTCCCCGCCGAGTCAGGAGCCAGACGTGGGGCTCGATCCCGGGACCCCGGGATCATGACCTGAGCCGAAGGCAGATGCTTAACCATCTGGGCCACCCAGGCGCCCCTATGAAACTATTTTTTTAAGATTTTATTTATTTATGAGAGAGAGAGGAGGGGAAGGAGCAGAGGGAGAGCGACAAACAGACTCCACATTCAGCATGGACCCCAATGTGGGGCTTGATCCCAGGACCCTGAGATCATGATCTGAGCTGAAACCAAGAGTTGGATGCTTAGCTGACTGAACCACCCAGGCACCCTTGAAGCCATTTTTTTTAAGTTGGACACCATTTTTTTTTAGAAAATTACAGACTTGATGCACAAAACAGAAGCTTAGGTGAGTTCTTTCCTACCCTCTAAAACATCTGGATATTGTCCTGTACATTTCTGAATTTGATTCAGTGGTTTGGTTTATATTTAATTTAATATTAGACTAGTCCTAAAGAAAATACATAAAGTAGAAAATATGAGTTTGATTTTTAAAATTCACAACAAAATAGAATTTTAGCTGAAAGTGTTTTTATAGGATTTTAAAATCATTTCAATAAGTTCCTTTTCACTGTCCTAATCTTTTTAGCAACAGCCAACTGGTTATTATATTAATGTCCCTTGGTAGAATAAAATTGAAGCAGTCTATCCAATGGTAACAGTTCCTGAGCCCCATAATCTGTAATATCTCAACTTCTAGAACTCTGTTGTTGCCATTGAAGCTTTCACTATTCATCTAACTACAGCACAACCCTGTTTCTTATCTTTGCTCTAGTTGGAAAACTAGTGAGCAATAATATTTCAGGTCTCCCATGGATTGCAAAATTCCTGTATACTGCAGTCAGTATATTCTTTCCATTCTAAATACTGAGTGACTATATAATGACATGTGAGGGTGGTTTTTTTAAGTATTTTGTACTCAAATATGATCTGTTCTCAGATTCTGAAAAACTGAGATTTCTTTCCATTTCCATTCTTCTTTAGAAGTAAGGAGAACCATTCCATTGATGTACAATGCCTTTGGGTTGCTTATTTAAAGGATTTCACACAAACAAACATGCTTTCCCTGTTTTTTTTTCATGTTTTTGTTTATTAAAGTTTATGCAATGCTTGTTAAATCACTCAGATTCTGACACTCAAAATAATATGTAACTCTCGACCTATCAAAACCAACTTACAGGGAATTTCCCCACAGCTATAATACAGTAGCATTGGCTGACTAATACTCTTGCTGAGAACTAGAACAAACAGATAAGATTACAAGGGGTTGGGTGGGGGGCCCCTGGGTGGCACCTGGGTGGCTCAGTCAGTTAAGTGTCTACTTTCAGCCCAGGTTATGATCTCAGTGTCCTGGGATAAGGAGCTCCACATGGGGCTCCCTGCATGGGGCTTCCCGCTCAGTGGGGGAGTCTGCTTCTCCCTCTCCCTCTACCCCTCCCTGCCCCCCTAGTACTCTCTCTCTCAAATAAATAATCTTTAAAAAAATTACAAAGGGAGAGGGAATTTGTATGAAGTCATTGGAGAGTTGCTGTGACTATCAGGACTTGAGGGGCCAAGATCCCAAAGAGAAGTGAACAAAGAGGTAAGCTGACATTCTATGAACCACTTTCATTCTCAGAGCATTTGCTGATTCTTATAATGGGGAGAGAGACTGGCAAGACAGGCAGAACATAATAGGTGAGAGACAAGAAAAAAGTTTTGGTTAACATATGAGGTATGTAGGGAAAATATGGTAGGATTGAAAGACAAAAATTGGAGTAAGGCATCCAGAATTTAAGAAGCAAAATCTAGGGGTGCCTGGGTGCCTCTCTCGGTTAAGCATCTGACTCTTGATTTCAGCTCAGGTCATGATCTCAGGGTCCTGGGATCAGGCCTGTGTTGGGCTCTGCAATCAGTGGGGAGTCTCCTTGAGGATTCTCTCCCTCTCTCCCTGCCCCTTCCTCTGCTATCTCTTATTTCCCCAAAAAAAACCTAAAAAAAAAAAAAAAAAAAAAAAGCAAAATCTAAGAGTAAGGAAGGCAAAGAGACTTGACTTTAATTATGCTTATCAGTATTTCTTCTTGAAGCATTTGCTCAATTCTATGCACGCAGAAAAAGTCTAAAAAACTAAGCAAAAAGTAGAAAGCATTTAAAAGTTGAGATGAGTGTTTGGAAGTTTCTTTGTGCCAAGGAAATAAGTATTGGAATTAAGAACCCATTAAAGAGGAAGGACCCTAATAAATACCCCTAGACTCTGAGTTAGTGCCGCAAAGTATAACAACCTAGGAACAATGGATAAAGTGAAGATAAACTGAGCCATACAAAAATTGCAATCCAGCTACATAAACTAAGCCCTGATTTACTATGATCTTCCTCCCAACTCAGGGTCTCTACCAGAAGAGAGGGTAAATTCTTTCTGGAGATTAATAACATGACCTAGAACTACTACAGTATTTTCATTAAAGAGCTCCAGCTTTCAGTCAGAAACAACTCACAGAATACCCTGTTATTCAAGTTGGCAGCCACAGATTGTATCAATATGTAAAGAAAAGAAAAGAAAAAAGATGCAAATCTAGTTCTGTAAATGTAGTATCTGAGAAAAGAAATAGGAAAGTCTAGGATTTAAAAATGCAGTTATTAAAAGGAAGAACTTAATTTTGATTTTAACATCCTCTTAGACACAGAAAGAGGATTAGTAAACTGAAATATGGATCTTTAGAAAATATTCAAGCTGAAGTACAGAGAAGAAAAGGAGGAGGAGGAAGAAGAAGTAAAAGAAGCAGCAGTAGCAGCATCGGAAGAAGAAAAAGGGGAGGAGGAAGAGGAAAAGGGAGAAGAAGGAGAGGGGGAGAAGGAAGAAGGAAGAGGAGGAGGAAGAAGAGAAGAAAGAGAAAGAAAAGAACATCAGAAAAAATATGAAACATTGTAAAAAGAAAAAAATTATCGTATGTTTGTAGTCCCAAAAGTAGAAGGGAGAATATAAGGCAAAACAATATTTGAAAAGCTGGTATCTAAAACTCAAAAGTAATTAAGCCAAAGATCCAAACATAATATAGACTGCAAGCAAATCAATGCATAATAAAGAGGGAAAATTAAAGGATACTGTTAAGAGATGTAGAAAAATGGGGTGCCTGGGTGGCTCAGTTGCTTAAGCGTCTGCCTTTGGCTCAGGTCATGATCCCAGGGTCCTGGGATCAAGCCCCATGTGGGGGCTCCCTGCCCAGAGGGGAGTCTGCTTCTCCCTCTCCCTTTGCCCCTGCTTGTGTGCTCTTTCTCTCTCTCATTCTCTCTCTCAAATAAATAAAATCTTAAAAAAAAAATGCCGAAAAAATTCTGATAAACTAATAAAATCTAAGAAACCAATAACTATAGAACAGAACTTTCTTAACCTGATAAAAGATATCTACAAAAATAACAGCATATGTCATACAATTGTGAAATGTTGAAAGCTTTTCTCCTGAGATCAGAAGTAAAATTAAAATACTATAATTTCTATTAAACCTTTATGGGAAGTCCTAGACAGTTTAATAAGACAATACAAAGGAATAAAAGGTATAAATAGTGTGAAAATAGTAAAACTGTCATAATTTGCAGATAATAGAATATAGAAAATTCTAAATTATCCAAAGGTAAGAAAATTAGAGCTAACAAATAAATGTAACAAAGTATATTGACATTGCTAATATACAAAAATTACTGTGTATATATTTATAATAATAGAGAATAAAATTTAAAAAAATACCATTTATGATAGAATTAAAAAATCAAATAACAGAATAAATTAATGCTAGATATATAGCAATCTAAAGAAAAAACTAAAAACTATCACTGACAAACTAAAAGAAGGCTTAAACAAGAGACTGTATATACCATGCATTTCAGAGACTCAATACTGTAAAAATATTTATTCTTCCAAAATTGAAAAAAAAATCAATCTCAATCAAAACCCCAAGATTATTTTTTAATGTATATATGTATGGAAATTGATGAGATTATTCTAAAATTTATATGAAAACTCAGAGTCAAGAACAGTTACTCTATTCTTGAAGTAGAATAAAGTTCAATGATACACACTATCAGATATCTAGACTTGTTTTAAATGTAGAATATTATTGGTCCAAGCAAGACAAATAGATCAGAATAGAGAATTCAGAAACAGACCCATACATACAGATTTGGTTGAAAATGGTGCCACTTGCAATTCAGTGAAGAAATTTATCTTTTTTCAATACACGGCATTGATACATTTGGATACTTATGTGGAAAATTAAATAAGTAAAGTATATCCAGCTTACACTATATATAAAAATCCGTGCCAAATGGACTGCAGATCTAAATGTAAAAGATAATAAATTTTCTGAAAGATAAGAGAAGAGAATAATTTCTTGACTTTGAAATAAGCAAACATTTCTTAAGCAGGACATAAAAAGCACTAACAAAAAATTAATAAACTCTACCTCTTTAAACATTTCTGTTTGTCAAAAGATAACATTAAGACAATGAAAAAGCACGTCTCAGAGTTGAAGATATTTGTCATGTAAAAATCTGACAAAGAACTTGTATCCAGAATGCATATAAACAAGCAGAAAAAACTACAATCAATAAGGAAAAGGTAGAATCCCAGTTTAAAAAAAAAAAAAAGATGAGATAAAAAATCGAATAGCTAACATCAGAAAAGATGATATTCAAATGTCCTTTAAAATATTTAAAGGGACTCCTGGGTGGCTCAGATGGTTAAGCATCTGCCTTCGGCTCAGGTCATGATCCTAGGGTCCTGGGATCAAGCCAGCCCCGCGTTGGGCTCTCTGCTCAGCAGGAGCCTTCTTCTCCCTATCCCTGCCACTCCCCCTGCTTCTACTCTCTGTCAAATGAATAAATAAAATCTTAAAAAAAAAAAATTTTAAAGGGGGTGCCTGGGTGGCTTAGTTAAGTGACCGACTCTTGATTTCATGTCAAGTCATGATTTCAGGGTCATGTGATCCAGCCCCTTCTCTGTCTCAGAGCTCAGTGGATTCTGCTTGAGATTCTCTCTCCCTCTCCCTCTGCCCCTACCCGCACTTGTGCATGCATACATGCACACACGCTCTCTCTCTCTAAAATAAATAAATAAAATCTTAAGAAAAGTAAAATATTTAAAAAGTGCTTAACATTATTATCCATCTGATAATTAAAATTTAAACTACAAATCACCACTGAGCACTTAAAAGAATGGCTAAAATTAGAAGACAATATCAGGTGTTGATGCAAATTCAAAACTGCACGACTTTTTATACACTGCCAATGAGAATATAAAGAGATAAAGTCACTCTAAAAAACTGGAAATATTTTTTTTTTAAGATTTTATTTATTTATTTGACAGAGAGAGATACAGCGAGAGAGGGAACACAAGCGGGGGGAGAGGGAGAGGGAGAAGCAGGCCTCCTGCCGAGCAGGGAGCCCGATGCGGGGCTCGATCCCAGGACTCTGGGATCATGACCTGAGCCGAAGGCAGACGCTTAACGACTGAGCCACCCAGGCGCCCCTGGAAATATTTTCTAATACTAGACATGTGCATGCCCAAGAATTTCATGCCTAGACATATATCCACAGAACCGCATACATATATGCATCACAAGACATATTCAAAGATGTTAATAAGAAACATTGTTCATAACAGTCCCAAACTGGAGAAAAACAATGTTCATCAATACTAGTATTGATAAAGAAATTATAGTAAGTATAGCAGTTAAAAAAAAGAAAGATGAAACTTCATGTTTCACCCAAGAGCAAGGCAGAATCTAGCATACTGTTGAGTGGAATAAGCCAGAACAGAACCCAAAGTGTACATACTCTCTGATTTATTTTACATTAAGTTCGAAAATGGGCAAAATCATTTTATTATTTTTTAAAGATTTATTTCTTTATTTTAGGGGGGGTAGGGGCAGAGGGAGAGACAGAATCCTGAAGTAGACTCCCTGCTGAGCACAGAGCCCTTCACGGGGCTTGATCCCAGGTCCCCGAGATCATGACTTGAGCCAAAATCAAGAGTGGTCCACTTAACCAACTGAACCACCCAGGTACCCCTGGTCAAAATCATTTTCTATTGATAGAAGTTAGAACAGTGTTTATCTTTGGTGCAGGCAATAATGATTGAGAAGTGCTGGTAGTTACATATATATATATTCATTTTGTAATAATTAATTGGAGTGCATAATTATGATCTGTGTACTTTTCTGTGTCTACGTTACATTTCATTGAAAGTTTAGAGGATCCTGCGTCATCTATTTTTAATGTCAAAATATAAGCACCTTAAGAGCTTTATGTGTTGCTTCTTATCTTTTGTTAAAATAAATAAGCACATTGCTCTCTTAAAGTAGCATTTATAAGAAACATATTGAGAGATGTAAAAAACCTTTGCACTTTTGTACAGATATATTTGAGTTTTAGCTAAATATTTAGTTAATTTTTGCTTTTAATTCTCATAATGACTTCAAGTGGATTATGGGAAGAAAAATGATTAAACGATTATGAAAATTTAAAACAAAAAACACATTTATAAAAGAAATTCAAGAGTAATGCAACCTACAACTAAAATAAAAATGGAATTTAGACTTCAGAAACCATGGAGGAAAAGCAAGTCTGATATTCACATGGTATCTCCAAAGAGGAAATTTGCAGCTTCACTGTTGAAGCCAGTACTTTGTTGTCTAAAGCCTCCATCTTGGCTTTACCAGAAAGACTGGTTATGATATGGTCTCCCATATATACATAGCATAATAATTTTCAGAATTTCAGTCATCCTATTTGTTTAACTGTGGTCTTTCACTTACTCTTTTATTCAGAAATATTTATCAAGCACCTCTGTGTGGCATGTCCAGTGCTAGCCACTGGGGAGATAGACAGCTGTGAGTACAGACACAGTGAATAAAGACAGTCATGACTTTCGCAGCGCTCAGAGGAGAGGATACAAAATAAGTAGTAATTACACAAATAAATATATAATTGCAAACTGAAATTTAAAGGTCTATCATTGAAATGGATATACTGTAAAAGAGACAATCAGAGAGATCCAATTTAAATTGAACAGTCAAGGTAGTGCTTTCTGGGGAAGTGAATTTAGACTGATATTTGAAGGATGAGAAGGTAAAGAGTGGGAGTTCATATTTTTCTGACAGAGGACTAATATAGTCCATAATGAAGTCTGTATAGTAGGAAAATGAAAGAGAAGCAATCTGGCTGAAGCATGATAACCATGGGTCAACTGGAGACGTGGGTTTGGAGGGGGTCATATGATCCTTTTTTTTTTTTTTAAGATTTATTTATTTATTGGACAGAGAGAGTGCACACATGTGAGTGGTGGGGGGAGGGTAGAGGGAGAGAGAGAGAATCCCAAGCAGATTCCCACTGAGCCAGGAGCCTGATGCAAGGCTTGATTCCATGACCCTGAGGTTATGATCTGAGCCGAAATCACAAGTGGGATGCTTAACCGACTGAGCCACCCAGGTGCCCCAGGGTTGTATGATTCTTTATGATGTGTTTGGTATCTGCTTTAAGGCATAGGGAAGCTATTGGAAGGTTTTAAAATTGAAGACCTACTAAATGTAAAATTTACCATTAAGTAATAGAGTGCTACTAAACAATGTGAAAGGTTGGCTAGAGGAAGAGATGGTGGATTTTAAGCTTCTAATTAGGAGGATCCATGAGTAGTCCAGGTAAGGAGTTGCCTGGATGAGGGTCTTAACAATAAAATGGAGAAAAACCAACAGATTACAGGTACACTTGAGAAAGTTAGATGCTTTGAACTTTACCTTCCTCTCTGGGAAAAGAGAATAAGAAAAGAGTAGATAGTGCATAGACTGTTATAAAAGTAAATAATTGTAACTGTTATTTTAAAAAGGAATAAACTATTGTTTAACTGGGGGGAAAAAAGACATATACCATCTTCAACTGTCTGAAAAGATGACTGATCAATCTCTGTCTCAGCAGTGACTAGGCCTCGCTGCTCCTGTCTCCTCAGAACTCCAGGTAGCCTTGGTGCAATGTAATACAAATTGTTGGGCACTTGTGTGCTAGAGAAAGTTTTCTTTTACCTTGATTCTCTGTGGAACAGTGTCACAGTTTATATGTTCATTCATTATGGATTCGCAAGGGTACATATGTTTACATTGATCAAGCCTTTACTATGTACCAGGCACTATCCTAGATATTTCATATATTTAATATTACTGTTCTGTCAGGATAAATTGAGGATTAAGTATATTAAGTAATGTGCTGAAAGCCACAGACAAAACTAAATTCCAGATCTAATTCTAATGCTCATGCTCTTTTCACAATTTTTATGTTTAGATTTTTCCTTTACCATGATTCCTTCAGGAACTGGGCTTTATGTTAGCTATGGCAGCCTGGTTTTTGCCTTGTAATCTTAAATAGTAGTTGAATCACCTACTCTTGCATCCCGTCTCCCAGCTTCCTGGTACAATTTACCTATCCACTTCTGATTGTCAACTCCAATTCCACCAGTATTAAATATGATATATTAAATAATTAAATATTGGCTAATATGGCTAACAAAATTCCCGTACCATCTGTACTGTTCTTTGGAGTTATCCGGTCCCAGATTTATACTTTGTATTCCAATATCCATGAATCTGTCACCAGAGTAATAAATCACTAGCTGTTTCTCTATGTCTACATGTGCCTTTTCTTGTCTGACAGGAGAAGGAAAATCCTAAAATCATCTCTTTTGCAGCCACTGAATCTCTACTATGACACTTCCTTTGAAGCCTGTAATATTGCTATATAAATTGTCAGCCTATTTAAACTTATATACTGGTTTCACTATTTTAAAACATAAACAAAAAATATGCTTTAGTTCAGTTCAATAACTGCTTACTGAACATCCATATGTAAAAGACATTCTAGTGCAAAGAAATGGGAAGCTGGCACAATTCCTTCTCACTGGCGCTTCACACTGTCTTCTCTAAAACTGAGTCTCCGTATTTGTTCAACAAATTGAGTTGATTTTATGCCATGTGGAAAGAATTTTATCTTTGTACATGCTAATTTTAAAGAGAGGGATAAAACTTAATAATAAAAGAAGTAAAAGAAAAAAATAACCCTAACTGAAAAAAATAGTATTTGATTAAATCAGTCAAAACTGCTAAAAGAATCTGAACTTGGAGAAGATAGCCCAGTTATTATTAATATATTTTAAGATTTAGAGAGTAACACTCGTAGTTACTTATCTATACTTAAATGTGTTATGCTCATGTTTTAAACTAAATCCCAAGTCCTTAGATTTGATTAGAAACATCAGGCTACTGTAAGTGAGAAGCGTGAATACATTCTTTGCTGAAAAATGAAGGGAGTGGCTCCAGTCCTGGGTAGGTCAGCCAAGGGCTAAAGGGAAGGGAGAGAATGGAAGAAGAATCAAAAGTTATTAAACCATATTGCATGCATTTAAAAAGCATATTTTATGTTATTTCTTCCAGGTAGATAAAAGAAAAATCTGGTAACAATTTACACTGACATTTAGACATCCATCTCTAAGAGTGTTAGTTAATTTGGAATAATACTACGTAATAATACAGTAATACTTTATACATTTACTATCAAGTTTTTACTTATTTTATAAAATTTTATGAATATAACTTTTAATTTTGGACTGTGACATGGGCCTCAGTTTCTTGATCCCTGTGGAACATGGGTTCAGGCCTCACTATCCAGTTATTGCAGATGTAGTGTGTTGACATTAATACACAAATGTGCACTCTCCAAGAGCCACTTCGCTTGCCTGCAAGAATACTGGTGCCCATGAATCACTTTGAATTGCAATTTTCCCTTGAAGGCAGCAGAACTGGGATTGGGTGGCCCAAGTCCCCTGCAGATCCAGAGATAAAGTACTTCTCTAAGGTCATCCCCAAGATGATATTACATATTGGTCAATTGTGGGCACCACCTTCTGCCTTCTTTCTAGTCTTAGAAAATAAAAGGAGCATATTTTTTCCATGTTATGCCCATTTAAGACATCCAACAAAAGCTTGCTTAAGACAAACTATATTACAGGAATTCTTAAAACTGTTCTTTCAATGGTTGTTTGGAAGGCTGAGCCAGAACTGTACAGTCAGTCCAGTTTTACAAACTGTAATGTTCATAGTTTCTATTGCACCTTCTGAGGCCATTGCTATTAACTAGAAGCTGGTGAAGTTGGAAATGTGTTGATCCAGAGTGGATTTGGAAAACTACCATTGGACCTTAATACAGATAAGCAATAGCTCTGCCCTAATGAAGTAAGAAAACAGCACTCCTGTGTAACACTCAACTTGATACACAGCAAACTAAACCAAACTTGCTTCTATTTCAAAAGATTATAGCTCTGTGCAGATTGCTCAAATATGCAGAAAACCTGTCTTCTAGCTCTGAAATATAACCCAAGGGAGCTGGGTTGGTATTAACATATCTCATGAATTTACATTTGGACTTCCTTAGCTCAGCCAACCATTCCTGTGTCTACATCTAGCTCACCATCTTGGTTTCTTCCTTTGGTTGAGTTTTCTCTAGGAAGCCCTTTTCTTGCTCCAGGCAATCTGGACTCCACAGATCTAAGACCAGTCCTTGAAAATATTTTAATATGTTTATGTCATAGTAGTCACATTAGCTCAAGTTATTTATCCAGGAGGATCTTCAGTCCCAATATAAATTAGTGGATATAAATAATTGAAATCAGGGATGGTATCTCCCCGAGCTCCACTCATTGGAGGACATTGGTATGAGTGTGGTGGTTAGGAGGATTGAAGAGGTATAGTTGCAATGCCAGAAAGTAGATAATAAGAAATCACCAAACCTGAATAATAAAGAAGACAATATGTTCAGATGTGTGGCAGCCAAGAAAAAGATGTTTTGGTAAGGAAACACATAAAGACAATATAGGATGAAATTTTATTATGGCATGTGGAAAATATAGAATTTTGCTATTATGAACATAATAAACATAGTAAACATAGGAACTGTTTTGATTACTTTACCGAGAAGTCCAATTTAACATGAATTTTTGGCTTCCTTGAACTGTGATTTAACAGATTATAACTTTCAGTAAATGCCTCTTTGGTTATTTTTTGTTGTATTATGTTGCTCTTATTTTCAGGGAAAATAAAAGGTTAATATATTATTTGATAGAAACAATAGCTTTCTTGAAGTAAAACAAGATCAGCTCAGAGCAAGAAGTTGGTATCATACTATGGAATATTAAAGAGGAAGAAAATGTATCTTCAGAGTATTTGGATCCATTTGAATCATTCACTGGCATACGTTTTCTTTTAGAATATTTCCATGTCATGCATAAGTCAAGTTTTACTAGTTACATTTCATTTGCGCTTTGTTGTTACATTAACTAAAATGCACTTGTATTTAATAGATTAAGGAGACATCTGGCTATGTGAACCCAGAAATTGCATCCTTTCCAGAAATAATAATAATAATAACATAGCTAGAATTTATTCAGTGTTTTCTATGTTAAGTACCTGTGCTAAGTTGAGTTACATGAAATCACATTTCTGTAGGTCAGAAAGGGGAGAAATACTAACAATTTCATATGGTTCCACCTTAATATGAGTGATCTCACTTGATTCTTACAATAAATCTAAGTGTTGGGTATTAATTCCATTTTACAGATGAGGAAACTGAGACTTAGGTTAGGTCTTTGTCCAATATAACATAGTCAGGGAATGTGATCGAGATGGTGTTTGAATCTAGGTGGTCTGTCTCTAGAGTCCATGTCCCTAACCATTATAAACCCAGCACCCAATTCCAGGCTTTTAAATAGCTCCTATAGTAAACTGCTCCAGTAAATTGATGCTCATAATATATAAGCACTGTGAAATTACTCTCCATTACTAATGCCTTCTCAGAAAGTCATTTATTATTTAAACAAGTAAGTTTAAAATGAGCCTTGCTTCCCTGAAACATGTTTTCATAACAGTTTTATCAGAGCTATTAGAATCCAAATAATAACATAATTAAGATTCAAATGTATATTTTATTTGTGAATTACATAAAGTTCACTCAAAGAGTTGTTCATATTAATAAAACAATTAGTATTAGAACTTTTGATAATCACAGCATATATCAAACTTCCACTATATACTACCCACTGCTCTTGCTTTTAAAAGTCCTTTATTTTGTTTCATTCTCTGTGATATAGGTGATGTTTTTATCTTTTATGTATGTAACCAAGACTTAGAGAAGACAAACAACTTGTCTAACCTTCATATAAATGGAAGATTTGGAATTCAAACCCAAATGTTCTTAGCCATTGTTATATTCAGCATCTTTTCAGTAAGCTAGTTAGTCCTTAATATTGGAACATGGCAAAGTAAAAATGGAACATGGAACTATATATATATATATATAGAGAGAGAGAGAGAGAGAGAGAGAGAGACAGCTAAAACTACCAGAAAGAAAATAAAAATTATTTATTATTTTGTGATAGTAATTTAATTAAACAAATATAACCTGGGAATTATTAATTATGAATCCTTATGTTAAAATAGGGGCAATTATTCAAAATTCTTCAGGTCAAAATATTTGTCATGTTAATAAGAAAAAGAAAAACCATGATTTGGATTAAGTCTTTAATACAGTGACTAACTATATTTTAAAAATGTTATGTGTAAAAATAATCCCCATATTTGTTTTCCCATTGCACAAGATAGAGTTAAGTAGATTAACCATGGAATTTTGAATCAAACTGTTTTCAATTTGAATGTAGACTCTATGTTACTTTGGTGAGCTAATTAATTTCTCTGGGCTGTATGATTACTGAAATGGAGATGATAATGGTACTGAATATATAATAATATATAAGTGATAACTTATATAGCACTTATGGTACTTAAGGCACAGTTCCAGGGAACTCTCTATCTACTAATACATGAACACATAAGAGCCCTGTGAAGTTGATTATTTAACCCAAACCCCGCAAGTAATAAGTAGTACGCTAGAACTGAACAGAGGCTGTCTGACTTCAGGTCTACACTGGTAAATAACGTACTCAACTACCTCACTGGGTATTTTCCCAGTCAAATGAAATAATGTAGGTAAAATGCTGCTATATGGTACACAGTAAAAGTTCAATAAATGTTAGTGTTAAATGTGTATATTAAAGCATTTATCTGGATCTATGACCTATTGAAAACTGAACACCATAGCAGCTTTTAGCCTTGTTTTCTAGTAAACATTGCTAAAGCTGTAAACCCAGTCAGTATTCTGTTCTGCATGTTAAACTGACCATGTTTAATAAGTATGATAAATTATTCCCTTCTCGGCATCCATTTCACCTTTCCCTGTAATTCTGAGTGCCCATCTGCTCTGATGCTGGGTTTAGCCATGTGACCTGTTTTGGTCAATGGTACAATAGCAAACATGAGACAAGCAGAGAATTAGTAGACGCTTGTGCATTGGGGCTTGTCCTTTTCCTGAAGCTTATGAAACTCTGCAACCACCATGTAAGTGAGCCTGGGCTAGCCTTCTGGATGAAGAGAGATCCATGACCCAGTCACCTCTATTGCATTAGCCATGTGCCAGCCATCCACCAAGGCTGTGAGTGAGGTCATTCCCACCAGCCAGCCCCAGTCAGCTCCCAGGTGAGTTCTGATGTGTGAGTGAGATTAGCTGAGGCCTGTGGGAAACCTGCCCACTAAGTTCAAGCCATATTACAGCCTGACAAATTGTGATCTAATTCAATAGCTGTTGTTTTAAGCCACTAATTTTCAGGGTGATATATTACTTTCCAAAAATAATAAGAAGAAGAAAATAAAATTTCAATGAACCTTTCTTGATGTTATGGTATGACAGGGGTAAAAGGAAAATTATTTGAACATTTGGACATTATTGTATTAATATGATGACATGGATAGACAGATTGAGGAATTCCGATCTGTATTATCTATTTTGGCACTATGTAGGATCACTTCATATGTAAATTATTAATGTACAGGTGACTGCTCATTCTTGGAGTTATTTAAGGTCATCTGGCTTTGTACTCAGCCTCATTTTTAAAGCTGGCATAGCTAGAGGTTAATGTAAATTAGCAACTAAAAACTATTAGCTTCCAAGTCCCAGCAAGATTTTATCTGGCAAAACTTCTCAGTCCTATTCTCAGAGTGAATGAGAAAAAGAAATGTCATAGGAAATCCTGCCAATATGGGGGAGTGGATCCTTTTCAGTATAGCAGTCTCAACCCTGGGTATAGTTGGGTATAGTGTGGGTCCCTACCTTTGTATATATCCCCATTTTCAGAGGGATGGTTATAGACTCTAAAATGTGACTTCCATGTAACAGCAAAATAAAAATCAGAAAGACTTTAGTATTGCACTAGCTGACACTCTCAGCATTTCTAATCAGTTGCATATTTGAAGACCAGAAAATGATATTTTTCTAGGTGAATAGGTGATCTTTTTACTAATGTTAGAATAAAGAATTCTGTCAATGTAATATAGCAATATTAAAACAAAACAGATTAACTTTCATTTTTAATAATCTAATTTATACCAATCTGGAGAAATTTTGGACCAAATAATTTGTTTTTTTCTAAAACACCAATTGCACACAGCAAAAGCCTGATATAAAAATTACCATTTAGGCAGTTTGAATCATCTCCCTAATCGAATATCCATGTAACTTGGCAAAACATTTTTAATGATTTTCTGTATCAATTTCATTGTGGGAAAATATTTTTTCAAAAGACTGAAGACTATAATTTAAAATGTTACAGAGTAAAGTAGCACAATATATATGATCAAATAGATTTTTCAGTGTCCTAAATTTTTTTAATAATTATTCCATATACATATACATATCAAGTACCTCTACTAGCTTAAGACATTCATTCATTAAAGATAATTACATGTATTTGTTGAGCATAGATATAGAACGAAGTCTATTTGACTTGGGAATTGCATGACATAGGAACTGTTTGGCCATGGGAATTGCAATTGTCAGTTGGTGAGAATATATTTACCATCTGTCATCTACCCTGTTCCTGCTTGGCACTGCCCATTGGAACATTCGGAGTGGCTTTTAGCATTAAAATTCTCTCCCATTTGTAATCTCCTCAAGTCAGTGTTTTCCCAGCCATTACAATGCGTATCTGTTAAATCCATTATTCCTGCTACCATAGCTTTGTCTGATAGGAGGCAGAGCACTTGGATAGGATGATTTTTACACAACAGAAAATGCGTCAGCCTCAGTTAGATTGGTGGGCCATTGTTGCTGGTATGTTTAGTAAAATTGGTAGAAGACTTGTATTTAATGTTTGGGGGAAAATAGCAGTTTGGGATCAGCTTTCCATTCACTGAGCATGAAGTAATGGGTGTGTAGTAATAATAGCAGCCACATTTTTAATAAATAAAATTAATATAAATGTTCCATGAATTAAGTTAACTGTGTTTATCTATTTGCTCATCACCATGGATACTTTCATTAAGAACAATGTTGATGTTTCATTGTTAACTTTGCCCAAGGGAAGAATTCCAAGAAGTATCCAGAACCACTGACAGAAATTATTTGTAGTACATTATGAACCACCTTCTGTGGCCCGTATCATATGTTGATTCCATTTTTAATATGCTCTTTTAGGGTTTCCTCTGATACTACTTTCATTATCTTTTAAAAATATTTCCTTAAATAATACTTAGAACCCAATAAAATGTAAACAGACATACAAAACCTTAAATTGATTTAAAATTGTTTCTTTTCTTACCCAGAGAAAATTACAAGCAGATTTGGCTGACACTAGAGTTAGAGTTATAAATTCATAGATCATTATTTATTCACTCAAAGTGAAGATGACCCTTTTATTTAGATGCTTCAATGGTTGACATCAGCTACCAAAGCTAACTTTATTTTTTTATGATGCCAAATGATGCCAACAACTGCAAGAACAGTGGAAATAATTGCATTGGTTATGCTCTTTTATAGCTATTTCTGACACAAACATTTGAATTACGGAGCACAAAATAAGGTAAAGAATAAAAAATAATCACTTTTATTACTATATTATTTTATTTTATTGTTTTTCAATGAGAAAAACCAAGTTATCCACACTAAGTGGGAAAAGTGATTATTTGAATAATTCAATTATTAAAGTACATATTTTCCCCATGTGTCTAGATATCTCAAATGACATTAAAATTAAAAGCATATGGGGCGCCTGGGTGGCTCAGTTAGTTAAGCGACTGCCTTCGGCTCAGGTCATGATCCTGGAGTCCCGGGATCGAGTCCCACATCGGGCTCCCTGCTCAGCGGGGGGTCTGCTTCTCCCTCTGACCCTCTTCCCTCTCGTGCTCTCTGTCTCTCATTCTCTCTCTCAAATAAATAAATAAAATCTTTAAAAAAAAATTAGAAGCATATGTATGATTAATATCATATATTCTATAGCTAGGCTTTCTGGATTCAAATCTCAGCACTGACATTTGTTGATTTTGTGACCTTGGGAAAGTTTCTTACTTTTTGGCCTTTATATCCTATGTAAAGTAGAGGTAATATTACTACTTACATCTAGTATTTTTGAATTTTGACAGGTTAATTGTAAAGTGCTTAGCAGAGTGCATGGAGCATCCATTTTCTATGGTCTGTAAAGTGCAAATATTTACAGCATGGACTGTGGCAATGAAGTAGGCATTGCCATAAATCCCATTTGTATACTTTTCTCCTTTGTTTGTTCTGATTCACCAAATAACCTCAAGGATACTTTCCACTAGTATTACCTGATTTGCCTCAGCATATTGTTTCCTTCCCTGCAATGCTTTTTCCTAATATCTTTAAACACTCACTCTTCAGAGAGGTCAGTCAGTGACCAAATTGTATTAAATAACCACATGCCTATATCAAGCTCTATCCTGTGGTTCTACTGAATCTTCTTTACAATAATTATTATCTAAATATTAATATCCTTTTGTTATTTATTATTTATTTATTGTTTGTTTGTTTGTTTCCCTCATTTTATTCACCACTTTGTTCCCCAGATCTGGAATAGAACTTGCTATAGGGTTGGTGATCAATGAATATTTGTAAGATAACTGAATGAATACATGTTTATGTCCCCTTCTTGCTTCCTGAGCCCCAACTCTTATGTATTCACTGTTATTTACATCTTTAACATGTTTTCATCCTATATGGACATTTGAATTGGGTGGGTGAAAATTTCAGCCTCTTTTTTTTTTAATTTCTTTTATTCATTTTTTTAATAATTTCTACACCCAATGTGGGGCTCAAATTCAGGACCCTAACATCAAGAGTCACATGCTCTACTGACTGAGCCAGTCAGCCACCCCATTAAGCCTCTTCTGTAGAGCATTGCCTCATCACCATTTTTCCCAAATAAAAATGATATCATGTAATATTAAATTACATTATATGATATTGTATGTGTATTTTTATATATGCAATACTTTCTCTTGATTTCTTTATATAACAAGTTTCAGGTATTTTACTGAAGTGTAGTTTGGGATTCAGAATTTAAGTGTCTTCTCTAGTGGTGGCCTGAGTCACCCAGGAGTATTTGCACTATTTGGTATTCTTGGAAGTGTGTTTTATACATGAATTTTAAGTAAAGTTGTAGGAGAGATATAGAAATGCATAATAGGATTTATTCATTCAAAATTACTTAAGTGTCTATCATGTTATATTAATGCTGGAGATTGGGGCCTTTGCTACCCAAATTCAGAGAATCCAGTGTTAGTGGTACCTATTGGACTTGTGCAGTGGTAGCCCTCCTAAGGAACACTATGCTCTATAAGCATACAACATTTCTTACCTTATCAATGGTTTAGAGGGGAAAGATAGACCAACAAGTAATAAAAATGAAATTACTAACTACTATAATAGAAATAGTGAAAAAGAAAGAAATATAGGGACTTTGGGAACATAAAGATGGGAGTCCTAACACTTTTTTTTTTTTTAAGATTTTATTTATTTATTTGACAGAGAGAGACACAGCGAGAGAGGGAACACAAGCAGGGCGAGTGGGAGAGGGAGAAGCAGGCTTCCCGCCGAGCAGCGAGCCCGATGCCTGACTCGATCCCAGGACCCCGGGATCATGACCTGAGCCGAAGGCAGACGCCCAACAACTGAGCCACCCAGGCGCCCCGAGTCCTAACACTTTCTGAAAGTCAGGAAACACTTCCCGGGGAAGCAATGTTTTTTCTCATTCCTGAAGGTTAACTAGGAGTAGCCTGAATGTTCCTTACCTGTGCCCAGTGCTAAGTCTGACATACAAAAAGTAGAGAGAGCTGCATTCAGGAAGGGCTCCAGGCACTAATTGTGCTGCTTTGGAGCACAAATGACAAGGCATAACAGAGAGAAAGATATATCATTCCCATATGATAACCCTGGAGTGGAAAAATATCCTTTTCAAAAATCCTGGGAACTTGTCAGTGACCAGGTGGTGCCTCCCCTTGGGATGTGGCTTGACAGTCTCCATCAACTAGAAAGCTGGAGTAAAAGAAACAACTTCAGACACAGCACTTGAGGACTCCCAGAAATAACTAGCCAACATTTTCGAACATTGCACACTAGGAGGGCATTAAGAGAGAGCCTGTGAAATTGGGACATTAATATTAATGAATCCTTATCTGAACCCATAGGCTGGCGAGGCCTGCAGACATTCTGGGTAACTTGCTGTAATAAAGATGTATTCCTATGACAATTTGTCTTGGGAAATCCCTACATATGAAATTGAGTGAACACACTTATTTGGGGAATGCTTTTGAACATCTAGATTTCTTTATGACTCCTAACTCTAATCCCTCATGGAGATTACTAATCTCCAGACTGTCTTCAATTTATCTAGGCTGTAGCTCTATAACCTTCTCTTTCCTAAACAAAGACACACAGACCACTCTGAAAAATTTTCAGTCCAGGAACCCAGGTAACATTTTCACAACTCTTAAGTTACATGGATTATGAACCGTAGGAATATAAGACCCCTTCACAAATAAATTCTGTACTGATGCTTTTTTTTCCTCCTTATCAACTACAGCCCCAGGCCAAGTGAAGAAAAAACCTGAGGTTCTCCCAATCTCTATCACATACAGATTGATTTTGCTAAAGTATTGTAAATTTACCTCTAGATGAATTGCTAATCAAGATGTCACTGGGATATGATTGTAATAATATGTTTGTAAAGTAAGATCTAAAAAATATGTGTGCCATTGAGTTTCACCTCTGCTGGGTTATAAGTACCCATTTTAGTCTTTATAAAGACATATCAAAATTTCTCCGTCATGCTAACATGAGGATAATACATACAACGAAGACTGGTTGTCATAATTGGCAGCATGGACAGCACTCTTCAGTGGATTCAGTTCATTTAATTAATATTTATCAAGAGCCCAGACGGAGCCTGGCAGTCTGTGAAGTGCTAGCCACTCCCACCCTTACTGCCTTTTTGCCATCTGCTGCACATGAGAATGGTAGGCAACCAGCCACCTCAGGGTGAGAAAATGTGTTCGAAGGTCGTCTCTCTTCTGCTTCCAATTCCTTGGCTCTAATTCCTCACATGGCTTGAGCTTACATATGAATTATACTCAAAGGTATAATATTCAAAGTTCTAAACACATTCATTTACAGGATAGTTTAGTTTTAGGGTTTTGTTTCTTTCCTCTGGAGCCTCGTGAATCCTAGATTTACTATATATGGGTTTGCATGTTTCTCATGATTTATGAAAACAACTATGAAATGGTTTTCTCACAGAATCATGGTAGTTAGGAAATGTATTATCCATAAAGGGTACAAATAGTATAGTTCTTCACCTGGCATCTTACTGAGACATCAAAATCAAAATCTTTTTGTCTTTTCAAGTTGTGTGAGCAGTCACAAAGTTCTGTTGTAAAACATTGATCAGGTTGGTTCTCCTTCTATCCTTCTCTCAGCACTCATGGGTTTCCTCAGTACAGAAACAGGATACATGCAGCTTACGGTCCCCAAGCATTGAGAAGACCACCCCCTCAAATGAGCATCATGGGTTGACTATAGACAGCATTGTCACTACCTAAATAATGGCTTTCCACCTCCTTGGCTGTCTCTCACTTGTCATGCTCTAGCTACTGAATTGTGCTTTAAACCCTAGTGTGTTCCAACCCTGCAATCCTGAGTTAGAGCTGTTTCTGCTACATCATTCCTAATGTTCACCCACAGTTCTGCTACACCCTTGAGGACTCTCATGCCAAAGAACTGGTTCTGCCTCTGCCAGTATTATTCTCCTCCCCATTGCCAGACACACTTTGTTCTATTGTTTTTTGGGGGTGCTCTTCAATACTGTCCCATTTTGGCCATCCTGTTCCATGTTGCCATTACTTTTCCAAGGCATGTACCTATTTTTTTCTGATGAATCATGCTTGATTGTTCTTTTTCCCACTTTTTTCAGGGACGACTGTCTGAATAAATTGAGTACTCACTAACACAGTCACCATGGGATATATCTGACTATGCTACAAAGAGGGAAGGGTTTCTAAGGTCAACTGGATGAAAGATTGAATGTAATACAATTTCCCATTTTCACTCTTAGATTTTCACCCTTAACCTCTCTTAGGACTGTAGTTGACTTAACCATGGCACTGAGAAGGTGAGGAACAGCCTTGCTCAGGCTTCTTGGAACCTTACATGTATATGGTTTGATATCACCCCATTTCCTCCCTGGCCTCTCTCTCAGGAGTCAGACTTTCTAGTTACATGAAATAGAAGATTTCACTAAAACTTGATTTTCATGTTTTAATTCATTAGTTAAATGGTGAATAACATTTATTTCACTGGTGTGGCCAATGCAGTGTTAACCCCTGATAATGATTCCTCACCGTGAATTAATGTGGGAGAGAAGGGGTTAATTGCTTATTCATTGGCACTTACAGTAGAAAAAAATATTTAAAGGTAAAACTAAAGTTGCCATTCAACTTTTGTAAATATTTTGAGAGAAATGAGAATTGTAATGATTATCATATAATTTGATGATTAAATATCTAAGTGATTATAGGATGTTCATATAGATCTGATTCAATCCAAAAGTACAAAAATCAATTAATATATTTTGAGATTAGAATAAAATAACTGTATCTCTACAAATTTTCTCAAAACCATTACAAACAAGCAATCTATTAAAAGATGTACTGAAAATGGTAGGTTATTAAATAAGATTTTGTCCTCATCATTTTTTTGATCTAAGTGACTATGTCTCATAAAATGACATTTGTATGTACTGAAGAAAAATGATTCTGTATAATCAGTATGAATAAAGAATTTTAAGCATCATATGGCTAATTGGAATAGATAAGTGTTTCTCGTTCAGGGTAAATTTGGCCCACCAGGGGACATTTGGGAACTTTTGGAGACGTATTTTGTTGTCACACTGGAGAGGAACTTTGGACTTTTAGCATCTGAGGTCAGGAATACTGATAAGGATACTAAAATGCATAGGACCAAGGTTGAAAAACCCTGTAATAGATGAATTTTAGATTGCATGTAAGACTGATATAAACAAATTCTTACATAAATGACCAGTTTATAGGTAACATATTAAATAGTTTAATTTAATTAGTCACCAAATACATATTATCTGTGTTGGACCAGTTCATTTGGAATCAATAGTAAAATTCATGGTCTTAAATTAAATACAGGTATCTCATCTTGAGAACAATGTTAAAAATATGAAATAATATAATTTTCTCTTGGTGGCAAAAAAAATCATATTATATAGTTATATTGAGTTTTTTCATACTTCACTTCTTTTGGATCATTTTATTATTTTCCTTGTTAAGAAAAACAAAAGTTAAATAAAATAATAATAAAATAATTTGAAAACATTTGGTCCTGAAGAAAGAGACAGTAACAGTGCTGTACATAAAAAGTAAGAACAATAAAAATTTTTAATAATTATTCTTCCAGCATTTCCAAGGAATTTGGAGGATATATATTCACACTCATAAACACAAACACACAGACATATCACACAAGCCTATCTGACCACACACAAACATCTAGGATTTTCCTGAGTTTTTCCTCTTTATTTTAAACTGAATTTAGTGTAGATTTCAGAAGTTAAATTGTAAAATTAAAAATATTTATTAATAGAAATATTTGTTTTGCTTAGTGCAAATTTAATTATGATTCTCAAAATTAAACAAACGGGTGCTTGGGTGGCTCATCGGTTAAACATCCCATTCTTGATTTCGGCTCAGGTCTTGATCTCAGGGTCATGTGATCAAGCCCACATCTGGCTCCATGCTCAGCATGGAGTCTGCTTGAGTTTCTCTCCCTCTGCCCCTCTCCCTACTCACATGCATGCTCTCTCTCTCTCTCAAATAAAGAAATACATCTTTAAAAAATTAAACATACAGAAACAAAAATTGTGTAATGTGAGTTAGGTCTACAAAAGAAATTGGAAGCAGAAAATGAAGAAACACTAATGTTCTTTCACTCCTTAGTTTGTCATGAGTTACACACATAAATCTAAAGTACATGTTTCTTTTTACTACTTTTATGAATAATCCCAAATGTTGGGTTGATCTTAAATTCCCATGCTCAACTGCCCCTTCCCTGTGGACCGCTCAATAGAACTACTTAAAGAGGAGGTGGATTGAGAGCCAAGGCTCCAAAATTTGAAAGTGTGAAAGCACTTAAGTTGCCTTTAATATGCTAAAACATAGGTTTAACAGAAATACTTCAGATATCTTATGTACTTGAGCCTCATAGAATAATGAGTTTATCCTTTGCATTAAGAAGTTATAGCTACTTAAATTTATAAAAATTATGATACATTAACTATTGAAACAATAAAAAATGAACAATAAACATCAATTTAGCTCTATAAATCTTACTCTGCAATTTATATGCATGTGCAAATTGTATAAAATCACAATATAGATTAGGGTTTTAGGTTATTTTTTTTTTTAGGAAAAAAAGATATTTGTTCATAAGACCAGATAGTAATTGAACATGGCCATTATCTTTTTTAGCAGTTAATTTATCTCTGTGGAGGCTATACATTCTCATAATTTACGTAATTCTAAAATCTCATACATTTCACTGTATTGCAGTTTCAAAGGATCATCAGCAATAAAAACATATTTTGGTAGAGTAATTCAAATACATTTATCTAATGAAATAGTGTTCACTCATTTCCTAAGCCAATTAAGAACTTAAAAATTAGATTCTTATGAGATAAAATAGACATAGGACATTTCTGTTACTGTTTTTATCTATTGGTGTTTATACAACCGTTAATAGCCCAAAACAGATGTTTTCCATATTTCATTGATTATTTGGCAATTTGACTTTCCTCTCACTGAACAATTATATTGGTATCTGTTGGGTTTTACATTTGTATGGGCTTGTAAAGCCCTGAAGAATCATTTTATAAAAGCAAGGCATAGCCACAATCTATACCCCACCCAGTGAAGGAATTTTTAATATCATGGCTTTAAAGTACTTATTAATGCTTGACTTTGTCATCACTTCTTATTGTTGATATATAAAATTTGATATGTTATTATTTTTAAGAGCTATAAGGAGCCATACAGAAAAATGAATAAACAATGATATCTCAGCATCCTCTAGAAAATGTAGCTATTGTCTCGGTTCCTTTTTTTTTCTTCCCTCATCCTCAAAAGCATGCTAGGGCAGACCTTAGTGAATCTTAGAACATCCAGTGCAGTAACTTAGAATGAGCTAGCAATGATGGTAATTGAAATATAGTTGAAAGAAAACAGGTAATTGAAATATAGTTGAAAGAAAACAGCATTTAAATGGTTATATGTATGTGAAAAGAAAAAAAACCTTGTAATTGCCCTGGCCTCTTTATTCATAGACAATTAGAAAAATTGGACCCATAAAGGGACAAAAGAAGAAAGATACTTCAGGAAATATTGCAAAGAATCCATTTCCAAATTATGCCAGCAGTAAAACAAATGGATTCATTGTTCCCTACTACTTGCCTGGGATAAGTAAAGCTTGTAATGGATAATAGCTGTTTCCAAAGTTAACTAGTGAGAAGGGAATCATGCATTTGTCTCATTTCCCCCTCCCTGCAACTAGGCTGGTTCCTTATATTCCTTAAGTTAAACTCTAAAATGCAGTGTTCTTAAAAAGAGAGAGAAATGTATACTTGATTTCTGAAAAACTGCATTCTAATTGTCTTTTTAGATCTTTATGGCAAGACCCAAAGCGATTTATAGGCATATATATGCGATTTCAAAAGTCCCTTCAAAAAAAATTCATAGAATATTTGATAATAAATGGCAATAGGATGGTAACAGTGTGTTTCATAGGTCATTGTGTATTTGTGGGCATTTTCTTTCAGCTATTTTTCTATATATTTTTAAGTATATTTAATGATAATATATGTGTACTTATTTCTTACTTAGAATTCAAATTATTTTAATATTCTTAAATAGTCACAGGGAAACCATTTTTAATAGTTTCATAATATTTCACTTTATAAATGTTTAATATTAAAACATTATGATGTTATTAGACAATTGCCTCACCACTTATATTTTGCTATTAGAAACACTCTGCAATAAACATTTTATGCCATACAGCTTCCCCCCGGTCCTATATTTTAAGATACTTTACCATAGATTAGTTTCTGAGAAAAGCATTTTGGTATCAAAGGGCATGTACATATTTGGTACTACTGATATTATAATGGACTGGATTTCTTTTCACAAGATTGTACCAATTTGCTCTATCACTAGGCAATACATGAAAATGCCCATTTCAATGCATCTTCATTGGGAAAAGTGTTATAAACAGGAAAAAAAATGGCTTGAATTCACTGAACACAAAATTCAGAATGTAATATTCACATGACATGCTTTTGAAAGAATGCGTGGTTTTCCAAGTAATTAATTTTTTACAATAATAGCAACATTTAAAAAACTTTAAATGTAAGATTCCCCAATTTTTCTTTGGTGGTAAATATGTCTTGACATATATTTAGAATTTGGATCTGGAATCTAAAAGTTTAGCTCTTAGATTTTTGAAAGAGTGATTATAAGTTGACTTGTGATGGGCATTTTAGTAGTACACATAGATGTGAAATAACCTGTTTAGAATTTTAATGTTGCAATTAAAGAAGCACCTCTGCTTCTGCAAGGCTAACCCCTTCACTTCCATCCAGCCCAGTTCCCTCTCATCTCATTCTGGGAAGTTGTCCTGCAATTATCCCCACTGTTTCCTACTTCATAAATGTCTATATCATGATTGGATCATCAGCACATAAAAATACCTTAAAATTGTCCCTTTAGAAATGAAGTATTGTCTTTGACAGAAATTATCCTACAACTTCTCCAAAGGGTTACCTATTCTTATTTTAGTACCTTTATTTTATAACCTTCCATTTTCTTCTCTACTTAATCTGATCATGCTTTTGTTCGCATACTTCACCATCATGACTCAGATCAAGGCTGTTAAAGATCTTCATATTGAGAGAAACTGTAATTTCTCTTTTCTCATCTTTTTCAAACTTTAGTTGAAAGTGGAGTTGACAAGTTAAAAACAAAAACAAAAAAAGCTCTATGCTGATAATTCTGAAATACCAAGCTCTTTTCTGTGTCTTTTTCTACCACACATAGCAGACAGTGATCTTTTAAATATGTAAGTAAGGCAATATTGCTCATTTGCTTTAAAAAAAAAAAAATCCCAGTGGCTTGATTTTGAAATTAGAATGAAATCTTAAATCTTTGAAGATCTCCAACCAAGATGCTGGTCTGCAGCATCATCTCCTAATCCCTCTGGCCAGTTCACCCTCCTCTTGGGTTTAAGAGTCTGGCTTCTTTCTGACCTCTATCATGCCACCTATGGCAGAAGCCACTGCAACTACACTGCCTAATGTTCACCCAGCCACACACACAGAAAATGTCTGGTACCACCAGCAGGTGCCTACAAAGGGCAGGGAAGATAAGGGAGGTAAAACCTCATGTGGCAAACTTTGACCACTGAAAGACAGAATATGAAAGGAGCTGAGAAATAGTTTTTGCTTTCTTCTGTCTTCCCTAATAGACTGTTACGAGGTTCCATATGGACCCTACAGCAACATATTCCCTGACTGAGCAACAATTTTTAATTAGCTTAATAAGGCTCTCCTTGTATTTTCATTTACTCCCCTGCCTCATTTCCTTTCCCCCATCACATTTCCTACCCTGAGAGTATACTCCTCCTAATACAGCGTTAGTATGTAAGCTTGCCTCAGGCTCTGTTTTCCAAGGAAACCAGGCTATGCAGTGTGCAAAGTCAACAAGATCAACCCACAGCTGACCTACCCTTTTCATTCTCCACCAGTATGCCTGATCCATTATATTCTAGCTGCACTGGCTAATCCCTATTCTGGAATTGTTTCTTCTTCCTCTACCACTCTTCTTCTATATCTTCATCTGGTTGCCTCCTGTTCATCATTTATGTCTCAGCTCAAATATGAGCTCCTCAAAGAGGCTTTGCCGGCCCACCCTGCCTAAAGAAGCACCCTCCTGCCATTCTGGCACTTCTTATATCCTGTTTTATTTTTTCATTTCCCTTGATTGATTTTAAGAAGAAGGTATCAAAATTTCCTTCTGCCAATTGTAGGACATACTACCCACAATCCCACCAAATGGTTGTTAAGTGTCTTCTAGTCAAGTCTTATTGTCATTTCTTGCTTTGCCTGAAATAGTCTTAGCAGCCCTTTCTTCTCTTTATGCTGCATGGACCCAATCATAGGATATTTTCTTTTCTTTTATTCTTAAGTTGCATTTATACAAGGTATTTTTAATTGAATTTTATGAGAAAGTCAGGAGTAGAGGTGGAAGAGTATGGTAAAGTGTATAAAGTGTACAAAGCATAGCACAGCACAACTATCTACCACACTTACATTAAAAATTGGACACATGTCCAAAATATTTGGGCTACACCCACAGCTGTGACTATCTCACTCTTTTTCTTAGGCCCCACATCCCTACCATCTTGCTGGACCTTCTCCTTACCTGTGCTTCTCACCAATTCCAACTGCTTCAAGGTCCCCACGTGATGTCATTCTTTTATGAGCAGCCTTGGGAAATCTTGAATTATTCTAACTTTATTACAGAGAGATATTTGGTGAGTTTGTTTGTTTGTTTGTTTGTTTTAATCAATCCTAACACACCTCACCCTTGTGAGAGGCCTAGAGTCTATCTTTTCCTAACTGAACAGGACTCATAGAAGTACTACTCAGGAAAAGACAGATCCTCCCCTGAATAATTCTGTCACTAGTTCTCAAATGGACTATTTCTCACAGCTACACACACCCACAAGCATCTTTTTTGTTACTGATGTTTATGAGATAAAGATTGGTTCAAATAAATGATGGAGCAAGAATGCCCCTGTAGAATAAGCACTATGTTCCAGAAGAAAAGACTGTTTACAGAATTTAGAGTCAATCTGTTTTATCAGGTCACATCACTACGAAAGCATAAGTTATCCAAAAAAGCTAATGTTTGCAACTGATTCAATGATGCATTTATTACATCCTCTACCTCTGCCTCCCTTCCCCTAGATGGTGTTTAGACATAAAAGAGCCTTTCAGTGCTTTTTGGGTTGAAATTGTGCTGGCAGTTTTTGTTCCTTGCCGTGGTTAAAAATTTAGCTCACTTGTTTATTTTTTCCCTATGTATCATGCTTGTATGTGTAACAAGTTCCAGACCTCAGATCTGGCAGAAGCTTCTAAAACAACATTCAGGAGTGATATTACTATGAGACACTCTTAGATTTAGACTCTATGGAATGTGTGGTTTGTCTTTTAATCTAGGTGTGTACTCTGAGTAATACTGCACCATTATGAATCCCTTAGGGGAAGCGGTTATAGAATTTAAAGTTGGAAAAATGTGTGTGTGTAGGTATGTATTTATATAAGTTTAAATAAATGTGTATCCATTGGTCTTGATGATATATTACTATACAAACATAATTCTTGTCTTAATGCTGAATAAGCACTATAGGAAAAAATGAACAGGAATAAGACACTGTTCCTTTGGGGACAAGATAATTCCAAGGGAAATTGGGAAATGTTCATACAAATCCTCAACATTTTTTATCTATTTTTTAATTTCCTGTTAGTGTGTTAGGTTTCAACTGTTTAATAAACTTGATAATTAAATTCACCTCTAGCCAACTCTACTGAATTTTTGTGTTCAGTCTCATTTGGACAATTGCAATGTGTTCTCCATAACAACAAATTTACAGTCAATATTGGTATGAACTGATTTTTTGTAAAGTGGCATATTTAAAGAAAACCAAGTTGAGTTATTTACTTTGCAATGCAGTGAAGTGAATCGAAATGAGAACAAGTAGAGTCTGGTTACCTGGGTCTGGTCCTGTTTCTTACTGGATCTAGTTGTTTCAACCTGAGAAAATTCACATAAACTGTCTGGTTTATGTGTTAGGAGTTAGATGAAATGATTTCTCTGTCTGTATGTCTAGTTGAGGTAACAAAAAGATTATATTTAAGGTCAGAATTAGGCTATATTGTTGGGTTTTTGTTTTTTTGAGGTATAACTGACATATAACATTATGTTAGTTTCAGGTATACAACATAGTGATTTAATATTTGTATATATTGGGGCGCCTGGGTGGCTCAGTTGGTTAAGCGACTGCCTTCGGCTCAGGTCATTATCCCGGGGTCCTGGGATCGAGTCCCACATCGGGCTCCCGGCTCAGCGGGGAGCCTGCTTCTCCCTCTGACCCTCTCCTCTCTCATGCTGTTTCTCTCTCGCTCGCTCTCTAATAAATAAATAAATAAATAAAATCTTTAATATTTGTATATATTGTTAAATGATCACCTTAAGTCTAGTTAACACCCAACACCATATATAGTTACAATTATTTTTCTTTTAATGAGAACTTTTAAGATCTACTCTTTCATTTTTATTATTTTTTTAATTCCAGTATAGTTAACATACAGTGTTATATTAGTTTCAGGTGTACAATATAGTGATTCAACAATTCCATACATCACTCAGTGTTCATAGTGATAAGTGTACTCTTAGTCCCCTTCACCTATTTCACTCTCTCCCTACCAACCTACTCTCTAGTAATTATGTTTTTTTCTCTATAGTTAAGAATCGGCTTCTTGGTTTGTCTCTTTTTTTTTTCCTTTGTTTGTTTGTTTCTTAAATTGCACATATGAGTGAAATCATATGGGTTTTGTCTTTCTCTGACTGACTTATTTCACTTAACATAATATACTCTAACTCCATCCACATCATTGCAAGGGGCAAGATTTCATTCTTTTTTATATATATATATATAATCTATCAATGGACACTTGGGCTGCTTCCATAATTTGACTATTGTAAATAATGCTGCAGTGAACATAAGAGTGCATATATCCCTTTGAATTAGTGTTTTTATATTCTTTGGGTAAATACCCAGTAGTGCAATTACTAGATCGTTAGGGTAGTTCTATTTTTTTAATTTTGAGGAACCTCCATACGCTATTCCACAATGGCTGCACCAGTTTGCATTCCCACCAACAGAGCACAATATGACATCCTTGTCAACACTGTTGTTTCTTTGTTTTTGATTTTAGCCATTCTGACAGGTGTTAGGTGATACCTCATTGTGGTTTTGATTTGTATTTCCATAATGATTAGTGATGTTGAGCATCTTTTTATGTGTTTGTTGGCCATCTGTATGTATTCTTTGGAGGAATGTCTGTTCATGCAAGATCTACTCTTACAGCAACTTCTAAATTTAGAACTAGGCTATCTTTTGACTTTTTTCAAATCCATCACCCAATTTTTCAGTATTCTCCTTCTACTTGTTTGTCCTTCGCTTTCCTTTGGACTAGGCATACAATACCTCCCTTCCAACCTTCTGTATAACTAAAACCTTTACTTTGCTAGATTTCTTCCCAAGATCATATCTATAGGCCTGTTTTTCTAACTCATCTTTTATTTACATTAACTAAAAGGAATAATAATGACTCATAAAGGCATAAGTAATTATATATTACCTTTTCCAGGCTGTTTTCAATGTAAAACAACCAAAAATCTTAAAGAAATGAATCGCTAATAGAGATTTTTAAAGAACTTGGTGAAACAGAATTGAGAGGGGTGCTTCCTAGTATTCATTAAAATATGAGACAAATTTTTGTCTAATGATGGCAAATAATGTACCCTTTCATATTTTTTTTCTCCAGGTGAAATGTAAAACTCAATAAGAAAACACGATTCATTCCACCAAAACAAGTATTATAAAATTAACATTCAAATTGATACTATAACATGCTATTTTCTTGAATAACTAAAAAGTTAAAATCCCATTTATTTGGAAATGAACTTTATCTTTTTTATTGGTAAAAACCCACTCCTAATAAAAAGTATTTTATAAAATTTATGTAATTTTTTTATAAAATTATATAAAAGAATGGTCTGTCTCAGAAGCAAAGAAGAATATTATACTGCAATGTCAAATTTTTGGAAAGAAGCAAGTAGGTACATTCATCTGTGCCACTGTTTAAAGTTAAACAGCAAAATATTTTATATATTCTATGATATATATAAAATATTTTATATTTTACAGTATATAGTAGTATTTTTTCAAATTTTTATTTAAATTCTAGTTAGTTAACATACAGTATAATATTGGTTTCAGGAGTAGAATTTAGTGATTCATCACTTACGTATAATACCCAGTATTCAACACAAGTGCCCTCCTTAATACCCATTACCCATTTAGCCCATACCCCACCCAACTCAGTTTGTTCTCTATAGTTAAGAGTCTTATATGGTTTGCTTCCCTCTCTTTTTTTTTCCTTTCCCCTATGTTCATCTGTTTCATTTCTTAAATTCCACATATGAATGAAATCATATGGTATTTGTCTTTCTCTGACTGACTTATTTAGCTTAGCATAATAAACTCTAACTCCATCCACATCATTGCAAATGGCAAGATTTCATTCTTTTTTTGATAGCTGAGTAATATTCCATTATACACACACACACACACACACACACCATATTTTCTTTATCCATTCATCACTTGATGGACATTTGGGCTCTTTCTATAGTTTGGCTATTGTTGATAATTCTGCTATAAACATCGGGATGCACGTGCCCCTTCAAATCAGCATTTTTTTATCCTTTGGGTAAATAACTAGTAGTTCAATTGCTGGGTTGTAGGGTTGTTCTATTTTTAACTTTTTGAGGAACCTCCATACTGTGTTCCAGCGTGGCTGCACCAGTCTGTATGCCCACCAACAATGTAAGACAGTACTCCTTTCTCTGCATCCTCACCAGCAACTGCTATTTCCTGTGTTGTTAATTTTGGCCATTCTGACAGGTGTGAGAAGGTATCTCATTGTGGTTTGGATTTGTATTTCCCTCATGATGAATGATGTTGAGCATCTTTTCATGTGTCTGTTGGACAACTAGATATCTTCTTTGGAAAAATGTCTATTCATATCTTCTGCCCATTTCTTGACTGGATTATTTGTTTTTTTGGATGTTGAGTTTGGTAAGTTCTTTATAGATTTTGGATACTAACCCTTCATCAGATAAAGTCATTTGCAAATATCTTCTCCCATTCCATAGGGTTTTTCATAGTTTTGTTGATTGTTTTCTTTGCTGTGTAGAAATATTTTATCTTGATGAAGTCCCAATATTTCATTTTTCTTTTGTTTCCCTTGCCTCCAGCAATGTGTCTAGTAAGAAATTGCTATGGCCAAGGTCAAAGAGGTTGCTGTCTGTGTTCCACACTAGGATTTTGATGGATTCTTGTCTTACATTTATTTAGGTCTTTCATCCATTTTGAATTTATTTTTGTGTATGGCTTAAGAAAGTGGCCCAGTTTCATTTTTCAGCATGTAGCTGTCCAGTTTTCCCAACACTATTTGTTGAAGAGACTGTCTTTTTTCCATTGGATATTCTTTCCTGCTTTGTTCAAGATTAGTTGACCATATAGTTGTGGGTTCATTTCTGGATTTTCTTCTGTTCCATTGATCTATGTGTCTGTTTTTGTGCCAGTACCATACTGTCTTGATGATGACAGCTGTTGATATTTTGATAGGAATTCAATTCAATGTGTAGATTGCTTTGGGTAGTATAGACATTTTAACAATATTTGTTCTTCCAATCCATGAGCATGAAATATTTTTCCATTTCTTTGTTTCTTCTACAATTTCTGTTGTAAGTGTTTTATACTTCTTAAAGTACAGATCTTTTTCCTCTTTGGTTAAGTATATTCCTAAGTATCTTACAGTTTGGTGTAATTGTAACTGGGATCAATTCCTTGATTTCTCTTTCTGCTGCTTAAAAAATATGTATTTCTGTGGTGTTGGTTGTGATCTCTCCTCTTGATTTTATTTATTGGGGTCCTTTCTCTTTTCTTCTCTTTTGTATAAGTTGGCAAGGGGGTTATCAATTTTATTAATTCTTTCAAAGAACCAACTCTTAGTTTTGTTGATCCGTTCTGTTTTTTGTTTGTTTGTTTCCATATCGTTTATTTCTGCTCTAGTCTTTATTATTTCCCTTATTCTGCTGGCTTTAGGCTTTATTTGCTGTTCATTTTCTAGCTCCTTCAGGTTAAGGTTAGGTTGTGTATTTGAGGCTTTTCTTGCTTCTTGAGGTAAGCCTATATTGCTATACACTTCCTTCTTATGACAACCTTTGCTGCATCCCAAAGGTTCTGGACTATTATGTTTTCATTTTCATTTGCTTCCATGTGCTTTTCATTTCTTCCTTAATTTCCTGATTAACCCATTCATTCTTCAGTAGGATGTTCTTTAACCTCTTTGTATTTGTGGTCTTTCCAAATTTTTTCTTGTGGTTGACTTCAAGTTTCATAGCATTATAGTCTGAAAATATGCATGGTATTATGATTTCAATCTTTTTGTATTTATTGAGGCTTGATTTGTGACCCAGTATGTGGTCTTTCCTGGAGAATGCTCTGTGTGCACTCAAATGTGTGTTCTGCTGCTTTAGGATGAAATGTTCTGAATATATCTGTTAAGTCTATCTGGTCCAGTATGTCATTCAAAGCCATTGTTTCTTTGTTGATTTTCTGCTTTGATGATCTCGCCATTGCTGTAAGTGTGGAGGTAAGGTCCTCGACCATTATTGTATTATTATCAATGAGTTTCTTTACATTTGGTATTAATTGTTTTATATATTTGGGTGCTCACATGTTGGGGGCATAAATATTTACAATTGTTAGATATTCCTGTTGGATAGACCCTTTATTATGATATAGTGCCCTTCTTCATCTCTTATTACAGTCTTTGGTTTAAAATCTATTTTTCTGATATAAATATGGCTACTCTGGCTTTCTTTTGACATCCATTAGCATGATAGATTGTTCTCTGTTCCCTCACTTTCAATCTGGAGATGTCTTTAGGTCTAAAATGAGTCTTTTATAGGCAGCATATAGATGGGTCTTGTTTTTTTATCCATTCTGATACCCTATATGTCTTTTGATTGGAGCATTTAGTCCATTTACATGCAGAGTGATTATTGATAGATATGAATTGAGTGCTATTGTATTACCTGTAAGGTTGGTGTTTCTGGTGATCTCCAGTACTTTCTAGTTTTTGTTGCTTTTGGTTTTTCTTTCTCACTCAGAGTCCCCTTTAATATTTTTTGAAGGGCTGATTTAGCGATCATGAACTCCTTTAGTGTTTTTGTCTGGGAAACTCTTTATCTTTCCTTCTATTCTGAGTCACAGCCTTGCTGGATAAAGTATTCTTGGCTGCATATTTTTCCCATTCAGCACATTGAATATATCATGCCACTGTCTTCCAGCCTGTCTGGTTTCTGTGGACAGATCTGCTTCTAACCTGATTTGTCCTCCCTTATAGGTTAGGGATTTCTTTTCCCTTGCTGCTTTCAGGATTCTTTCCTTATCTTTGTATTTTGCAAATTTTACTATGATATATCTTGGTGTTGCTGGCTTTTGATTTTGATGGGAGTTCTCTGTGCCTCCTGGATTTGGATGTCTGTTTCTTTCCCCAGATTAGGGAAGTTTTCAGCTATAATTTGCTCAAATAAACCTTCTGCCCCTTTTTTCCTATCTTCTGGGATTCCCGTGATATAAATGTTATTATGGTTTATGGAGTCACTGCATTCCCTAAATCTACATTTGTGAGCCAATATTTTTCTTTCCCTCTTCATTTCAGCCTCATTATTTTCCATGCTTTTATCTTCTATATCACTTATTTGTTCCTCTGATTCTTCCATCCTTGTGGTCATTACATACAGTTGGTTTTGCATCTTGGTTATAGCATTTTTTATTTTGGCCTGACTAGTTTTTAGGTCTTTTATCTCTGCAGTAAGGGTCTCTCTGGTTTATTCTATGCTTTTCTGAAAGAAGCCCACAAAAGGCTGAAAAATTTCCCCTCTTGTGTCCTAAGATTCCTTCAGATCCCTGCCTTCACCCTGTCTGTGTCCTTGTCATCTGCCTGGCCAGCAGTGGTGCAGTGCTCCTGTGTTTTATCTCAGGTGCATAGCTGGGTTTCAAAACTCCAAATTTTAGGGACCCACAAGGCGTAGACCCATGCTGATACTCTGGGGGAGTACTCACCACACTGTCGCTGATACCAGTTTGTCCCAGAAAAGGAGTTGCCTGACTGTGCAGAGGCTTAAAATTTATGATAAAGCATAACAAAAAGTTGGCATCCAGGTCAGCTGCCCTCAGTGAGCATCTCTGCTCATATGATAATGAATGGGGCAGCTCAGTGGCATCTGCTGGCTCTTTTGTTGCATAGGAAGTGCCATCTCTCCCAAATGCACTCCAAGAAGGGGAACTAGCTCTCCCAGCATGGCCCAGGGGATTCTCAGAGCACTCTGTCCACTCCCAGGCCTCTGCCCTCCTTCTCTACAGAAGCACCACTATGCCCACCAGGCTCAACCCTAGTGATAGTGTGGATTTCTAAACTTCAGACTTTCTGTTCTGCTGCTTGTAAGACCTTGTAATAATCAGCCCCCTTGTTGACCCAGTCAGTGGTTTTGGGGCATTGTTCTTCTTATGCAATCCCCTATATGCTGCTTTATCTCTCTCCCTCTCTCTCCTCTCTCTGTGGTCACCCCTCTGCAGCACCTGCAGTTCTTTTCTGCCCCCAGTCACATCACAGCCCCTCCTACCTTCCGTAAGTGGCCTCTTTCCCCCCTCTAGTTGTGCACTTTGTTCTCTCAGTCCTCAGAATAATTTCCTGGGTGTTCAGAATGATTTGATAATTATCTAGCTGTGTTTGAGGGATGAGGCAAGCATAAGGTACTCCTACTCTGCCATCCTAACCCCCCTATATAGTATTTACTGCTATCTTATGTAATGATGCTTAAAGTGATTATATAATAAAAGTTATGGTATTTACTCCATAGTGACTTTATTTTAATTGTTCTTTTTTTTTTTTAAGATTTTATTTATTTGACAGAGAGAGACACAGTGAGAGAGGGAACTCAAGCAGGGGGGATTGGGAGAGGGAGAAGCAGGCTTCCCGCTGAGCAGGGAGCCCGATGTGGGGCTCGATCCCAGGACCCTGAGATCATGACCTAAGCCGAAGGCGGACGCTTAATGACTGAGCCACCCAGGGGCCCCTTAATTGTTCTTTTTGTTGTATTCTCAACTTCAGGAGATTCAAAATACTTTAATTATCCCTATTACCAGGAATCTGGAGTGAGAGGACTCTATTTAACAATTTCAGTCAAAATTTTTGATGGCCAAAAAATATATAAATTACACACCTTAGCAAAATGTTGAAATAAAGTTACTTTTTTCTACCTGGGAGTTCTACTCATTTCAGTATCATAGATGTATGAATAAAGAAGCTTGCATATAAAAAAAACAGAATAGATGAAGTTACTAAAAATTTTACCATAAACCTTATCATTAGTTATTGACTAAGATTAAAATTCAAAGTCTGGTGCAGCACATGTCATGATATTACTCAAAATCTATTGAATAAATGGCCTGCTTTAGTGATTTCCCAAATTACTCTTAGCAGATTTTATTTTCTAAACAAAGTCTTACAAGGAACAACAATGATGAATAAAATAAGACATAAAAAAAAGAGACAGGCTTTCTGAAACAGCAATAGGAAGATGAGACTCCACCAGCCTAAATTCTCTATCATTGTTTGCAGGTGTTTGTGACTTTACCAGGGACTCCCTGTGTTTCCAAGGAATGCAGTTCCAAAACTTGTCATTTTCAGTAATGTCTAATGACTTAGATGAAACTAACTCTCCTGCAAATAACAATTAAATATGGACCAATTGTATTTAAAAAAAATTATTGAAAGCATTGGAAACTGATACAAACCAGGCAGAAACTTGAGGGAAGTTGACGCTTGAAAAAAAGAATTTCACTGGGTGAGTTAAATGTTTATATGTTGTTGTTGTGTTTTTCTTGAGCCTTACTCAGTCCACAATGTTCAGGAAAACTTTAGAGATCAAACAGAAAGCTGTGGTGTTATTGTTTTGAGGTGTGTAAGAAGGACAGACTTTGGGGTTACCAGACAGCTGAAAATTGAGATTAATCCAGGAAAGTAGGGATCCACAAACATAGAAACCTGTGAATTTTCATATAACTCCCTCATATCTTTGGCTGAACTTTTAACTGCATGAGCAAGAAAGACTATAAGAAATCATGCATGGAACCAAAACTATAAAGCAGAAAATGTTAAGTGGGTGCTGCTCACTACAGGGGAGTTAGAATTTGAAATTTGAAAGGCACTAGATTAGAGGGCTTTCTGCTGAAACCTAAGATGGCGCACATCATCACATAATTTTATGTCTTAGAACTAAGAATTTTCCTTAAGACTAAGCGCAAAACAAGACTATTGAATCTCAGATCTGTACCTCTGAAACAAATAATGCAATATATGTTAAGAAAAAAAAAAAAAAGAAGAAGGTAGCGGGAGGGGAAGAATGAAGCGGGGGAAATCGGAGGGGTGGACGAACCATGAGAGACGATAGACTCTGAAAAACAAACTGAGGGTTCTAGAAGGGAGGGGGGTGGGAGGATGGGCTGGCCTGGTGGTGGGTATTGAGGAGGGCACGTTCTGCATGGAGCACTGGGTGTTATGCACAAACAATGAATCATGGAACACTTCATCTAGAACTAATGATGTAATGTATGGGGATTAACATAAGAATAAAAAAAAGGCAAAAAAAAAAAAGAAAAAAAAAAAAGACTAAGTGCAAAACTTAAACTGATCCTTTCTAACAAAATGTAAAACCAAGGCTTCAGTCAGTAATTTAATTCCATGCCAGAAGATTAATTACCACTTTTCAGAGGAATATAACAGTATCCAATGTCTGTAGAATGTATCACCCACAGTGTTCAGTGTACAGTAAAAAAGATTATCAACTGTGCAAAGAAACAGGAAAACAAGTGATCCACAATTAAGATAGAAGGCAATCAATAGATCCAGACCATGAGATCACCCAGATATTAGAATTAGCAGACTTGAACTTTAAAACAGCTAATAGATATGTTCAGTGACTAGCTTAAAGAAATAATTATTATAAGTGAACCAGAGAGGAATCTCAGAGGATAAATTGGAACTTTTTTCAAAAGACTCAAGTTGGAAATTCTAGAACTAAAAATTACAGTATCTGAAATCTAAAAATCCATTGTGTGGTCTTAGTATTATATTGGAAAGAACAGAAGGCAAGGGCAATAAACCTGAGGGAAAATCAATAGCAAATGTCTAATATAAAGAATAGAGAGGGGAAAAAAAGTTTGAAAATGAAATGAACAGAGAAACTGTGATCTGTGAGACAATATAATTTTTTTTCAAATATTTTTCTTTCCCAGTCTCTTTACACTCTCTTTTTTGAACTTCAAGTACAAGTACATTAGACAAATTGATATGTTGTTAGAATGGATTAAGAAGTGAGACCTAATATTCAAAAAAGAAACAAATAAAAGACAAGACTCTACTACATTTTGTCTACAAAGATGTACTTGAAATATAAAGAACAGAGAGAATGAATGTAAAATGATAGAAGGGTTCATTTTTTACAAAGATAAAGCAAAATTTGACAGAGCTAAAAGTAGAAATTGACTAATCCAAAATCATATTTAGAGATTTTAGCATCCATCTCTAAGTATATGTTTGTTTAATAACGGTATACCTACCTAACTAAAGTATTTTAATAATACTATAAATCACTTTGAGCATACCCCTATGTTGTAGAATAAACATTCTTTTAACTGCACCATAAGATGTTTCAATAAATTTGAAAAGACTTAAGTCTCATAAAGTATTTTCTTCTGCCACAATAAAATTTAATCAGTCACACAATAGGATAAATACAAAATCACATAAGTGATTTTTAAAATCATAAATCTTTCAATACAAATCTTTCAATACAAATTCAAATATGAATTTAATTTATTTGAGGAATGGGATTAATGATTTAAAAACTGGATATATATTCAGGGTTTATATTATATGAGGAAAGTAAAATATAGAATTTCCTTAAATGATTCTTTGTCACTCTGCTGTTTAAATAATTTTAGTGAAATATTTTCTTTAGATAAAGTAATTGGTTATTTGAAAATTCAAAATATAGTAAATAGTTTTGAGTCCCCATTCAACCACCTGATTGCATGGATTGAGCTGCTGAACCAAGTTATAAATTTAGTTTACTTTTGCTATTTTATATGAGAAGATACTCAAGGTTAGGGACCATTCTCTTCTGATCCTTAGGAGCTAGTTTTGTGGCTTAAAGGTGTTCAATAAATATTTGTTGAATAGATGCATATGTTTTTGGTTCAGAAAATGATAAATATTTATCAAAAGAAAATGAAACAGTAAACAGGAAGAAATTTGGAACTAATATAGTATAAGATGTAAAGTATAAGCGAGAACTACATTAGCTAGAACAGAGAAAGCTTTTGATATACAACCTTATAATAAGTGAAATATTAGGGCTTTACTGAGATTCTTCATCCTATTTCAAGTCCCAATCTGCAACATTTTGGATGGCATAAGAAAAAAGTTTATGATAAAAATGAGACTATTTTATTTATATCTTAGGATTCAAATTTATAATGTGAAGTTGCTTTTGGACAGTATCTATGAAATTATATTTTTTAGCATTCACATCTTGTTTTTCTTTGTACAGTGAGACTCAGAGAATAATCCTTTGTCTTTCCTGAGTTGAGTGAGAATTGAAGACCTTAGGACAAATGGCTGCACAAGAAAGTAGTTCTCTTTATAAATAGAAAAAAAAAGAATTATAGCATAAGCCCTTAGGACTTAAAAATTCTCCAACATACTCTATTATTCTTTATTCTTCCTTTACCTCTTCTTCACCAAGTATCTGGCTCAAATGTACTTAGTCGCTATGTAGCCCAATGCTGTTACTCTTAAATTATACACCACGAAAATTCTATTTAAAACCTTTATCTCTTACCACTTTGTCTTCACATCAACAACACTTTTGTGTTTTTATCCATCTGCATCCCACTGTGATTCGGTGGGGGAAAAAAAAGCAGAGTTATTAGTATGGAAACAGAAGCAGAAAGAACAAAGCAATTTATCAAGATTATGTATGTTATCAATGATAATGGAAATAAAGCCTAGATATCAATCCTTAGATTCTCAAGATCTTCTGCTAAAAGTTGAAAATTACATTTGAAACAAAAGGAGTCTTAGGGATGTCAAATAAATTGGTTAGTCTCATGAAGCATATAGCATATATTTAATACGGATGTCTTAATTTGGGGTTAGAAATATGTTTAGACCCAAGTAAATAAAGTCCATTCAAATTAGAATTGCATAGCATGACTTTTAATTAACTCAAATTATTTTGACTATCCCTGGACTTATCATTTTGTTATTTCATGGAAATAGCATTAAATGGGAATACAGAAATCTAAGTTATAGCCAACTAAAACATCATTTGACCTTGGGGAAGTAATTTCAGTTTCCTGAGACTCAATTTCTTTATTTGTAAAATAAAACTTTAAACCATCTTTAGGTATAAAATTCTGAACATTTTAGTCTCTAGATAGCAGCTAAGTGATTTGGATTGGGAATATAGGCTTGTGTTTTCAGCCTGTACCTAAGGAAAGAAAGCAAAAGAATATTATTATATGTTTGGTACATAGATAAGCAGAACCCAAGTTCATTTTTGTTGTTGTCATTTCCATTATTGTTCTGTTGTGTTATTTTGACATATTTGTACCTAAAACAAAACAAATTGTTATTTTTCTGGATCCATCTAAATGAGAGACCAAATCATTATGAACGAGAAAAAAAGGTGAAGCTACATCACAGCTGATGATATCTGCTAATTCAAGGGAATCTTTCTGAAAATTTTAGTGGGAAATTTTAGTTACTTATATCCCTATAATAGTTGCTGAATGTTGGTTCTTTTCTAATTAGAACCATTTTTATTCCCTATTAATTACCTAGATTTTACAGGAGAGCAAAGTGATGTGTAAAGGGTTATGGAAATACAGAACAATGATAGCTCTTAACCCACAAACCAAGGACCCAATGTGGGGTTGTACCAACTACTAAGTATTTCTAGTCTATTCTAATTATACATTCACAGACTGGGTAATAACCACTAGGTGGGTTCTGTCATCCCCTTTTTGTCATCAGTGAGCCTAGTTCTTAATGGCTTTTCTTTCGGTCATCCCTGGCTTACAGCCATCAATTAACCCATCTTTTGGTAAAGGTGCATCATCTGTCCCCTCCACGGTGGGTTTTCTCTACTCTAGCATGGCCACTTCTCTGAGTCTAGCAGGTTTCTCAACCTCAGCACTGTTGATATTTTGGACAGATAATTGTGCAGGCTTGTGTAGAAGCTGCTGTGTGCATTGTAGGATGTTTAGCAGCATCCCTGACCTCTACCCAGTTGCTACTACTGGCACCTCTGTAGTTGTGACAACCAAAAATGTCTCCAGACATTGTCAAGAAAGTAGTGGCAAACTTGTCCTCAATTAAGAACTACTATGCTTTGGCAATTCTGGAATTGCAAGCTGACATAGCATGGGCCATATCTTTATGCTTACTTCTACAAATATCCAGTCTTAAATTTTGCACTCTACTAACAAATGCTGGGAGAATGTTGGAGGAACTTGATCCTGAGGGATCTTGAATGAATACAGAAGTTACTAATTTTAAGTTGGACTGGATTTATTGATATGGGCATCGTTATGGGTTGTGATTCAGAGTGCTAACATATAGAATTGGGACTGATTTAAATTGTTTGCCTACTTGGTTGACTGAAAGCAGAATCCAATGGGGGACTATTCCAAATAAAGCTCAAATGCCAAACTCATGAGGCTCAGAGCAAAAGAAAGCTCTCCAAGGGATCTAGTCTGAAGTTTAAGTAGCTTTATTTTGGGTGCCTATAAACTAATATATTCAAATGGATTTTAACCATGTAAGGCATTTTGGGATCCTCCAGTGAAAAGACCTTTGTGCAGTGTACCTGTTCATCCATTTTGTTTGAAACAAGAAGTTGCTTTAGATTAGGAGATACATGAAATCATGGGCAGGTTCAATGGCTTGCCTGGCTGATCAGGGGCCTAGAAAGAGAAAAAATAATGTCAGAGACAAGAAATTGTGGAATAGAGATGTGTGAATGTACATACAGAAGTGGGGATGAAGTATGAAGATCTATGTAGCACACACTCATACCCACCAGAGAGTATTCACCAGAGAAGAGGTACTAAACAACTTCGCAGACAGAATGATTTGTCCCTTTGTAGTTTGTCAAACTTTTCCATTCATCACTCTAATGCTGGCACAATGGGCACCTGAGTATAAAGTGGCCTTTGAGGTGGAGATGAAACTTATGCATGGGACCCTGAATACAATCTTCCAGAAACAGAGACTAACGTTGAGTTCCTTATTTAGTACGATCCCTTAAGGATTGTATAACAAGACAGTGAATGGCAGGATGACCACATTGGACCTCTTCTACCCAGGTAGGGACAACTAGAAATTCACTCTGACAGGAAGAAATAGCTACCCTGGTATGTTTTTGTCTTTTGTCTACAGGATTTACTTGCATGAGGTCCCACATGAATATGACATCAGAGAAGGAAACACATTTTAGAACAAAGAAGATTCCAGAGTGGGACCATGAGCAAAGATTCTATCACATACCACACCATCCAAAAGCTGCTAGCCTGACAGAACAGTAGAACAGCCTGTTAAAGTCATAGCTAAAGTGGTAGTTTGAAGATGACACATTATGGAAATGGGACACTGCAATAAAGAAGTATACACTTTAAATTAAAGACCTTTATGTGTCACTCTACTCCCAGTAGGAAGAATAGATGAATCCAACAGCAGTGAAACAATAGTAGCAGGAATAGTTCCACTCACCAGTGGTCACTTCCACAGACCCACTTGGGAATTTGTGCTATCTGTGCTTGCAGTTCTGCCCATTGTAGATTTAGAAGTCCTGCTTCCCAAAGGGAGTGAGGGAAATTTTCACATAAGGACACAGCAAGAATCCCATTGAATTATTTTAAAAAATGATAATATCAATAATAATAACATACATTCAAGACGTATTTCTCAAGCACCTATTACATGCCAGGCACTGCCTCAGTTTTGACAATTCTTGGACAGCTATATCCAATGACAGATCAATGCAGGGGTGTAAAGGACCAACTATCTCAGTCCAGCTTGGGACAGATCCAAAGGAAAATTCAACTCCATTTTGATTCACTGAATGAGATTCCAAAATACTGTGTTGAATTGACTTGAATAGAGACATTCAGATATCAAAATCAACAATTGAACATAGATGTATATTGCCTTTTAGCTCCAAATCCACATTTCATTACCCGTTCTGCAAAAATATAGATGAGCCCTTTGAAGATTTTACGTTTACCAGCTGGATTGATGTTAAGCTTTGTCAGTAAAAGGGGCTGGAAAGATACTGCAGGTGGGAGTTTTCCAGTGTGCTGTCTTAGAAGACTTTTACAGTGCACAGCTTCTCTGGTACCTGGTTACTACAGTGAGGGCAAGCTGATCTGATTCTAACAGTGCAGGCAGCTTCCCAACTGCCCACTTTCTACAGTGGGGGTTGTATATTAACCATGCCTTTTATTTTCTATACTGATGCTTTGACACACTGGGGCCTTGCTGACACTGGAGAGATTGCCCCTCCCAGGGTTAGCTAATTCCTATAGAAAGCAAACAACTTGTCTGCAAGAGCTTCTTTCATATGCATAGTGACTAATCCAGAGCCCATATCCCTAAGGATTTCCTCTACCAGGCTCTCACACTCTTGAGCCACTATCCACCTGCCCTAATCATCCCTGTGCCAGGTATCAGACAGCTAGGGACAGACCCTATGTCCCATACGCTATTGAAATTATTCAAACTAGCCAATCATAAGCCTGCTTACCCTGCCTTGCCTTTACCTTCCCTTAGAAACAACTATAAAGGTTCTTACCACATTTTCTTCTCTCTCTTTGCTTCTCAACTGACACTGGTGTTCCCCCCATGATATGTCCCCTCCTCTTGGATGTGTGAGTATAACAAACCATTTTTTTCGATGGCCATCATCTCCTGATCCACTGACCTCACCATACCTGAATAATAAAACGTACATTTTAAAATAAGTAGCTTCTCCAGCACTAGACTCCTGCATCAGTAGCATTCAGGGATGCGAAGCTTCCCCAGCACACCCCATGGGCCGTTCACAGTACACTGCCCCTGGTGACACAATTCCCCAAGAATAGCTTTCCCCAGATAATCACCAAAAGACGGATTGCTGGCAAGTTCTGAAGGACATATTTTCCACCACAACAACTACCCTTTCAGTGAGCCAGGATTATTTTCTCTCCCACAAAGTCTGGATCTCAGGCCCTGCTGCGGGGAGGGGGGAGACTCTTTTGTGGATACCTTATCTCAGCCTTCGGATGCTAACTGTTCCTTATATGTTCCATTTCCAAATTTGTTAGAGTTCCTTTTAATTCTTACTAGCCAACCCCTGTTCCTCCAACCCCCTGTTATATTTAATAATTTTTTATATTAAATTCTTCCTGCTCAAATTCCTATGGTTTTATCTCCTGATTGGATTGAGATTTATACATTGTTAAAATATATACAATTATGAAGAGATGACTGAGTTTTTCCTGTTAGCAAACCCAGTAGGAATTATACATTTTTTTAGCATTGGTGTTGGTATTAAGTGTTCAGCAAATGCTTAGAAAACACAGTCCCTTCCCTAATACTTAGTATACTCATTTGCCTTTTAGTAGTTATTTAACCAATTGTCACAAGAGTAATAATAATACTCTGTGTGAATGAAGAACCAAATATTAATTTTTTACTTATATATAACTATTGATATTTAATTTTATTAAAAATTATTCTGGACCAAGGAAAATTTAAAAATTTATGTGTCCCTATAGAAAATCAAACTTGGGAAAGAAACACCACGAAATCCTCATGAACTGCATGAGAGTGTGGGATATCTGAATGAAAGTCATAGTGCTCCCAGTAATACAAGCCAAGCAGTACCTTTTACTAAAGAAAAATCTAATTGTTCACATTATCTTTGATATGCTTTCTGGTTACCCTTAGACTTAGATGACCTGCTGCTTCCATCGATTAACTGAGTTTGGCTTCCAAACAATTCATTCCACAAACAGATTAAGAGGTCATGCCATGTGCCAGGCACCCTGTGGAAGATAAATTTTAGTGGAGTCACGCTGGTAAAGCCTAAATCAAAGGAGTAATAATGTAGACTTTCAATTTTATGGCATGGTTATAAAGTTGTCTGAGTTTTTCTATTAATGTTCTTCCAAAAAGTGAACAATGGGGAAGCCCCAAGGTCTGTGAGCATTTTCTGTAGAAAAACTATCAGTTCTTAAATTTTTCTCTCTCTCCTTTTCTGGAAGATTCACTATTGTGATTCTGTTTAGAATTAATATTAAATTCTATAAAGAAGTTAGAAGATAAAGATCAGGGATCAAACTTCATGAGTTTTATTAATTGTCCACATTATTTCTGCTATTGACATTCTGTTTCCCCATAGCTAATTAGCAGTAAAATCCTTCACACAAAAAGGAAAATAAAGGAGTTTATGTAAGCCAGATATATCAGAATCTGGAAAAACAGGTGTTAGATGACCTCAAGATTGTTTCTCCATGTGTGAAACACCAAACTGTTAAATGCTTTGTTCAACACAAGGTTTTTTCCCCTCCTTACCACTACCCCTATAACTACAAGATTTCTTTGTCATAACTCAGAAGCATTCCACTTGGCCTTTATATATGATTAAAAAAAAAACTATAAAAGGAGAAACCTAACAGATGGTAATGGAGAAATAAGTAGGTTTTGAAAAATAAAATCTCTGAATTCTAATTCCAGATTTGCTTCTCACTACACTACTGAATTTCAATTCCCTATATAGTAAAATAAGAAATACTATGAGGTCATATTATAAGAACATGAAAAGAACACCTTTAAAAGATATTTTCTTATAATGTAAAAGAACTTACACTTACCAGTAGAAATGCTTTTTTGATAATTCCAAACACATGTTGTCTTAGTCTGTTGGGCTACTATAACAGAATACCATAGACCTGATGGCTTATAAGCAACAGATACTCATTTCTAGCAGTTCTGGAGTCTGGAAGGTCCAACATCAAGACACCAGCATATTAGGTGTCTAGTAAGAGCCTATTTCCTGGTTCACAGACACCTGTCTCCTCCCTGTGTTCTCACATGGTGGAATGAGAATGGGAAGGAAGCTCTCTGGGGTCTCTTTTATAAGGGCACTAATCCCATTCATGAGGGCTCTGCTCTCATGACCTAATTACCACACAAAGTCCCCACCTTCCAATACCACCACAGTGGGAGTTAGGACTTAACATATTAATTTGGGGGTGTATAAACATTCAATCTATAGCACATATGATAACGCCTTTCAACTACCTACATTTTAAGGTGTGGTTGTCGAGTATTTTTTTACAGTAATATACTACATTCATTCTACTAAGCCTGAAAAAAATAAAACAAATAGAATATTTCAGATCACAGATTCCCATTTTCCTCTCCATCCTTTAATGTATTTTATTTGTTTAGAATTTATGGTGATTCTCAGTTTTCATGAATATTTGATTGTAATATCAAAAAATTACCAGGATTATGTTATGGTATTGTGGATAGCTCATAGTTACTAAAATCTCTCCCTTCTGACAAGTTTTATTCCCATATACAAGGACCACCCACTGAGGTAATTAGGCAGTTGTTTTCCAGCTCATTCCTTCTTCATGACTTAAGTGAACATCTCAGTTTACTATCTGAATCCTGGGAATACGGAGAAAAAGCAGAGATTCTTTAAGATGTTTACTACAGAAGCAAAGAAGAGAACAAGTGAGGGAAAAGAGCAAAGGGTTTAGAGGTTTTATGGGGAAAGCAGAGAATTTATATCATTTGATACATTTAAATCAGACTGGGCAAAACACTTGAGGAAAAATGGTTGTGGTCTCAAGGGAAGAGGAAAAGTGACTTAAGGTGGTCTTTTCCATTTCATATTGATGTGATTAAACAACTTGATCTCTGGCCTTTTTACTGACTTCACTGAAGAAGAAACCAATTGGTGGCAATTAGAATGTTGGCTTTACCACGTAGACACCTGCTCTAATAGTTAAGCTGAGAGTTGATGAATTTCAAATATGTCAGCAGCTGTCAGGTGGTAACAATTTCAAGTCATTTTGAACCTCAGCTGGGAGCAAACCAGGAGCATACGGGTAAAACTTAGCTTAAGAATCCATGGATATATCAAATTCCTACTACATAAACATTTTGGTCTTATCTTCAGTTCCATTGTTTTAATTTAAAGACATTGGATCATTCCTAGTCTTTAATTTATGGATTATTGGGTTACCATTTTACCAGTCATATCATTCAGTCTCCAAATGTCAGCACAAAGAACATGCTTTTGAATTATAACTTAAAGTGCTTTATATAACAAAATAGCATAGCATTTAATGGGTCTTTTAACAATTCCCAAGTGTTTACTCTTATTGTGCATGCTCTAAACTTACAAATTTTATATTCTTAATTGCCAATTAGTAGAGTCTTATTCTGCTTATATCACTCCCCCTATTTAAAGCCCCTCATTGGCTTCCCTCTGCTCCTCAAGTGATGAATCTCATTACAGGGGTTTAGCACAAAGCTGGCAATTGCCTCCATCCTTTTCTTCAACCTCATCTTCCATCACATTTCCCCTCCTTTTCTCTTTTCCAATCACTCTATTCTTCTTTCATGTTCTGAACCAGTCATGTACCCTTCTACGGCAAGATCTTTATATGTGCCCTTCCTTCTGGTAGAACACTCCTCCCCGCCTTCTTTAACAGATTAATATCTGCTCATGCTTCAGAGTTCAGGGCAAGATCTCTCCCTCAAGGAAGTTCCCTGAGGTTTCTCCCTAGGTCAATGCCCTATTGTAAGCTTTCGTAGTGCCTCTTTATCCCCTGTCATATTCATTTGGGTTACTGCAGGTTAGTACCTTTCTGCCCCACTATAAGCTACACTCCAGAAGGTTAAGGGACTGGTTCTCCTTTGTTCACCAATATATCATTAGCAGCCAGAACACTGCACAATACATATTTGTTAAACAAACAAATTACACGGAAGTATCTAATTGAACATTGTTACGGAAATCAAATGAGCTTTAATCCCCATAGAAATTGGTCATGTAAATCCATATTACTCCAAATTTTACTAGATAAACATTAAACAATAGAGCATGAAAAGATCTAAGCTAAAATGCTGTAGTTCTTTTTATACATGTTCCCCATTCAAAGTCTGACAGAAGATAAGCAAAGTACATCTGTCAAAATATTTGCCAAAATTAAACCAATCTAACAACAAATTTAATAGCCAATTGTAATTTTAGAATTTGTAGAATCACACATTGATTCATGTTTTAGAATCAATGTTGATTTGAATGGTTTTCAAAATGTAAACTTAAGTCTTATGGTGATATTTGGGAGGCTCTTGAACCAATTAATTAGAATTTAAAATTTTAAAGGTACATTTTAACTTTTTAAAAGTTATAGTGAGAGACAACATCCATAGCAAATGTATTTTGTATTAAGTTGCAACCCTGTAGAACCACTAACACATCAACATGTTCTTCAGGGTTAACTCATCTTGTGCAGATCTTAAAGCATCTCCAGCCATTTCTGTGCATGCACTTGAACTTCTTGTAAATGTTCTCATTAATTAAGAAAGCACTGTGTTGCTCAATTTTTTAAAAAAATTCAGGCCTCTGAGCATATTCATTATTGCAAATCAGTATAAGTGAGTTTATTATTCAGGCAAATTACCTGTATCAAGCCCCATCAGCAAGGTCCAGATGCATTTGCTCAGGAGTTGCACATGTCAGGATAAAAGTGCAAATGGCTAGGGGCACCTGGGTGAGATGGAGCCCCATATCAGGCCCCGTGCTCCGCGGGAAGCCTGCTTCGCCCTCTCCCATTCCCCCTGCTTGTGTTCCCTCTCTCGCTGTGTTTCTGTCAAATAAATAAATAAAATATTTTTTTTAAAAAGTGCAAATGGCTAAATTACAAGGAAACAACATTTTATTATAGAGTATTACCACTAGTCAATTTTGGGGTTTCTTTTCTGGTTTTACATTTATGATAAGGATACATTTATGATAACACTGCTTCAATTTCAGTATTTCCTACCACCTACTCATCCACCCAGTCTTAAAAGAAGATTATTCTGAAATTGCAAGGTAAAGTCTGGAAAAAATTATCTTTGCAATTACTAATCTGTGTCAATCAAGATGATCCATATATGGTATAATCAAACCAAAATAGAGCAATAACAGATATTATCTACAACTGTGTTTTCAAGCCTTTGATTTCAATTTTTAACATCTTTAAGACAACCAAGTTGTTCTCATTGACATACATTAAATAAGGAAAAGCTTTACATGTGAATTGAGGTTCACCTATTATTTACTTTAAATAGAGTTTTTGCTGAAAAAAAAGGGTAATCTAAACACTACTAAAATATGTGCAAAGGGTTCAGTAATACACTCTTGCTTTTTGAATTTTACATGAGAAGATGGATATGCTCAAGACTGGATATTTTTAACAAAAGATGTAGAATTCTACATTTACAGAGAATTAAAGAAGATTCACGGTGAAAGCAGAAGCTGCATTAATCCATGGTCTACATAATGAGTTAACCAGCCAGCATAGCTTAATACCTTGATTGCTTCTAGTTTATATCAATTTATTTTATAATACACTAGAGTGTGAGAAGCATTGATTATGGAGCTAAACTGCTTGGGTTCACAGTTCCAGTTCCAGCACCTAATCCGTGCATAGTCATAGGCAAGTAACCTCACCTCTCAGTGCCTTGATTTCCTCATCTGTAATTCAAATTGAATGAGGTCAAAAAGAATCATAATCCATATAATGCTTAGAACAGCACTGGGCACTTAGTAATTGGTAAATAAAAATCATCTTGTAACAGTTTTTTAAAAGGTTAAAGCTATGTAATAATAAATAAAATTCTAATCCCAGATTTGTGGAACTACTAATATGCCTCAGAAGACACCATGTTTTCTTTTTTTGCAACCACTGGTTGAACTCTACTTTTCTCAAAATGATTTTTGGATTTCAGAGATAGCATTATCTGATTCTCAAAAAGCAAAAAGGATTTTATATACCCTTCTCATCCTTATTTACATGAGCTCCAGATTTCACTCCCTGACTGGTTTATGACAGACAGGTAAGTTGGTAGACACACTGGCATATTTCTAAAGCTTAATTTTCCAGATCTGACTTCATTTGAAACAAACCTTTCACTGCACATGAACAACAACCCAAAACAGTGGAAGACCACTGACTCTAGTGTAATTGCCAGTTTGCAGAAGAAGTAAATGAGGTTTAAAAAAATATAATGGCTTACCTGAGGTCACAAAGCTTATAAGGGAAAACACCCACAAAAATCTCCTGATCTCCACATCTTTGCTTTTGCCAGTATATGATGTCACCTTTTAAAATGCTTGATTCATCTTTCTTTTTTAAATTAATTGATTTTTTATTGAAGTATGATTAACATACAGTATTGTATTTGTTTCAGATGTACAATATAATGATTCAACAATTCTATACATTTCTCACTGCTCATCGTAATAAGTATACTCTCAATCTCCTGTATCTATTTTACTCATCCCTCCACCCCCCTCCCCTCTGGCAACCACCAGTTTGTTTTTTATATTTAAGAGTCTGTTTTTTTGTTTGCCTTCTTTTTTTTTAATTTGTTTTGTTTCTTAAATTTAACATAGGAGTTAAATCATCTTTCTCTGACTGACTTATTTTATTTAGTACTGTACCCTCCAGTTTCATCCATCTTCTTGCAAATGGCAAGATTTCATTCCTTTATGGCTGAGTAATATTCCAGTGTGTGTGTGTGTGTGTGTGTGTGTGTGTGTGTGTGTATAGCAGAAGTAATATATATTATTACTTCTGTTTTGTCCGTCTATGGGTGGAAATTTAAATTGCTTCCATATCTTGGCTCTTGTAAATAATGCTGCAATTAATAGGGGTGCATATATCTTTTTGAATTAATGTTTTGTTTTCTTTGGATAAATGCTCAGTAGTGGAATTACTGGATCATATGGTATTTCTATCTTTAATTTTTTGAGGAACCTCCATACTGTTTTCCATAGTGGCTGCATCAATTTGCATTCCCATCAACAGTGCAGGAGGGTTCTTTTTCTCCATATTCTTGCCAGCGATTCTAATTTCTTGTATTTTTTATTTTAGCCATTCTGACAGTCGTAAGTGATATCTCATTGTGGTTTTAATTTGCATTTCCTAATGATTAGCGGTGTTGAGCATCTTTTCATGTGTCTGTTGGCCATTTGTATGTCTTCTTTGATGAAAGGTCTGTTCATGTTTTCTGCCCACTTTTAAATTGGATTATTTGTTTTTTCTGTGTTGAGTTGTATAACTTCTTTATATATTTAGGATATTAACCCCTCATCAGATATATAATAAATAAACAAATAAATAAACAAATGAAGAAGGAGAAATGACAACTTACATCACGGAAATACAAAGGATTATAAGAGAATATTATGAAAAATTATATGTGAACATATTGGACAACCTAGAAGAAATGGATAAATTCCTGGAAACATATGACCTTCCAAAACTGAATTAGGAAGAAATCAAAAATTTGAACAGACCAATTACTAGCAATGAAATTGAATCAATAATTTAAAAACTCCCAACAGACAGAAATCCAGGATCATATGACATCACAGGTGAATTGTACCACACATTTAAAGAGGACCAGCATTACCTTGAAACCAAAACTAGATAAAACCACTGCAAACAAACTACAGGCCAGTATCTCTGATGAACATAAATGCAAAAATCCTCAACAAAATATTAGCAAACCAAATCTAACAATACATTAAAAAAATCACTCACCACCATCAAGTGGGATTTATTCCAGGGATGAAGGAGTGGTTCAAGAGAAAGGATAAGAACTATATGATCATCTCAGTAAATGCAGAAGAAGCATTTGACAAAGTATAACATCTATTCATGATAAATACTCTCAACAAAACAGGTTTAGAGGGAATGGACCTCAAAATAATAAAGGCCATATATGAAAAATCCGCAGCTAATGTCATACTCAATGGTGAAAAACTGAGAGCTTTTCCTATAAGATCAGGAACAAGACAAAGATGTCCATTCTCATCACTTTTTCCCAACATAGTACTGGAAGTCGTAGCCACAGCAATCAAACAAGAAAAAGGAACAAAAGACATCCAAATTGGTAAGGAAGAAGTAAAATTTTCACTATTTGCAGATGACATACTATATGTAGAAAACCCTAAAGACTTCACCAAAAAATCTACTAGAACTGATAAATGACTTCAGTAAAGTCACAAAATACAAAATTAATATACAGAAGTATGTTGCATTTCTATACACTAAAATGAAGTAGGAGAAAGAGAAATTAAGAAAATAATCCCATTGACAGTTACACCAGAAATGATAAAATGCCTAGGAATAAACTTAACCAAGGAAGTGAAAGACCTGTACTTCAAAAACTATAAAAAAAATTAATGAAAGAAATTGAAGATGACACAAACACATGGAAATATATTCCATGCTCACAGATTGGAAGAAACAATATTATTAAAATGTCCATACTACCCAAAGCAATCTACAGATTTAATGCAATCCCTATCAAAATACCAATAGCAGTTTTCACAGAACAAGAACAAATCATCCTAAAATTTGTATGGGGAAACACAAAAGACCCTGAATAACCAAAGCAATTTTGAGGAAAAAAAACAAAACTAGAGATAACACAATTCCAGATTTCAAGATACACTACAAAGCTGTAGTAACCAAGACAGTGTGGTACTGACACAAAAACAGACACATAGATTAATGGAACAGAATAAAGAGTCCAGAAATAAACAATGTTAATATGGTCAATTAATCTATGGCAAAGGAAGCGAGAATATGTAATGGGGAAAAGACAATCTCTTCAACAAATGGTGTTGGAAAAACTGGACAGCCAGATGCAAAGGAATGAAACTGGACCTTTTTGTAATCACCATACACAAAAATAAACTTAAAATGGATTAAGGACCAAAATGTGAGACCTGAAACCATAAAATTCCTAGAAGAAAACATAGGCTATAATTCCTTTTTTTTAATACAGATTTTTTTAGATTTATTTATGTATTTGAGAGAGAGAGAGAAAGGTGTGGAGGGGCAGAGGGAGAGAGAGCGTCTTAAGCAGAATCCGAGCTGAGTGCAAGGCTCGATTTCACAACCCTGAGATCATGACCTGAGCTGAAACCAAGAGTCTGACACTTAACCTACCACATCACCCAGGTGCCCCAGGCAATAATTCCTTTCACATGAGCTGTAGAAACATTTTCCTAGATCTGTCTCCCCAGGGAAGGGAAACAAAAGAAAAATCCAGTCGGGACTACAACAAAATCAAATGCTTTTACACAGTGAAAGAAACCACCAAAAAAATCCAAAACAGCAACCTACTAAATGGAAAAAGATATTTACAAATGATATATCTGATAAGGAGTTAATATCAACACATCTCTTAATGTTACTATAAAATTGTAGATTTATAGAGGGCTATTTGTGAAAATGGAAGTCTTATCAAAATGTGTTTTCCCACTGATGATTAAAAAAAAAGTTGTGTTTATCATATCCCAGTTTTTCAGCTTTGACCTATATCGGTAACCATATTATGGGGATAAAAATATAATTGATTTGTTTCTGTTGCTTATAGAACATGATATGTGGGTGACAATGGATTGGGTAACTACTAGCTATGGTCCCAGGGAACACTGTTTTGGAGCAGTTACTGCACATTTTCTTCAATAGTTTTGTCCAAAGTGTGTTTTGAAGCTTCATGTGCATTTTCTAAGGGCCTGTAAAATTTATCCTATTATTTGAAATAATCATGTCAACAGCTAGCTATTCCTTTTGCATGTGTAACACTGTCAGCCACATGATTATGAAGATACCAATTCAAATTGGTCAATTAACTTTCTAATCTATCAATTCAACTTTTGTGTTATGTTTCTCTCACAGGACAGTTAGTACTCCAAGATTTCATTAAACAGTCCAACACATGTTGGCTTATTACATTTTAAAGGCAGTATGATACTTATTTTTTGGTTTCCTATTGGAAACCACTAAATAGTTTCCCCAGACTGTTAGCAATGTGATTTCAAGCCATATGTTGCATTTTGCTACCAAGTTCCATTGAAAAGGAAATATCTTAATTCTCTTTATTTGTATTTTCTACTTTGGATTTATAGTAAACAGCTATTTTTTCCCCTCAGACTTACATAGCATTTTAATTTGCTTTCACTATTGTCTTCTTTGGAAATTTATGACTCATACCACATTGTGACCAATTAGTTCCTGGAAGTCATTTTTATTTTTATTTTATTTATTTACTTATTTACTTATTTATGTATTTATTTATATTTATTTGAGAGAGAGAGCACATGAGCAGCAGGGAGGGGCAAAGGAAGAGGAAGAAGCAGACTCCCCGTTGGGCAGGGAGCCCAGCATGGGGCTCCATCCCAGGACCCTGGGATCATGACCTGAGCCTAAGGCAGACACTTAACCAGCTGAGCCACCTACTCACCCCTGGAAGTCATTTTTATATGGTTTGAAGCAAAATAATAAGTTTTACAAAAATCCCTGTTATATCCAACTTGTTTTCCCATCTCTAGCCATTTTTTAAAAATCTCTAATTTTTTATTAATAAGGCAACTTGAGGTACATAGATAAATTATTTTAACAGAATCCGTCCTTATCATAGACTTTAATTTTAATGCATTTTTGAAATACCAGTTATTTTTCAAGTTAGCCCTTTACTTTATAGACACTTCATGTATGTGTTTACTCACACACATATAATTTTAAGGCATTAAAATTTCTATTGTTTTTCAATAAAATGATACATATTAATACTTGTAGGAATATGAAACATAGGTGACAATAACTAAATTGTTCAAAAGTAAAAAAAAAATCAGGTTATTTGCAACAAATTACACACAGAAAAACTATTTTAAGCAAGAATGATTTACTGTGCACATACTACATATAGAATTAAACATATTACTGAAAAAAATGACCCTACACTTACAGTGTCACAATCTAATAGAAAACATCTATTATCCAGTATTTAGTCAGCAGACTACAAGAATTAAATATTATAATAAATATTTTAGTTAAAACTGGTACAAATAAATAATAAGCCTAATGTAAGAAAATGATCAGAATAGTATTGGTTTGGATAGTCAAAGGAAATATCCTATGGATGGTTTATCAGAGATCAGGTGAGAAGGAAGAAACAAATAAAGCCATATTTTTAGAGTAAAAGATGAAGATGATCTATGAAGAATTTCAAGCATAATTACACAAATAAGATCATGGGATGGTACAAGATGTCAAGGACTGGAGAATTCTTGCATTGCCCCAGTGTACCATGCACTGTTTGTCCTCTGTTGTGCATTTGCACATTTTTATTCATATTTACATCCCTTCCCTACTCATTCTTTTCCCCATGATTCCTTGGCATAATTTTCACCTTTAAAAATCAAGTCAATAATGACCTCTTCTTTGACGGCTTTCCTGACCCATCTGGAAGATTGGGAATTTATTTCTCCAAATTCTAATTGGTTTCAATTAGAATCATCGTTCTGTTTAGAAACCACTGGTTCTCAATCTTCTCACATTGAAATCATCAAGAAAATTTTAAATGCTTCAATCTCACCCTCAGAAACTCATAATTAAGTAGCATAGGAATACCCAGGGCATTGCAACTTAAAAAAAAATTAAAAATCTGCAATCCCAAGTGATTCTAAAGCTCAGCAAATTTTGAGCATCACTGGTATGTGAGTTGGTAGTTATATTTGAGATCTCCACATAAAGCTTCCCCCATACTCATGTGAGTCTACAGATTTGTACAGAAGGGACCTCCTTATTTTTATGGTACTGGTTGGAATCCTGAACTGTATACTGCTAAAAAGCAGAGGTTTTACCATGAGACCAGCTGAGTTGATACTGCAACTCCCTGACTTACTAAGGAAGTGACTTCGGGCAAATAATTTAATCTCTACAAACTTCAACTTTCTTGTGACTTTATTGGGATGATTAAATGAGATGTAATATGTATAAACTAGAGTGCCTAACACAAAGGTGGCCTTAAATAACTACTATTGTTGTAATTTATTCGTTGAACATATGTGCCAAGAACCATTCTAAGAGCTTTAATATATTTCATTAATTTTCAGACACTCTAAAATAAAGTTTTAAATAAATTATAAATATATTTTAGTTTTATTTTACATATGAGGAAATTGTCATTCAGAGAGGCCAAATAATTTGCCCTAGAATCCTGCTGAAGCAAATCAGGTTAAGAAGAAGTGAGATTTGAAACCAGTGAGTCTAAGTCCTGACCCTGTGACTGATATCACTCTACTTTATTAGAAAAGGATAAAACTATTTAAAAATATATACTTTTGTTTATCGTATGTGATATGTGACATATGAGTGTTGGAAACAAATATTTTAGAAGTTTAGGAGGAAAGAACTATTTATGTCTGAGAGCTCAAGAGAGGGTTAATGGAGGAAGTGAAATTTGAGCTAAATTCCTAGGCTGTTCCAATAATATACATAGAAATTCATGTACACACAAACACACACACTTGAAACACCTTATTTAAGATATGCATAACAGCTACTCATGAAGTGTTTTAGGTGATAAGTAGCATTTCTTGGAAATATATATAAAAAGCAACAATTGAATAAGAATGAATGCAGCTATATTTGGGGTCATGAAGTTCAGTGGACAACTGTTATTAAAAAGCACAGGATGTGATTCTATCCTAGAACGAATATTTTAATCTTGAGAATAGACTCAGATTGTTAGATGATTTTACAGAAAGCATTCTCTTTCAATGGGAATACCATTTTCCTGAAATCACAAGTGGAGAATTATTCACCAAACACTTATAAATTACTACCCTTTAAAATTAGGACAAAGGCAAGGATGTCCACTGTCATGAGGACTGTAATATTACATTAGAAGTTCTAGAAAATGTAGTAGGATAAAAAGCAAAACAGAACAGTAAGAGATTTAGAGAAGGATAATCTATATTTTTGTTATTTGTAGGTTATACAGAAAACCCAAAAGAATCAACTTTCTATCTTTTAGAATGAATAAGAGTTTGATAAATTGGAGAAAGCAAAAGGATAAATACATAAATAGCCAACACTAACCTATTAGAATGATAACTAGGAAAGACTACATTTGTGATAACCTCTAAAAATGTATGGTGTTAGGAATAACTTTAACAAGAAATGTACAGAACATATAGGAAAAAATATATCAAAGAGAGAAAATACTAGGTCACTGAATGAAAAGATTGATTTTGTAAAACAATTTTCTTGATGATTGTATAGATTTAATACTGTTCAAATCACTATCTCAATGGACTATTTTTTGGTGACTTGACAAAATAATTTCAAAATGTACATTAAAAAAAGAAATGTGAAATGGAGAGTTAGTTCACCTATTCAAGTTCAGTATAAAATCACAAGAATTAAAACACCAAGGGGTGTTAGAAGATTATATTGAATAGCCCTGAAGTAGATCTTACAACGTATGGGAACATGATACATAATAAAAGATGCTCGCAATTGATAATGAGGGTATTTATCATTCAGTAGATGGTATAGGAAAAAATGAGTCTTTACTTTATGCTATGTACCAAATTAAATTATATCTATTTAAATATTTAAATTTATAATTAAACCACAAAAAATGAGAAGAAAATATAGGTAAATATTTAACTGATATTAGTACATTAAACCATTTTCTTTTGACACTTCTATTATTCTTGGCCCAGATCAATTTGAAAATTAAGTGAATGATGGTTACAAAGCCTCCCTCTGGGGGATGGAAGAGAAATATATATATGCACACATAGAAAATCCTGCATAGAATTATAGATAATTCATTAATATTGAAGGGGGATAAATGGGTAGAGGATAAGGAGAACTGGTAAATCATGTATGGCTACTCTCATTCCATCCCTCAAAAATCAATTTTCTTTTAATTAGTCCTACTGGACTCCTGAATTAAATTGAATCTTGCTTAAGTTTTGGGATCATAAAAGATAAGGTTATGATTATGAGGTGGTATGGGGGAGTGGAGAAGAGAGTGTCAAGTGTCAATGTATTCTCTTTACTTCCCTCAATAAACACTGTTGGTGGGCATGCAAGTTGATACAGCCACTCTGGAAAACAGTATGGAGTTCCTAAAAAAAAGTTAAAAATAGAACGACCCTATGATCTAGTAATTGCACTACTAGGTATTTACCCAAAGATACAAAAATACTAATTCAAAGGGATACATGCACCCCTTTGCTTATCACAGCACCATCAACAATAGCCAAATTATGGAAAAAGCCCAAATGTCCATTGTATGATCAATAAAGAAGATGTGGTATGTGTGTGTGTGTGTATACATCCATATATATTATATATATAAAGTGTATATGTGTACATATGTATATGTATATATACATATTATATATATATTCCATTATATATATATGGAATATTATTAAGCCATATAAAAGACTGAAATCTTGCCATTAGCAACAACGTGGATGGAGCTAGAGTGTATTATGCCAAGTAAAATAAGTCCGTCTGAGAGAGGCAAATACCATATGATTTCACTCATATGTGGAATTTAAAAAATGTAACAGATGGACATAGGGGAATAAAAAGAGAGAGACAAACCATGAAACAGACTCTTAACTATAGAGAACAAACAGGGTTGATAGAGGGGAGGTAGGTGAGGGATAGGCTAAATGGGTGATGGGGTTTAAGGAGGACACTTGTGATGAATACTGGGTGTTATATGTAAGTGATGAATCATTAAATTCTACTCCTGAAACTAATATTACACTATATGTTAACTAACTGGAATTTAAATAAAACCTTGAAACTACAAAAAAAAAGAAGAAGAAGAGAAGAAAAAGTGGTGCTACTGACTGCATGTTTGCATCCTCCCAAAATTCATATGATGAAATCCTAAGCCCCAGTGTGATGGTATTAGGACATGGGACCTTTGGGAGGTAATTCTATAATGGGGATGGAGCCCTCATGAATGGGATTAGTGTCCTAATAAAAGAGACCCTAGAGAGCTCCCTTCCCCCTTCTGCCATGTGGACACAGCAAGAAAACCTGTCTGTGAACCAGGAAGCAGAGGCTTAGCAGACAGCAAATCTGCCCATGCCTTGATCTTGGACTTCTTAGCCTCCAGAACTGTGAGACCATCTAGTCTATGGTATTTTGTTATAGCGGGTTCACCAGACTAAGACAGTGGTAGGAAGACAACTGCATAGAATACAGATGAAAAATAGAGATGCCTGTAGCCTGCTGATACTGCCTCCCTTCTTTGGTTATAGAAATACTTTGATTCCCTCCATCTTGAGCAGAAACATCACTTCCTTTGGAAAGTGTCCCCTGACTTCCCCAAACTATGTTAAGTCCTGTGTTCTTGATTCCCACTTTATCTTGTGCTTCTTATAACACTTATAATGCACATGTAATTATTTCCCAATACCTGTCTTCTTCACAACACTGCATAGTTCCCTGAGAACAAGAAATATGTCTCTTAAAAAATCACTGATCCCTAGAGTCTATTCAATACCCAGCACATTCTAGGTACATGAACAGTAAATATTGAATAAATAAGGTAGCATATATAATAAATCATCATTTTCATAATTTTGCATAGTTTTGCTTCATCACTCAAAATTAGCTCGGCTACTATGGGAGGCACTGGCTCTTGGCCCTTAAAATAGTATTTAATCTCAAAAATTTAAAATCATTTGAAATGTTTACAATATAGAAATAACATCCATTTTGTCGTTCAAGTACGTTTGGCAAATTCTCATGGGTAATGATATATAGCTTTGTTCTGTTTTATGATTCTTTAAGCCATATCATATGAACGAAGTGCCAAACTATGGGGCCCTCTGGTTCTATCCTGGGAACATCATCTGGGCAGGCATTGGATTAGTAGACCTACAAAATCAAAGAGGGTTTTGTGATGTGATAGACACTTTGGAATTTGAGGATCAAGTTTCAAAAGCGGCAGGCATACTCTGGCAATTCTTGGCAATGAGGCACCATGCTCAGAATAGGAAAGGCAGAACCACTTATACTGGACTTTAGAAAATAACAGTATTAGAGTTCTGATGATCTGTATTATCAAACTGTCTCTCTTCTCTTATAGCTGTTTTAAGAGAGATTCTCCACAAAGTCCTCTAAAAATATCCCTGTAAAAATACCGTTTGGTAAGTGACATTTTTTATTAGCTAGTTCATTATCAGTTTAACTTAACACTACTATGATAACTTATTTTAGCGTTTTCAGTGATATAAATGGAGTATTAATTAAAGAAGGATAAATTAATTTGCACCTCTACCCTAGCCATAAGTGAATGTTTAGATCTCTAAAAATTAATAAATCATTAATCACCCAAGCCAAACACTTATAACCAGGCAAAAACCTCTAGCAATTAACTTATGAGCACTTGCTTTCATAATTATATTCTAGAATTTGAACCTTGTTACATGTATTGGAATGTAAAGAGTTCTATTTCAAATTCTATAAAATGTAGATTTAGTAGTAGTGTCTAGAAAATTGAGACAAAAGCTTTTTACTGTATCTTTTTACTCTTAGTTAAGAAAGTTACTTATTGACTAAAACCATTAACAAAGCAAAAGGGATTCCAGGGTCAGAATTCAAATGCAATAAATGCTAGAGGAATTCAAAGAATAGCATTTTAAAAACAGAAAAATACAAAAAATTGTACTGTATATACTACATGTATTATGTCAATACATGGTTTTACTGTTTCACTGCTGGGTTTTTTTTGTGTGGGGGGGGGAGGGGGGTTCAGGTTTAATGTATTTTCTGAAGGTTTGATAGAATTGGTCCTTACAACATTCAGAGACTGTGACTAAATATTGTGCCAGGACTGAGTAAGAATGACACTAAAATGACAACACGATGATAAACCAAGTAACATTTTGTTGGAGCTCTAGGCAAAAATGAGGATTTTTGGTATGGGATTGGTAAAGCTCTTTATTTTTTTTTATTATGTTCAGTTAGCCAGCATATAGTACATCATTAGTTTTTGATGTAGTTTTCAACGATTCATTAGTTGATGACTTCATCGTTCATAACACCCACGGAAGCTCTTTAAAACAACAAGGAAACCATCCTGAGTTGAAGTGCAGGTATTCTCAGATCAGACAATTTCAAGCTACCGACAGTTTACCAACGGCTATCACAATTACTGAATATTTAACAACCATGTTCTCCTGGACATAACCTGTCTCCACCCTGAACTCACTAGTTAGTCGAAAGAAAGAAACAAAAAGAGAGAGAGAGAGAGACAGAGAGAGAGAGAGAGAGAGAGAAAGAAAGAAAGAAAGAAAGAAAGAAAGAAAGAAAGAAAGAAAGAGAAAGAAAGGGAGGAAGAAAAGGAAAGGAAAGAGAAAAGAAAAAGAAAAAAATGAAAAAGAAGCACATACACATACACAGAGGCAGAAAAAGATTCTTTAAATTATCATTATTTTGACATCAAATGCATTCAGGGAAATCTAGTAAAAAGCCCTTGTGGTATGATGGTTACTTAACATTTTCATTATGTTCTCATGTGCCTGACTCTATGCTAACTCAAATGGTGTTCTGGGAATGTTTAAGAACCCGCTTGGTGAGGGGACCCATTTCTGTAGCATATACTCCCATCACGGCTGATTTAAAATTGCCAATCTGCTGTCTATGAGCGGAGTTGAAAAGTGATGTGCAGGAATACACCATTAGATAGTATTTTTACTATAGAAAGACCATAGATTTTAAAAAGCCTCAAAGCATAAATAATAGTAGTATATAGTAAAATAATTAGGAAGTCGTAAGTTCTGGATGGTTATTACCTTTGCTTTTAATATAATTGAATTGTAAATGTATATAATAAAAATTTTAGTAATGACTGTGTGGATAATTGTCTTCCAAAACTTCTGAAAATTTAACAACCCATTCTACAAGGCCAGTACAAGCCTACTCAGAATGATACTACCTTTTACTGTCCACCCGCCTCCCTGACAATCATATAAAATAATGGGAAGACCTGGAACCTCAAGCCAAACTGAGAGGCATCTACACAGAGAGATGCCAAAGGGTCACTGAATGAATCTGCCAAAACTTGGGCCCAAGGTCACAACCAGGATATCCTAGGATAATTTCCTATCCCTTTCTATAAACAACAACAGCAACAAAGCTTTGATCACCTGTCATTCTAGGCCCAGAAATGTCATCAAGTTCAAATCCAAAAGTAATGATACTAGATACAGGACTAGGGATGTAAGCCAAGACCAGTCACATCAGATAAGTTCTGCCCTCTCTTGTCTCTCCATTTCCTGAAAGCACCTGCTGACAAGTGCTAGTCCTGTGAACAGAGCCCAAGATTCAGAATGCCAAATACTCAAGTGATTGGCTACAGCTAACTGGGAGCAGATTAATATCTCCTCAGCTAAGATTTTGCTCTGCTCCGGGCACTATGATAAACTCATACATAAAACAGATGTTCTCACTTAATCTCGTTACTTTTTAAATACAAGTCTCATATTTCCATTTTTAATAAGAAGAAATTAAAGCTTAGAGAAATCATATGACTTGCCAGGACTCACAGCTAATAAATGACAGAGTAAGGTTTGAAGTTAGGCTTCAGAAACTGCTCCTCACGATTTCACTATCCTGCATAAGGTAATCAGGGTGATGTTTAATATCATAAAGACTGACATTTGTTGAGTGATACTTACATACTAAGTACTATTCTGAGTGCTTTACTTGTACTTACTCATCTAATCCTCAAAACAACTAGACGTTAATTAGCACATTTCCTCAATTCTAAGATATTATCAATTGTAGACACATTATTCACCTGACACCACCATTCAAGGAAAAATAGGAGCATGACATGTACTATGTTAAATGTCATATGGATTATACTATGCATCTTATCTTTTTTTTTTTTTAAGATTTTATTTATTTGACAGAGAGAGAGACAGCAAGAGAGGGAACACAAGCAGGGGGAGTGGGAGAGGGAGAAGCAGGCTTCCCACTGAGCAGAGAGCCAGATGCGGGGCTCGATCCCAGGATCCCGGGATCGTGACCTGAGCGGAAGGCAGAGGCTTAGTGACTGAGCCACCCAGGCGCCCCTTATCTTATCTTATCTTATCTTATCTTATCTTATCGCCTTATTTTTAGAGAGTGAGTGAGAGAGAAAGAGAGGAGGGGCAGAGGGAGAGGAAGAGAGAGAATCTTAAGCTGGCTTCATGCCCAGCATGAAGCCCAATGTGGAACACAATCTCACAATCCTGAGATCATGACCTAAAGTGGAAATCAAGAGTCAGACACTTAACCAACTGAACCACCCAGGCACCCCTATACTATGCATCTTAAATTATTAAATATTTTTGGGGCACCTGGGTGGCTCAGTCGTTAAGCGTCTGCCTTCGGCTCGGGTCATGATCCCAGGGTCCTGGGATCGAGCCCCTCATCGGGCTCCCTGCTCGGCGGGAAGCCTGCTTCTCCCTCTCCAACTCCCACTGCTTGTGTTCCCTCTCTCACTGCCTCTCTCTGTCAAATAAATAAATAAAACCTTTAAAAAAAATTATTAAATATTTTTAAGCATATTGCTTATGTCAGGGGACCAAAGAAATACGGTACATTAATCCCTGTATTAACAAGGACACCAAAGGAAGAAAATCTGTCTCAGGAAGCACAAGATGTGAGGGAGAATGGGAAATTAAAATTCTAAATTACTTGAAGACCATTCAGTTTGTCTTAAGTTTCTGAATACACTGGTATTCACTACTCTGACATCTTCCTCTGCCTTCCTCTTCCATATTTAAGTACCCTGTGATTCTATTGAGCTCAACTGGAGACTCAGGATGATCTATTTTGATGTCGAAATACTAGCAAACTAGTATTTGGGGTGCCTGGGTGGCTCCGTCATTAAGCGTCTGCCTTCGGCTCAGGTCATGACCCAGGGTCCTGGGATGGAGCCCCACATCGGGCTCCCTGCTCAGCGGGAAGCCTGCTTCTCCCTCTCCCACTCCCGCTGCTTGTGTTCCCTCTCTCTCTGTGTCTCTCTCTGTCAAATAAATAAATAAAATCTTAAAAAAAAAAAAAAGAAATACTAGCAAACTTTACTCAATCTGCAGCCTTAATTCCCCTTTGCCATGTAACCAAACATATTCACAGGCTCCATTGATTAGGACATGGACATATCTGGGGGGCCATTATTCTTCTACCACAATGATCAAACTGCAGAAACACAAGATGTAGCTGTCCTTCATTTTAACTTAAAAATGAATCTAGAGAAGAATTCTAATCAGCCTGGCAAAGGGCACCTGCCCATTCTTGTGGCAAGGATGGGATTGGGAGCCAGACAATATATTATAATTGGCAGCCCCAAAGAGAGTCACATGTTTTTTAGTGAGATGTGCAGCAGACAATTGAAAAGAGGATTTTTTTCTCAGAAGGAAGGAAAGGCAGTAGGGAGATCAAATGGTGGCTGGCCAGTGTGCTGCCATTTTACCCTGATCTCTAGCTACTTCCTTTTAGGTACAAGATGTTCTAGACACACCATAATGCTAGCTGGTTCCTCCAACCCCCTTCATTTTCATACAACCCTTCATAACTTCTTTCAGACAGTACAGCCTTCCTGTTATTCTCTGCCTATAGAAATCTTCATTCTTCTAATTATACCTCAAATGCTAGTTCTTTTAGAAGAGAAGTGAGTTTCTGGAACTGCTTAGCTCTCAAACATTCAAAACATTTACTATTGTATGAAAGGTTCAACAATAATATTGCCATTATTCTGAGAGCAAATGTTGTCCTTTCTCATTGCTTGAATGTTTCCGAAACCCTCCTAACTGTTGACTTGGAAAAATTCATTGGTATTTGTCTGCCCTGTCCTTGTCCTCTGCTTCAAGAGTTATTGCAAATGCTTTCCAAAAGTCCAGGATATTTGATTTTGCTTTAGAGTGATTTATGAATGCCAAGTTTACTTTCTAGTCCAAATCTCTTCTCCTACAGCACTAATAGAAAATAGTGACAATGCCACACGTCCAGGCCATTTGACTTGTTTTTGCAAAGGGAAATTTAATCCTCACAGGGTATGTTTTTTATTAGAAAGGAAGTCATTGAATCAAAATTAGATTTTACTAGGAATTACTTTCTAAAATAAATGATTAAATTCTGACATGAAAATCTAAAAAAATAGAATTTCGGCATATGCTTCGTCATATATTATTTATGTATAAAATGAAATTTGTCTTAAACATAAGAACATCAGTTCACTGCTCTAGCAGGGAGTTCTAAGACCAACACAATACTGTGTTCTCAGAAAAATGTATCCTCTCATTATAAGGAGGCAAATTTGAAAGCCAACTCTTATTTCTAGGCAGATGAGATGATGTATGAAGTCAATATTTGGTAAAACAGTATCAATTAAATTCACTGAAAACAATATAGAATGTCAAAATGGTGACAAATAGCATAGAGGTTTGACATTTCAGCCCAGAGATTTTATCCATGGGATGTTAGATCCAAGGTCAACTTTTTAAACTTTTTAACTCTTCTAATAATTGTGGGCACTTATGATTATATTATTTTTCTCAAAGATTTTATTTGTTTGACAGAAAGGTAGAAAGCACACACAAGCAGGGGCAGAGGCAGAGGGAGAAGCAGGCTCCCCGCTGAGCAGGGAGCCTGATGCAGGGCTCGATCCCAGGGTCCTGGGATCATGACCTGAGCCGAAGGCAGATGCTTAACGGACTGAGCCACCCAGGCACCCGATTATATTATTTTTCTAATAACATAATGTTAATATTCACATGAATAATATACTAGGAAAATACTTTTGCTTCTTTTCAGAAAATGCCATCCACCCCTGTTAGATTTTATTCTATTTGGACCAATATTATTTTTACAATTAGATATCTACTAACAGTTTTCTTCTTAAATTACTTAATTTGAACTTAAATTCCTTGAATGTGAAACAAAACTTTTGTTGGACCTTGACAAAATTCACTTTTGTAAAGCTCTTTGTAAAAGTAGTTTGTCCTTTTAAATCACTAGCTTGCTAATAGCTGGGAAACTACTTCCCATACACTTTCAGTCTGATTAACTGACACCTCCTTTATTACACTTTTAAGCGCTGAAGCTCCTTGGGGCTCTCTCCTAAACCTTCTTTCTTTACCACTCTGCACTTTTTACTTTACCATCTTCATTTATTACTTTATTATCTTCCTTGATCCTCTGTGTGTGGGAGATTCTAAAATAGAAATCTGAACCCTGTTACTGTCCTCCGAGCTTCACACTAACGTAATCATTTGCCTACTGGACAGCTCCTCCCAGATGTACTATAGCTACCTCACATTCAGTGAGCACATGATTTTCTCACAGCCAGCAGGCCGCCTCCTGTGTTCCACTGTCAAAAAGGGACTTTGACATCCACCTAGTTGCTTAAGCCAGAAAGCAGATAATCATCTTTGATATTTCCCTCTTAAACTTTCTATCCAATCGAGCTTTAACTCCTGTCAATTCTATATCAAATATATTTCGAATGTTTACAGTTTTCATGTGCTAACTGGATTCCACACATCAACATTATCCATCTCCAAACTATAATTCCTTAGTCAGAAAATCTGATGAGATCAATGTTCTATTCAATTTTTTTTCCTCTTAAAGGAAAGAGAAATGACTACCCATTGCTTTTATAAGAAAATTCAAAATCCTGAATATGACCTACAAAAGTCTGATTACTCTATATCGCTAGACTCAGCATAACACATGTTAGCCGTAGGTTTCTGCTTTCCAACCATATCTGCCTTTTTCATATCTTTGAATGCATTCTATACCATGCAGCCATGGGGCATTTGTATAGACAACTCCCTAAACCTGGAATGCTCTGTCATCTCCTCTTCACCTAACTACTTCCTGCCATTCCTCAAGTCATGGCTAAGTGTAAGTTCCTCACAGAAAATTTACCTGGTTAGGTTGTATTGTTCTATTCTATGCTTTCTTCCCCCCAAGTCTCAAAATTGTAATAACATAATTATCTGATTATTTGTAATTTATGTTATTGCACATTAGTTATTTTCTTTCTTTGCCTTGGGAATATGAACTGTATAAGAGATTATATCTGTCTGTTGTGTCAACTCTACCTACCACAGTCTTTTACACAGAGAAGATCATCAATAAGCATTTGTTGAAGAAATAATAAATAAATGCATACTAAGATGCTGTTTAATGTGTTATCCCTTCTAAAAGAATTTGCTTTATTAAGGGAATAATTCTAATGGCATAGCTTTCTTCTAAAATTATATCATAATCCACTTCTCTTAATCACGTGATGTTTCTCAGTCCTATACTAACTTTGCTCTAAAGATAATAGCCAGCTCATCCCCAGGCTGATCTACAGCAGTCACTACATTTCAATAAATTTAAAAACTTATACCTATTTGGAACTCTGGTATACCTATTTGGAACACTGGTATAAAGAAAATGTTTACCTTTAATGCACTGACCAATACTCAGCTAGCAATGAGAAGGTCCAGTAAGGCCCTTTCTTACATGTACATTCTGCTGTCCTCTCAACTTTGATTTGCTTATGGCTTCCAGTGACTTCTGACTGAACTTCCAGTCTGATGTTGACAAATTCTACAAAGAGCCCAGAGATCAGTGAGGACTATTCAGAAATAATTAAAGTATAAGGCAAAAAAAAAAAAAAAAGTTGTAATTGAAACATCTTCATAGCCCCAACAGTCCATAATCTTTCAAAGGATATCAACCATGTCTTTTCCTTAGTAGAGCAACCTAAAACAGTTTAGACATTCTGTGTTTTTGTTGGCTTCTGAAAAGCCAAGGGTGTGAATAATTATCTCTGTCTGGGAGACTCAGGGAAGACCTCTAGATGTGATAGCATTTAAACCAAGTCCTAAAACTGAGAAGAAATGGTAATATGAGGGGGGAAGTTATTCCAGCTAAAGGGAATAGCAAATGCAAAGGCATAAAGACATGAAAGGGAACCATGTGTTGATAACAATGAGTTGATTTAGAGCACACTGAGCTTGGAACCCATAATGTGACAGACAGAGAAAGGCTGTTACAGTTATGTTGGAGAGCCCTCTTACCATGCTAAAGAGTTTGCCTCTTATCTTCTAAGAAATTTCATGTCAAACAAGACTTAAAGAAGTGGAATATGCAGATTTATTTTTTTAAAAAGAAACATTATTGGTATTTTGAAGCATGGACAAAAAGATGAATGACTACAGTTACTGGAGCAAATAGATTTTATCTTTTTTGCCCATTCCTATCAATCACAGGCACTTAGATACATGTCTCAAATGAAATTTCTGCAGAAAATGTTGTCAGTCCAACAGCGATGTCTGCCATATGTGGGGAAAGGGTGTGGTGTGTGCATACAGGAACATCAACACATTGGGTAGAGGGTGAGGTTTCCGAGGGAGCAGTGCCAATAGCACAGGAACATTTGCATTGGGGACCAAATGGGGTGCTTGAACTGAAGAGATATTTTGGAAGTTAACAGCAGTATGACATCTTGAAAAAGATAATTAAGAAACAGTGATAGGAAGCAGTTGTCCTGAGTCTGAAAGAACATTTGTCCATTCTTTTTTTTTTTTTAAAGATTTTATTTGTTTATTTGAGAGAGAGAGAATGAGAGAGCGAGTACATGAGAGGGGGGAGGGTCAGAGGGAGAAGCAGACTCCCTGCTGAGCAGGGAGCCCGATGCGAGACTTGATCCCGGGACTCCAGGCATGACCTGAGCCGAAGGCAGTCGCTCAACCAACTGAGCCACCCAGGCGCCCCATTTGTCCATTCTTATACTTTGGTTTTGGTACAGATGGGACTACTAAATAAAATAGGGATGAAAAGAAGAGAATGCTCTGCATTCTCTCTATATTTCACTATCTCTAACATGTTTTATATTTTATTAATTTGTTCCTTTTTTTGTTTGTTTTTAGATGACTGTCTTTCTAGATAGGCAGCAACAGTTTTCTTCCGGAGGCTCTCTTGGGACAAAAATAGAATATTGGTTGAAAGAAAAGAATATAGCATTTATAGAACCTAACTAATATATTTCATATATGAATCACCATGTTATTAAAGCAGTAAATATTCATTCAGTAACTCTTTTGAATCATTTTAATTATTAAAATCAGTAAACATTTGTTCACTGACTCTTTATTACCTGAGTACATACTCATTAATCCAAGGGAGAAAGAAAAAGAAAAAAAGTAGCGTAGTCCCTCCCCTTGAAAGGGGTGTTTTCCATATTCTCAGAGTAAAATTAACTACTTAGAAACTGTCCCTCTCCCATAGCCCTCAAAGCCAACATATTAACCACTATTTGTTCATAGGAAGGAAGTGGTTTCATCTAGGGCTTACAGCCAAGAATCTTGCATTCCATTCCATTCATTGCTTCTGTTACTGATTTATTGAGCAATATTAAATAGCAATTCTGTAGACATTCCCTTTGTCCTTCTGAGTGGGCAATGCACTGGAAATTCCACTAATGTGGGCATGGCTTGGGGCATGACAAATAAATAGGTGGAGACCAGAAGTACATCTCTGGCACGTCTCAGGAATGTCCCTAGAGATGGTTCATTTCTGAGTAGCTGAGCAGAGACATGACTCAGCCAGAGTTTCTGCAATGGGCTGTCTGGGGCAGCTATGAAAGTGCTGGCAAGAGCCACAGATCAGCCAGTGTTTCCTGGATGTAGAAGAGAAAACCGAGCCTTCTATTTAGAATCAAGGCTCTTAAATTGCAATCTGATTATACAAACTTACTTTTTTGTCAGCACTGCAATATTAATATTCTATCTCCTTACAATAACTTTTTAGAATATTATAAATGTATTTGATGCACATTGAAAACAATTATTATTTAATCAGCAGACATTAGAACTTCTCTTTGGGGTGGATTTTTTAGAAAAATACCTTGTTTTTACAGCTGAGAAGTGAAGAAAGTCTGTGTTGGCAAAGAGATAACTAAGGGATATGTAAACTTGTTTCTTAAGAAATAAACACTAAACTGGAAATGGAAAAAAGGGGAGAGGAAAGAGAAGAGGGAGAAGGAAGGTGACTAAACAACAGAACAAAGAGGATAAAAGCTTCTATTGAACAGGAGTGTTTAAAAAATGGTGCTTATATAAATTTTCCTTGTAAGTGATATGATATCCATATAGAAATGCATTTTGCATTGGGGTTTTGATAGTTTGATACTTGTTTTGAGATTGTGTTCAGTCTCTGATATGAAGAAATTTAAAATTTCTCTCTCCATTATGCATCATTGTGTTTTTCAGTGCCTAGTTTTTTATGACAGAAATTGGGCAATTAAGACAAAGTATACTCATTCCATTTCAACTTATTGGGCAATAGTTGCATGATCCTCTGTTTGTAGGAATTTGTATGTCAAGGCTCATGTGACAGTTTCTTTATGGCACTGAAAGAAGACTGTAATTGTCTTTGTTGGGTTCCTCCTGCCTGCCCTTGTTGTATTCCTTATAACAATGAGTTTGCATTTATGAATCAGAAAATGACTAGTTCCTAAATACAAAGTTAAATTTAACCCCCCATGAAGGTACCAGCTGTCCCCAAGTGAGATAATTGCCATTATCCTCAGACCAAAAATTCCAGTTCTCCTTGAGACAGAGCCTTGAAATGGGAGTCCCCCAAGAGGCCACTTTTGATCCAGTGATCTCTTATCAGAGTATCAGAGAATTTCCACACACAAGAGCAGACTCATTTTCTTTTGTGATAAAAACCAAAGATTTCCAGAGGAGGCTATTCCAGACCCATTGCTCAAATCTGGCTTACTTGTTCCTGGTTTATTATCCAGGACATAGTGGAATGGTCACAGAACAGAACACAGTGAGCAGACGGTAAATTTTATGGTAGAGTTGACTCAACGTCTGAGAAATATGCAGTGGACAGTGTAGGGGCTCTTCACAGATCCTTTTGGACCCTTTTTACCATTCCTGTGGGAGGAGGGTAGGGTGTTAATGGTTTGTTGTATATTCAACAGTCTATCTCCTACCTCTCAACAATGACAGAAGACTGTCAGATGCTATGAAAACGAGCTCTCTGGCCTCCAGTTTGGGCACCTCTAAGGCATAGTGTATACTTCAGAGCTCCCTGTAGGCTGAAGACTTATGCTTGAGACTACATCTGCACTGTTGCTTGGCTTCCTTCCCTTCTCTCTCGTGCTTCCTCCAGCTCCCTAACCAGTATCCCCTGGGGGCAGTTCCTTAATAAATCATTTACACATATGTCCTTGGCTCAGGGTCTGCTTCTTTGGAACCTGACCAAGGCAAAAAAGTAAATGAACAGGGAGGAACAGGGAAAATAGGAATTTTCAAGTGTGAGATAGGAAAATAGATTACCAGAAGCCAGGATGGGAGAGAGTGAGATAATCTGGGAAAAAAGGAGTAGAAGTAGGTGAAGGAGGGGACAAAAAAGCAAGTCACTATAGTTTGGGACCATGGTATGTGGGGCCTTCATTTAGGGGTCCTGAAACATGATTACATATGAGCCCTGAACTCATACTGATTGGGGATAAAATTCTAACTTTGCCACTTCATAACTGTGTAACCTTTGGCAAGGTGTTTTACTCTCTAAGCTTCTATTTTTCCATCTATGAAATGAATCTAAAATTTAACCCTTAGAAATACTTTTACATATGGAAAGAAGTTTTATACCTAAAGGTATTTATTAGAGCATAATTTAAAGATGAGTTTCCCTACTGGGGGTGATTTTTTTTTTCCCTAGGGCACATTTGGCCATATCTGGAAACATTTTTGTTTTCACAGCTTGGGGATGGGGAAGTTACTAGTGGGTTAAAGGCCAAGGATGCCACTATACTCTTAGATGCAAGAGACAGCATCCCACCTTCATCCCCAACAAAGAAGTATTTGGACCAAAATACCAATAGTGCCAAGATTGAGAAACTTTAGAGCAACAAAAAGTTGAAAGCTAACTAAATATTTAAAACAATAAAAATAGGTAATGATTAAGTAAATTATAGCGCATCTTCTAGATGATGTGCCATAACTGAAAATACATTATTTTGTTAAAGATTTTCATTGACTCCTATGATGAGACTATAATAACATAAAAAGTGCTGAGAGTCTGTAAATCATATAAGCTCATTCATTCATTCAAGTCATAATTTTTGAGAACTACTTCATGCCAGGCATTGGACTAGGGAATTTATAGTTGTGAAAGAGACAAGTTTATTGCTATCATGAATTTACAGTCCAGTGGAGAGAAAGGACCATAGAAGATGATAGATAGATAGATGATAGATAAAAAGAAGTTATGGAAAATTTACTCATTAAAAATAAGAATATAAAGTAGATGTCTGAATAATTAAAATAATGAATAAAGTATGATAAACATAAATAAATGAAGAGCTGACATTTCGACTGAGATCTTAATGACTAGAACCATGAAAGGATGGAAGGGAGAGCATTCCCAGGCAGAAGACCCTAAAGTGATGAGAACAAATTTGGCAGTTTGAAGAACATAGATGTGAAGAGCCAAAGCAAAGTATGGTTAACAATACAGACTATGGAGAAAAATAGACTTGAATTGGAATTCCTGCTCTGTGTGATATGAAGTAAGATGTTCACTCAACATTGCTTCCTCATCTGTAACTGGAGATAAGAAAACTTCTCAGAGTCATGATGAAAATTAAATCAGATAATATATGTAAAGTGCTATGCCTTTTATATAGTAAGTACTCAATAGTTTTAATTGAATAAAAAAATCAAGATTTAAACATATGCATATGATATAGACTGAATACAAAAAATATTCATATATTAAACCTACATAATATTAAACATAACACATACTATAAGGGTACAGAAGGTATAAGTATAATAGATTTCATGACCTCTAAGATCTTATCTGATGATACCAGGTCTGTGAATTCTTGTACAACAGTAAGTGACAAATTGTACAACAGTAAGTGATAAATAAATGATATTTATTTATCATTATAATAATAAATGACATGTTTACCTATTCATCTCAGTTCTCTGAATCAATGAAGAATGAATATCTAGTTTACTAAAGTATGAAAGTATAGTGAACACAAAGTGGCAATGGGAAGAGCTCTGGACCTGTGACCAACAGATATTGGTTCTATCTTAAGCTCTAATGCATACTAGTTTTATTCTAACAAATCACCAACCAACTCAAGCATCAATAAAGAATGCATTGGACAACATGATCTCAAAGATCCCTTCTAATTCTACGATTCTAAATATTACAGATAATTTAGGAACAAAAGGCAGTTTGACCAGATATTAATTTAATCAAGTATAAAAGTAGTTTTATATAATACTATTTGTTCCAAAAAGAAAAACTAAAGAAATCTTCTGGATTAAGGAAAGTGTCTATTAATAACTTATGTAAAATAATATTAATTATGAGAATCAAAATACAGTGATTATAAACTTTTATTTTAATGCATTTGCTTTTAATTTAACTTTTCAAACAGAAGTGAAGATGGCCAGGTTTTTACAATAAGTAGTTTAAAGAGACAGGCAGTCACACAAGGAAACTCTATAAATACTTGCAGTGGAGAAAGACAAGTTGTCCTAGACATCATTGAAATAGCTGTACATTAGAGAGAGGCCATTCCTAACATTGGAACACATGGAATGTTCAGCTCAGATGCACAGATCCAAATTGGTGTACCAATATTCTTTTCATACCATAATTTAAAATAATTTTATCATGAATTCGTCACATCAGTAAAAGTGATTTATAAATATTTCATCGCATAGCAAAAAAAATGAATGGAAGTGAGGAAGGTACTGGCTTTGTTTCATACAATTTAACTGAATAAAGAACTTAGGTCTAAGGCTTTACAGAAAGTCACATACAAATAAGATAAGGTCAGGGTCAGGATCCACTTAAAATCCATTAAAATGTCATGAAGTCACTGCTCCACTACACATGAGAAGGTAATTGTGCTGTCAGGGGATAAAGAAAAATATCCTTAAAAGGAGATATAGAGACTTCCATAGTCTTTAAGACTGGAGAATACATAAACAATTTTACATGCATGTGTTTAGTACATATATCCTTATTTATTATTTATATATTAATTTATTAAATTAGAAGGCATAGTGTCTAATGAAACCCTATTTAAGTTCATAGGTGAACTTAATTCACTTCAAGTGAATTAAAGGGGTGGGGGAGGGGCGCCTGGGTGGCTCAGTGGTTAAGCATCTGCCTTCGGCTCAGGTCATGATCCCAGGGTCCTGGGATCAAGCCCCACATCGGGCTCTCTGCTCAGCGGGGAGCCTGCTTCTCCCTCTCCCACTCCCCCTGCTTGTGTTCCCTCTCTTGCTGTGTTTCTCTCTGTCAAATAAATAAAATCTTTAAAAAATAATAATAATAAATAAAGGGGTGGGGGAGCTTTGTTCAAAATAGTAGATGGAACATTTATATTTATGTCCTTTCCAAGTTTACTTTAAAATGATATTGAAGGGCTATGTAGCAACAGGTGAGCAGAATGGGGCTGTTCATGAGATTTTGACACACTTCTAGAAGACAGAAAGCATATGATAAAGTGGTATTATTGCAAAAGGATAGAAAAACTGTGACCTAGAAAATATGGGGATAAAGCAGCAGTTGGTGAGGAGAGAGTTAATATGTGCTGCAAACTACAGGAAGGTTCAGAACTGGGGATACCAGTAACCATAAAAAGTGGCAGATGAATTTAAAGTCAGTAGTTGGAATAATTGGCCCACTCCATTTATCACAACTGAATATAGAACACTTGGCAGCAGCTTTTTAACTCTTAAGATCAAAAATTAACCTTTAAGGGTTGTTGTATGTCTGGAAATAATCATCTTAAGACCAGCTACCATAAGACCATCTATTTTCTGATATTTAGGGATCCCAGTATGTAGCAATCCAATTTTCTGACTTTATTCCAAATAGTCTGGCAATCAGCAAATACCTCACACATCAGAGAAACTCATAGCCATGAGTCCACATAAATGGACAACCAAAGTTCACAGGAAAGTTTAGAAAAATATGAAATATGAAAAAGCCAAAGTGAACAAACAAATAAACCCCAGGGAAACAAATAATTCACAAAAGAGAATAAAACATAAAAAAAATATGTAATAGGGTCCTTAGCCTTTGGTAAAGAATATACTGTACCCATCATATAAGAATAGGATTCTGTGACAAAAGAATAATCAGAGAACAAAAGCAATCTCCTAGCAGTTAATAATATATTGCCTGCAAACAATTCACTATGAAGTTTAGAATATAAAGTCAAAGATATTTCTCAAGAAGTTAAAAAAGTTAAAATAAATAGAAGATGAATCCTGGGGACAGAATATCATATTAATAATTCCTAATGGTTCCTAATGGTTCTAGGAACCATGAAGGAGAAAATACTAGGAAGAGAATTAAAAATAAATTAATTAACAATCATTTCTGAGATATAAACACATAGTTTTACAGATTAAAAGGGCTGAGGACTTAGTGGAGTATGTGAAAAAGATATACATTTAGAAAACTATTGTAAAATTTCAATATGGCAAGGAAAAAGAGGAGTTTGTAAAAGGCCAAACTGGTTTACTACAAAGGAATAATAATAATCAACCTGGTATCAGACTTCTTTACAAAATTGGATCCTGGAATAAGGTGGTACAATGCCTTCAAAGTTGACCAGTCTTCATACTGGAACACATGGAGATATGAAGAGAATGGTGAGCAGAAAACTCATCACCACACAGTTAAGGTGTGGGATATTACTTTCCACATAATCTTTTTAAAGGAAGTTCCTTAAGTGTGAGTTGCAGAAAAATGAAAGTGTAAATGGACAAACTAACACAAAAAGAGGAAGATGGACATATAGAATGTGGAAAAAAGAGAACTGAAACCTTGGGAGTTACAGATATATACCAGAATATTTTATAATCAGCCAAGACTGCAGCAGGAGAATAAAAGGTAAAGATGGGAATTATTTCATAAGGAAGAAAAAGAATTTCATAGGTTTGTTATTTTGAGAATTTTGAAAAACGTAAAACTTGGCAAAAGCAACAAAAAAACGCACCTTAAACTGCAGTAAAGATATAAATAATGGAATGAATGAATAAATAAAACTCGATGGAAAAGAAAATGTTATCACACCATAACATGGTTCCATGATAAATACTATTTAGGTTGTCATGAATAAGAACCTCATACTGCCTTTCAATTTTAAAAAGTAAACTGTAGATGAAGACCAGAAGCATTAACTATTATTGTAGAACTGAATAAAATATAACCAACCTTAACAACATGTAATAAAATGCTTACATGACTGAAGAGAGAAAGTTGGAGAACTGAAGAAAAGGTTGTGTGTGGTAGTAACATACAGATCCTACAAAATGAGAATTCAAAGGATACTGGCTATTGTTAATGGAATAGCAAGAGTATAAGAATATAATTTACAACAGAAACAAAACCAGAAGTAACAATAATCATAATCTTACTCTTTTTTTTTAAGATTTTATTTTTTATTTGAGAGAGAGAAAAAGCAATAGAGAGAGAGAGCATGGGCAGGGGGAGAGGGGCAGAGGGAGAAGCAGACTCCCCATGAGCAGGAAGCCCGATGCAGGGCTCGATTCCAGGACCCGGAGATCATAACCTGAGCTGGAGGCAGATGCTTAATGGACTGAGCCGCCCAGGTGCCCCTGTAATCTCACTCTTACAGAGAAAGGAGGTTGAGAATAAATTAAATATTGTATGACTTCTCTGCTTCCACCTATCATTCTATGAACCTAAAAGATCACCTCTGAAATTGAGTAAGAAATATTAACATACTTTTACACATGTTTAAATGTAGAGAGTGGAGGAGAGGGCCTGGGTGGCCCAATCAGTTGGGCACCAGACTCTTTATTTCGGCTCAGGTCATGATCTCAGGGTCATGGGATTGAGCCCCGTTTTGGGCTCTGCACTGGGCATGGAGTTTGCTTGGGATTCTCTCCCTCTCTCTCTGCCTCTCCTCTGCTCTCTCTCTCTTTCTCTTAAAAAAATAAATAAATAAAGCCGAGAGTGGGACTAGAGGAAAACAGGAATTAGGCAGAGAACTGTTACTTCTTTTATTATAAGTCCATCTGTACTATTTGCTTTTTAAAATTGGTGCTACTTAAAAAAAAAAAAAAAGCTTTCATTTTGTAATATTTTAGATTTACAGAAAAGTGACAAAGATAGTATAGTACACTGTTCTTTCCAGTGTTAACATTTTACATTACCATGGTACATTTGTCAGAACTAAGAAACTGACATTGATACATTACTATTAACTGAACTCCAGACTTTATTTGGATTTCACTGAGTTTTTCATAATGTCCTCTTTATGTTCCAGATCTAGAATCCAGGGTTATACAATGCATTTAGTTTTCAGGCCTCCCTAGTCTTCTTTGGTCTGTAGCAGTTTCTCCGTCTTTCCTTGTGTTTCATGACCTTGACAATACTAAGGAGCACTAGACAGGTTTTTTACATAATGCCTTCTAATTTTATCTGTTGTTTTCTTACTATTAAGCCATGGTCATGGGTTTTGGAAAGAACACAACAGGTGGAGTGCCCTTCTCTTCACATTATCTCAGAAACGTGCTATCTAAATTATATCACTCATGATGCTAATCTTAATTACTTGGCTAATGTAGTGTTTTCCATGGTTCTCCACTGGGTAGTCCCTATTTTCTCTTTTGTTGCTCTTTTCTTTGGAAGTGAGTTATTAAGTCTAGGCCACAAGCATGTGTGAGGACAGGAATTAATCTTCACCTTCTGTAGGGGGTAGTGACTACACATCTTACTTGGAATTCTTCTGAGAAGGAAAAAATTTGTCTTTCAACTATTTATTCATTCAGTCATTTATATCAGCATGGCTCATGTATACTTATTTTATACTTTAGATTGTAATCTAGTATTATGTTACTTATTTTGTTGCTGAAATTTTTCCAAGTGTGGCCATTTGGGAACTCTTTTAAGTGGGGTTTCTTTGAAGTTTTTCTATCATTTCATTTTTGAGGTGTTTCCTTACTTCTTGGAAATACAAGATGATCCAGGCTCTTTTGTTGATTTATTTTTGCCCTGGTCTTAGAACCAGCCATTTCTCTTAAGTACCCTGGTTCCTTTTTATTAGAGAATAGTATTCAGAAACCAAGGTCTAGATATTAGATGTGCTTGTTATTACTGTGGTGTTATTGCTTCTAGGACTTTTCAATGTATATAGCTAGGTATTTTATGTGTGTATACTAATCTATATATACATACTGTATTAAGGTTCTCCAGAAAAATAGAACCAGTAGGATGTGTGCATTGCAGAAAGAGATTTATTTTAAGAAATTGACTCATGTTGTTTTGCAGGCTGGTAAGTACAAAATCTTCAGGATGGGCCAGCAGGTAGGAGACCCAGAGAAGAGCCCATGTTTCAGTTCAAGTTTGAAGGACATCTGCTACAAAATTCCTTTCATGCTCAAGAGAGATCAGTCTTTTATTTCACTTAGCATAGTACCATATAGGTTCATCTAGGTTATTACAAATGGCAAGATCTCATTCTTTTTATGGCTTAGTAATATTCCATTATATATATATATGTGTGTGTGTGTGTGTGTGTGTATATATACACACACATACAATCACATATGTATTTATATATATGTACCACATATTCTTTATCCATTCATCTATTGGTGGACACCTAAATTGCTTCCATATCTTGGCTATTGTAAATAATGCTGCAATAAACATAGAGATGCATATAAAAAAAATAACAGAGAAGGAGTCTTTTTGTTCTATTCAATCTTTCAACTGATTGGATGAAGCCCATCCTCATTATAGAAGGTAATCTACTTTATTCAAAGCCACTAATTTAAATGTTAATTTTATCCGGAAACATTCTCATAGAAATATCCAGAATAATGTTTGACCAAATATCTGAGTACTGTGGCTCAGTCAAGTAGACACATAAAATTAATCATCACACATACATATCATAACTTTGTTTCCAGTATAAATATATTTATATATTAAGCTAAACATGAGATGATATTTATGTCTCTGACTCTAATCCAGTCTCAATGTTATTTTTATAAATATGTGTTTTTATTTTTTATTAATATTTAAGACATGAAACATCTTGACTTTCATTAATGACTATGAAATTGAGAATTTTAAATTATATATAATCAGAAAATGCTTGAAATTAGTGAAGCAGGGAAATAATGACTCCTAATACATGTCAGATACTTCATACTTTTTATTTGGTTTAAGCTACACAGTTGTGGGAGGGAAACATCATTGGATAAGTCGGGAATCTGAAGCTGAGAGAAAATAAAGAACTTGTTCAAGTTCTTATAGAATGTTAATTTACAAGTAGTAGATCCAGAGGAAAGAAAATAACAAAGTGCAGGCAGCAGGAGAAGAAAATTAATTAACATTAAGTTCCTAGGGCTGCTGTAGAAAGTGTCACAAACTGGGTGTCTTAAAACATCAGAAATCTATTCTCTCACAGTTCTGAGGTTAGAAGTCCAAATTCAAGGTATCAGGGGTGCCATGCTCCCTTTGAGTCCTCCATGAGGGAATCCTTCCTTGTCTCTTCCAGCTTTTGGTAGCCTCAAGTATTCCTGGACTTATGGGAGCTTAATGCCAGGCTACCACCTTATTTGCAAGGCCTTCTTCTTTTAAAGATATAACTCATATTGGATTAAGGCCTACTCTAATGACCTCCTCATTTGGTTATCTGCAAGGACTGTTTCTAAAAGGTCCATTCACAGGACTTCAACATATCTTTTTGAGGAGCACAATTCAACCCACAATTCCTCCTGAGTGATGCTAATACAATTCAGAAAGTCACTGAAATTGTGGTCAAGACAATGCAGCCATGATTTGCTTGGAGAGAGGACATCCCAGGGGATGGAGCAGGGCTAGATGGTGGTGTTGACCTAAAAAGGATAGGGAGGGACGGAGATTCTGTCTTTCCTATGTTTCATTCAGATTTATTTCCTTACCTAGTTTTCATTGTTTTCAAATCTTAATTGAGGTATAGGAGTGTATATGCTAAGAATATAAGTTGTAAATGCTAACAGAGTTGTTCCTTGCAAAATTCCTTGGGACAATCTGATGCAAACTGAACAGCTCTCTGTTAGAAAGTATCAGAAGTGGGGAATAATGTATTTCCCTGCACCTCCAACCTACTTTGGAATTGTACAAAGCAAAACTTTGATTCCCTAAATGTTTCAGCAGCAGGCATGGGGGTTTTTGACTCAGAGATGAGGGTAAGGAGTAGTATAAAAGGAAAGAGACAGTAGGTACAGGTGCCAGGGTGGCTGACTGTATTTATTTGTAACACCACACCACGTAAGAAGCATTTCAAGAAATGCTATTATACTCTACATTTTTTGGGTTAAACTATTGTACAAATTGGCAAGTTCATAAAATATGGATCATCCATGTGATCTGATTAGTCACCAGGTTGAGATGTCCGAGGAAAGTAGATTAAAAAAAAAAAAAAGATAGGGACACCTGGGTGGCTCAGTCGTTAAGCGTCTGCCTTCGGCTCAGGTCACGATCCCAGGGTCCTGGGATCGAGCCCCGCATTGGGCTCCCTGCTCCTCGGGAAGCCTGCTTCTCCCTCTCTCACTCCCCCTGCTTGTGTTCCCTCTCTCGCTGTGTCTCTCTCTGTCAAATAAATAAAAATAAAATCTTTAAAAAAAATAAGATTTTATTTATTTATTTGAGAGGGTAAGAACGAGAGAGAGCACAAATAGTTGGGAGGGGTAAAGGGAGAAACAGACTCCCCACTGAGCGGGGAGCCCAACGTGGGGCTCCACCCCAGGACCCTAAGATCATTACCTGAGCCGAACACAGATACTTAACCGACTGAGCCACCCAGGCGCCCCGGAAAGTAGATTTATATTTAAATTTCTGTCAGTCTGTGATATCTTAGCTTAGAAACGGTGAAACTGAGCAGTGGAGAGATTATTTCTTTCAAGTCTAAATATGAGGAAAATGTTAAACTTTAAAAGCAAAGAGCATTTATTTGCCCTTCCAAATCTGAGATTAAAACATGGCACATTCAAGGCTCCACTGAATGTTAACAGAGCATTGTTTAATGACTCATTGTTTAAAGATCACTTTCTCCATTAAAAGTAATTTCTTGTGTTTAAATTGTATATACTCCCACCATATTTTAGTTTGATTCAAATCATTATCCTAAATAAAACTTTTAAAAGGCTGATAAGGGAGGAATTGGAAAAAAAAAAAGAATAAAAACAGCAGATGATTATGGGCTTAGAGAGTTTTAAATGAAAATGGATGGTAAAAAGAATCAAATATACATTTTCTGTATAAATATGTCATGTAACCAAAATGTACCCAGGAGATACATAAGGTATATAAAGAACATAAATCCCATGGAGAAAAAATATATTGTGACCAAAGAGTATACACACTCAAGAGATTTAAATTAAATGGAATTCAAATAATGAAGTATTTCCTAATATTTCCTTCAAAGAAATCTTTTTGTTGTTGTTGAAGATTTTATTTATTTATTTGACAGAGAGAGAGAGCAAAAGCAGGAACACAGCAGGGAAGGTGGGAGAGGGAGAACAGGCTTCTCGAGGAGCAGGGAGCCTGATGTGGGACTCAATCCCAGAACCCTGGGATCATGACCTGAGCTGAAGGCAGATGCTTAATGACTGAGCCACCCAGGTGCCACTCAAGTAACTTTTTTACAATAAATAGGAAAGCATAATTTGAAAGCATGAGATGAAAAAGGTGAGTCAATACCGATCATGAATTCCTAAATTGTAAGAGGCATTTTTTTTTAAAGATTTTATTTATTTGACAGAGAGTGAGGGAGCGAGGGAACACAAGCAGGGGGAGCAGCAGGCAGAGGGGGAAGCAAGCTCCCCACTGAGCACAGAGCCTGATGCAGCTAGATCCTAGGACCCTGGGATCATGACCTGAGCCAAAGGCAGACGCTTAACTGAGCCACTCAGGTGCCCAAAGTATTTCCTAATATCGAAGACTGTTGCACTGTAGAAACCTTTCCACTGGTCTCTCTATACACATATAGATAAATGACAACAATATAATAGACAATAAATGGATGCACAAGTCTGATTACTATCAAAATTGAGGTTGTATCTTTAGTATGCCTATGTTATAAGAGAATTGCAATATATTTTTCTGTTTGTTCTTAAACATTGCAGACCCAGGGTCAGAATATTCCTAAAAACTTTTAATAGGACACTTTTTCAAAATATATGCATGTGTGTTGGTGGTTGAGGGGTGAACTTTTTTTTTTTTTAAGATTTTATTTATTTGCGAGAGAGAGAATGAGAGACAGAGAGCACGAGAGGGAAGAGGGTCAGAGGGAGAAGCAGACCCCCCGCTGAGCAGGGAGCCCGATGCGGGACTCGATCCCGGGACTCCAGGATCATGACCTGAGCCGAAGGCAGTCGCTTAACCAACTGAGCCACCCAGGCGCCCCGAGGGGTGAACTTTTTAAAATCAGGAAAAAAATAGTTCAGATTGAAAAGAGAAGTTCTCTAGAAGATATCTTACCCATGTAGTGAATTTTTTGGAGTAACAGGTGCACACTGTATGCCTTCTAAGATATCAAGGAGAAAAATATCCAGTAGTAGCTCTTGATTATGTGGTCACAGATCAATACTTCTCAGTAAGTTTTACTTTTGTAAAATTTTCATATCTTCTATAATTATGAAGTACAAATGATTTTTTCCTAGTTGATATGGATTTGCTGTAGATAAATACAAAGAATATACCATATATTCCTGAAGTAATATGCTTTAATTACAAAAGTTTTGTATTAATTTCTTCCATTGCATTTTAAAACTGAATATTTAGTATTATTGATGATATGTATTATAACTTTATTTATTTGAGAGAGATAGAGCTCAAGCGGGGGGTGGGGTGGCAGAGGGAGAGGGAGAGAGAGAATCTTAAGCAGGCTACGTGCCCAACCTGGAGCCTGATTCAGGGCTCGATCTCTCAACCCTGAGATCATGACCTGAGCCAAAATCAAGAGTCAGACACTTAACCAACTGAGCCACCTAGGCACCCATGTAACTCCTCATTTAAATCATAGCTATTTTTTTTGAAAATCAGTGTATAATTTTTTTTTTAACTTGAATGTATTAGGGTAACATTCTGATCAAAGGAATCTTTTGGATAAACTGAAGAATCCTTTGGTAAAGCAAGTTTTTAAAAACCATGCTGTTATTAATGTATTAGTTAACTCTAGATTTTTAATATATGAGATTATTTCAAATGATATATACCTTAAAAATAAAGAAATGGAGATGGAAATCTACAAACTGATAGATTAAAATATGAAAATACAATTAGAAAATTGATTTCTTAAAAGGTGATATTCTTGTTGCTTCAGATTAAGATCTTGATAGAAGGAAGCTGGAATGAAACAAATCTAGAATGAAACATGAGAAGAAACATAATTCTATCCAATTTCTGGAAACAGATTTTTTTTCCTCTTCTATGGCAAGAATTGCTGCTGTTAGTTTCTTTTTAATATGCTTTTATTTTTATGTTTAATGGTGACAAAGTTTTCAGAGAATCCTGTTCTAAATTTTAAATGGAGAACTCAAAATATATTTTCCAAATATTAATTTTCAAACTTAAATGAAAAAGAATTTAAGATTAATGCATACCACCTGTTCCTAGAGTATTTGATTATCAAGAATCATCCAGTTCAAATGTTCCCACAGTTTTTACAAACTCAAATTAGAATTCAAATATGGCCTAAAGGGGAAAACACAACATAATTACCATTGAGAGTAAAGTTACGAGCCTTGGAAAATGGTTACTTAAGAAGCCTGTAAGAAATTGCATGTGTTATAATGCAACACCAACAGTGACAATAAAATATTTTATTTAGGCTTTTTCAGGTCCACAGAACATCACTGAAAGAAAAGTTTGGTTTAATTAATTGAGCGACCATTTGTCCAGCAGTCACTACGTGACAAGACTTGGCTTTGCTGCCGGCTTCAAAACACCTAAGATTCCTATGTCCTGCTCTGTAGGGGCTGGGCATCAATGGACAAAAGGTTCACACAACTGTAACATTAAATGGTATGGCAGAGGGATAAACAAATTTGGGGGAATACAGAAATGAAGGAGTAGGTGTTAACACACATTATGGTATCTAATTAACCAAGCACCTAACAGTGGTTGTTATAATTCTCATTTTGCAAATAACAAAACACTGGCAAACAAGCAATACTCCAAATGATATAGTTAGTAAGTTAGGTATCAGAGATGTAAGTCAAAATTTATTTCACATCAAAACTGATAAAGTTACCAATCTATATATAACATCCAGGACTTGACTGCTTTTGCCTAGGATTATAGAAAAGGAATGTTCTACATAGAGGATTTATTTGAGGTGAGTTTCAGGGAATAAGAAAGAATTTGCCACATGGGTGAATTGGGGGGAAACAGGGAAAATAGCACGTGCAGAACCACAAAAGTGTGAGGAAGCATGGTGTTATCAGAGAATTGTAAGGTAAGGCATTTGATACATGCGAAGTTTAAGGCACCAGAGGAAGGAATGGGTAAGAGGGAGTGAGGGATTAACACAAACAAAGCAGTGAAAGGGAATGTAAGAGCCATGAAAATAAGCTGGAACTTTATCCTTCAGTAAACGAACAAAAGATTTTTTGATAACCCTTGTGACAGTCGGCATAACAGGTAATCAGTGACTTGTAATTTTAAAACCAGACTTGACCTTCCCTGATATTGATGAACCTCATGTTACTTAGGCTTGACTCCACTGTGCAAATTCATTTCTAGATTAGCATTTACTAAATTTACCTAAGTAACAAACTCAACTTTAAAAGGAATAAAAACAACTTATATAACTATAGAAGTACTTGGATGGATGATGAAAGAATTTGCATGAATTTTTGTTTTATAATTGTGTGGTCTTTTACCCAGCCAATTTATTATTGGTTCCCTCTTCTGCCTATATTCCCTAAATCCTCCTCCATCTATATGCTGATCTGTTCATTAATCATCAGAGTTCTAGCATTCTAATAGATACCAAAGAGGATTACACAGTGATTCTGCTCTCAAGCTGTCTAGACTTTCATGATGAAGATAGGATGTCTGCATTTATCATTCAGATCTCTGAGATGAAGTGTTAAGTATCCAACAATAACAGAAAACCTTCTTCAGGACCTAAATAGCTTAGAAGAGGTGAGGGTCTTCACTCCCCTTTCCTATTTATTGGACTATTAGATTGATGCACCAAAGGCAGTAAAAAACAGGAAATATATGGACTCTGGAAGAGGCAGATCTGAATTCATTGCCTCGGGGGAGGGCCTAGGAAGGGGAATAGGGTGCCTCAAATTTCTGAACTGGCCTTCTTGTTTGCACAATGGAGATACTTATATCTACTTTTAGAGACTGAAAGAAGTACTCTTTGTAAAATATTTATTAAATAATGCATGCTCTTTCAAGCATTACCCCCCCCCCCTGGTCTGAAGTTCAGTGAGCCCATTGCAATGGACACAATCCATCAGGGAAAATTATTTCATTGAAATGTACCCTGAGAGTTTCATATTTTAACTTATGTCATGTTTGTTAAAAAGTAAAAATTATATATTCTTCTTTAAAGTTGTTAAATGTCCCTGAAATTTCAAAGCATTAAGTATCATGACAAAAAATAAGTAAGTAGAATAAGGAGTTGATGCTTTTCAAATTTACTATACAGCTCTATCTTCTGGAAATCACTGGTAATAGAAGACAACTGAATTTACCATATGATTTTCATCATGAGCATGCCTCTGCTAGGATGTGAAAGTTGCTGTTTACACAATTTAATTTTCTACTTTCTAGTCAACCATTTAAAGTCCACAAAGAGTAGAAAAATGGTAAAATCTGAAGATTACATGGAAAAGGCCTTTGACCATGTTGAAGGGCTGTAGATGGGAGTCAATTAGCCGTTACTAACAGTCCTGAAGTCATTACTCCAGCTGGTTATTATTTTTGAGCCTCATTACACACATCTGACAATCAGAGGCACTTACACAGCCCTCTCCTAGCTCTCCTGTGAGAATAAATATGGAAAGGGTTTTGTACTCTCAGGTGAAGAGAAAGAGAGCTTTAGATACAAGAGGTCCATAAAAATAGTTTGCCTTTCTTTAAAGAAATCTTATTGTGGATGCATGTATATATATTCGACTAATAAACATTATCTTTTAAATAATTGTGGGTTACATTGCAAGTGTAGTTGTAAGGTTCATCTTAAAGACATATATTCCCCCATAGGGGTTTCACATGAAATATTACAATAAGGACAAAACAGAGTTTTTATTTTACGCCTGTGAGGAAAGTGTGAATGATTACAACACTCTTACAACTTGGTCAGGTGCAGGTACTAAAAAAGTAAAATCACTAACAGGCTCTTCTGAAATTCTTTATAATTCTACTTTTACATTTGAAATATTGTAATATGTAAACATTAGAGATGATGTGCTCTTATTTTGGTTCAGTCGGAAAATACAGCACTTCATGAAGTTTGAGATGTTGAAAGGTACTTAAAAAATGCTGAAGAATTAAACTTTGAATTTTGTTAAGAGCTTATACATTCACCTGGTTTAAAATTACAAAGGTAAAAAGAGGCAGACAATGAAAATTCTCTCTCTGTCCAGAGGAAACCACTGTGACTGTTTTGTTTGTTTGCTTAATGCCAGTGACCTTACAGTTTGAGAAGGCTAGTCTAGTACCTATCAACAGAGAAAGACATCAAGGGTCAGGGATATAAATTAGCTATGGGTTAAGAATGAAAGTTGAGATACACTCATCTTACTGAAAAATAAAGAATGATTTTAATGAAGGAAATACTAAAGCCTATCAACTATGCAGAGAGTAATTGCACACACAGATTTCTAGACCAGACCTGTCTGACCGGCTTGGTCCCAGAGCAGCTAAGGTAACCCCAGGAGAAGAAAGGCTGATGTAAACAAAGTAAATAACCATTTGAAGTAGAGACTTTGAAAGGTACAGTTCAGGAAATTTAAAGTGCTAGCATCTGGAAGTTGAGAAGAGGAGGAAGATCGAGAGGAAACACTTGCTCAGGTTCATATTCAAGGCCCTAAGGCGGTGAGTCAGCCATGCTTAAGTTTCTCTTTCTATTCCAATATTTACTACCCATGTGTGACTTTGGACAAAGCTTCAGTGTTCTCATTTGTGAGACAGTAACATAAGTAAAGAATGCTGTTCATATAATACACAAAGTGCTTGGAATATATATGGGCTATCCTCTCCTGAGACAAATATTAGTTATGACAATAAGGAGATAGCTTTCGAACTCTGGAGGACTGAGATTCTCTTGTTAGATAAAGTTGATTCATATAGCTCATCTATATGATGGAGAAAAATCTGAGAAAGTCTATTTTCTTTAAATTTGAAATAGGAATAAGGAATAGTTGAGTACCTCGCTGAAAATCAGTCTAAGAATTTAAGGTAAATGGCTTTTTTCAGGGTCACCAAAAATATAAAATATTAAAAATAAGGCCACCACAGAAGAGAAACCAAGATGTCACACCATTTCTTTAACATCTTAATGTAAGTGATTCTAAGTATTTTAACTTGGGTGTTTTTCCCAAGACACCTTGATGAGGGCAAACTTTGTAATTAGTGGCCTCTAAATTGAATTGTGTCATTATTCCTGTGGATCTATTTATTTTTTTTATTTTTTTTATTTTTTTTTTTTTAAAGATTTTATTTAATTTGACAGAGAGAGAGATAGCGAGAGCAGGAACACAAGCAGGGGGAGTGGGAGAGCGAGAAGCAGGCTTCCTGCTGAGCAGGGAGCCCGATGTGGGACTCGATCCCAGGACCCTGGGATCATGACCTGAGCCGAAGGCAGACGCTTAACAACTGAGCCACCCAGGAGCCCCTGTGGATCTATTTAGTGTCCTCCTTTCCCAAACTAGCTTACTGAGTTAGCTCATATTATTTCCCACCTATCAGGAAAGAGTCAAAGACTCATCCTAGAAAAGGGGCACTGGCTACCAAGGTTTCTTATAAAGGTACTGTTTCGTTAAGGTGTTCTAGGTTTCTAAGTAGTTTGGAGAAATGGGGGCAGAGATGTCTTATTAGGGGCAACTACTGCCACTCTTAAATTTCACTATGCAGCCCAAGTTACAGGCAAGCGTGAGCACTCATTTCATCCGCGTGCTTGAATCTGCCTTCGCTAATGCCTATCATTAATTTCATGACTAATTTCGAGGCGAGGCCAATGGTAAATGTCTCAGTACTAAGCAAATACCATTAAGGGTCTCAGTATTAAGCAAATAGCATTCAGTTAAGTACATTGAAAAGAAGTTTATTTAGGCAAGGTAGAGAGAATCAGCACAAAATGCATAGACTGCAACTAAATCTAAGCTATTTGTCATAGTTTCCAAAGCCTTGTGAATATGTGTGAAACATGGATTTAATCCTTTGGGTTTTTGCAAATTGAGTTAGGTAGTAAACTTCCTTGTAAAAACACCATTTGATACGCATTTCACTTTGCCTTTCTTTATCTTGGTTCCCTGAAACTTAAAGGTAAAATGCATAAATATATTCTACCTTACATGGATTTACAGATCAATCAGTGTCTAATGGTTACACATTTCTAAATTAACAATTATATAATTTGTGTGAATACTCTCAGCAATCTTTCTAATGATTTATTCTTCTCCCTCCTTAACTGATAAATGCTGACTCAGACATCAGTAGGAAGATAACAGTGCTCAATATAGAGCGTCTTGATCAGTTTCAGAAGGATTTCAGAGAAATGTGCTTAGTGCTTATTCATGTTTGCATCTGCTCTTTAAAACTGTCATATGTTTTGTGGTTAAATTCATTATTATAAACTTAAGGAGCTACTCACATTTTTATTGCACTAATCACAAAAATAGTTAAACTGTATTAAACTTTTAAACATAACCCATCCATTGAATTAGTAATTTCTTTCATAAACATAGACATTTGCCCTGGAATATAATTTTTTAGTTTTGAAATTTGCATTCTTTTGAACTCTTAAAATTACATTTGATGTCATCCCTTCATAGCTCATCTGTACAGAAAGAGTTAAAGACAGGTTTATGTCAACTGGACATAACAGGTTGTGCTTAGGCAAATGAAAGCCAGGTCTTAATCACCTGTTTCACTTCCTCTCACCTGAGATTTAATTCGACTGTCCCACACCAGCAATGATTTTGCACTCTCAGAAGTATTTTCAATGATTCAGTTTATAAGAATTTAGTGATCTGCTTTATTTCATAAAGAAAATTATAAGGAACAAGGTGGAGAAATCACATTCCATATTCTTTGTATAGTGACATCTGTGGGCTGTTGTAGCCCACAGTGATTTTAAACAAGTACCTGCTCATTTTATGGGGGTCAAAGCTCATTTGTCCTGCTGTTCAAATATCTAGTCCATTGTGGTCCAGAAAAATAATTTTCCCTTAAACATTAAAGTCAGTTCCAGAGTGTAACAAGTTTTCCTGAAAGTAGTGCGGGAAATATATCCCTAATGTAAACTTCTGTTGGCCTAATTCAAACAGCCTTCTTCCACAGAATTGTGAAATAATTTCTTGTAATTATGTTTTGAGACTATCCTGGAGAGAAGAGTTCTGAATGTGAGTCAGTGTGGAGAGATCAGCAGAATTACTGCCTTCGGGATATTAAGGAAACGCAATGGGAAACAACACCCATTAAAAGGGTAAACTGCGATGAGATAGTTGGTTTATCTCCACCGGTTTTAGACAATCTGCTGCAGGAAAAGGGTAAGACTCATGCCCTTTTACAAACACATCTCTTTGCCTTAAAAGGATGCAGGGATCCTTTTCTGGCAAAAAAACTGCCTTGCACTTTGATATTTACGACTAAGCAAATCCTGAACGCCTTCCAAGAGCTGCCGGTAACAAAATCCTTGGAGCGCACCCTGCGAGTCGCTCACGCCACCGCCGACCGCGAAAGGAGCAGAGTTAGCGAGCTGGTTCTTAGCCTGCAGCAGCGCGTTCCTGCGTCTCCGGGCCGCGCGTCCTGGGGTCGGCCCCGCCCGCCCGACGATCGCCGACCGCCCTCGCGGCTCCCTGCCACCCTCTCGCGGGCGTGCTCTGGGTGGGGCCTCGCGGCGGCGGTGATGAGGCGGGTGCGCTGGGCGGGTGAGGCGAGCCGGCTGGGCGGCGCGCCCGGGCAGCCCGAGCCGCGCGCCGCGTCGCTGTAATCGGACACCCGAGCGCTCGCCCCCGGTGCCCGGCCACTTTCCATTCACTCCGAGGTGCTTGATTGAGCGACGCGGAGTAGGGCTCCGGGTGCCGCGGCACTGCGACGCTGAGGATTCCTTTACAAAGAACCTCAGGGGACCGGGAAGAAAGAATTTCACCGCTGGGACGCTCTAGAAATTAAGGTCTTCTGGGAAAAAGACTAGAGAGACACGCGGAGCCACACCGGTAGCAAATTGATGACTTGTACGTGCTGATCTCTTCCCATCTCGGTAAGCTGCATTCATTATTTTTGGCGTTACAAGTTTAGCAAGATATAACTTTGGGCTCTCTGTGTCGACTTTTTACACATCGGTGTGCTCAAGTCTGAACATTTTCTTAAGAGCACATGCAGTTTGTCCGGGAAGTGTTTCCCTTCCTGAGAGCCCTGCTTGAGTTGTTTCTTTAGGTTATGACACCTGCGGAGAGTTTAAAGTTGAGTATTTCAGTGCCCTCTAATGCAGGATTGCTCCAGAGGACGTAAGATTCCTTTTCTTACGTGTTATTAGTGTTCCATTAGTAGAAGTGAAAACAAGCAGCATGTCTAAGTGTCTCAGTTAAAGGGAAGTTATAATATATGGGGGGTGGGGCACGTGTAAGACCCTTCCTTGGCTTTCCGTCACTTCTCATCTCTGGGTAGGCTTGAAACTACATTGCTCTGTATACTCACTTCATTTGGCCTGTCATTTCATCTTCACTATTATTCTTTGCAATTTTTAGCATATGTTGCTTTTGGTGAGACATACCAGATAAAATGCTAATAATAGCAATATGTAAAAATGTGTAAATATTATCCGCCTGCTTAATAAAGAGACAAAGGTTAGTCATATTTATAGCCTTTTTTTTTTTTTTAACTATAAAGTCAGTAAAACCAGGGAGCAAATTATTAAGGGAAAGTTACCCCATAAAATCAATTTTCTTCTAAGGTAATTTAGGGATGACAAGGTGAAGAGGTTGTGGAAGCAGGAAGAAACTGTTTCGCTTGAAAATTACCAACACAAACATCTCTAGGGTTTCCTCCATCTGTGTGGTAAAAGAGGCAAACAGTTTCGTTTCTATGTCTCATACCATATCACCACCTAGGAAATCAACTGTTTAAAATGTTTAAATTGTTTAAAGTGGCATGTTCAGTTTAACTGTACTTTTTCTTCTGTATTCATGAAGCAGTCTTCTCAATTTTTTGTGGCATTTCTTTATTGAATAAAAATGTTAAGATTCTTAAAAGACATATAATAGTGAATATTAGCATTGTTGTAACCTGTAAAAATAAGTTTCTAGATTAAACTCTGTCATTTCATTGTATAATTACATCAGACTCAAAACAGTATGATTTCTTTCATGGTCCTGGGTTTATTTTGCATATTGTGGCCACTAGAGCTGCTGTAATCTCTAGTTACCCATTACCTGATCTTCCTTGATATTCAGACATTAGTTAACAGCATCTATTAATGTTACAGCTACAGTTTGAAAAGGTAATGCTTTTCTCTCTGATTTATCTTTTGGAATTTTGACAGCCTGCTTTCTGGTTGATTTATTTTAAATATGCATTGAGGGATACATGGTTCACTGGATTGTTCACCACTAAGTCATTGGTTTGAATTTGGCACTAGTCCATGGTTACCTCATCTGCATCATTTAACAGCTGCATGGTCATCTGTATAAATTGGCAGATAACTAATTTGAGTGATTTCAGTGGTCAGGGATTGAGCACACATATATTTATGTGTAGAAACACCATTTCAGAGATGATTACTCCAAAAGAGCTAATGAGGATGTGAGTGAGTGCACATGAATGTTCATGTGGCATTTTCCTGCTACTACTCTATTTATGGTAAAAAGAGATGTTTTCATCCACTAATACATACTGGTACCATTCTCAAGTCTTTTCAATGTTATGTGATTGTTAGAAGATCAAGTTCAAATATTGGGTTTTCCTTTGGGAACCAATACCTTATTCCTGGATGCTTTGTTCTGCTTTAATATTAGCATTATTTGCTGAAAGAACAGTTTCTTTTTTTCACAAAGACTTTCAGACACAAATGAATCAAATCCAAATTTTCACATCTAAGAAGCAAAGTCAGAGCACCTCCTACTGTTTGCCTGACTGTAAAAGTTCAGATAAGTCTTTTATGAATAAGGTGCTTTGTCTAGATTGCTGATTTTGTGTGTATCTGTGTGTATGTGTGCGGTTGTGCTTCTAAAATGTGAAATGAAATATAACAAACTTGTTACCTCTCTTTTAAAGGTACTTTCCCTTGGATATTAACTTGCCAATCTGAAGAAATGGCATTCCGGGCAATTTTCGTGTTGGTTGGAGTATTTGTTTGTTCTATCTGTGTAAAAGGATCGTCCCAGCCCCAAGCAAGAGTTTATTTAACATTTGATGGTAAGAAAGTTGATAAATACTCTGGGGAAAATGTCATTTGAAGTCTTCTTTAAAATTTCACATCCAGATCCAAGCATTAATGATAAATTAAAGATAGTAAAATATCATCAACTATTGATTAATCTTGAAAATATTTACTGGACTGTTTTTTTGGATGGCATGGCTATTTTAAATTATTGGTTCATAGACAAAAGCCCTCTATTGCATTTGTTTATGAAAATGCTTGAAGTATATTCTGCACATTTTGAAGTATCTTCTTACTAGCCACCTGGTGTTTGAGAAACACCCTCTATATGCTAATCCTCATCAGAGAAGTCTGTGAAGGTTTAATTACTTAAAATTTTTGTTAATAAATTTTGGTCTTAGCCTCCAAGCTGGTTTCTCCATATGTTGTTCTAATGGTGCTTCTTCCATGTCCAAAAGGAGTTCCTGAGATTGGCAAAATCTCCTAATTAATTGAAAAGGATCTAAAAGAATAGTTGGAAATATGTTTTCGATTGCTGTTGTGTACAAATGTTATCTTCAGAAGCTTAGGAAAATGGATGTGATTTCAAATTTGCACAAACGTAAAAGGTGTAAGACCCTCTGAGGATGTTTTGCCAAATGTATGCATGAGCTTTAATGTAGGTGGGTCAAACAACTTACAGATGGATGACTTTGGTCAATCCATGCTAATTGGACAAGAATAAGAAATGGATCAAGAAGATCATCTTGCCAATCGGGGTTATTTGTATTTTTATTACTTCTTTCAACTTACTTTTTGCATAAACCTTAGTATCATTGAGCATATTTTCATTTTACTTGAGAAACAGTATACTCTCAGACCTTTCTATAGCAGAATGTCTTTGAAATGCTTTATTATCTTGAATTTCGAATAGCAGGATGACTGACACTTACCAGTCAAATGGATATCTTTTTTTTTTCCTTTCCTTCTTAAGTCACCAAGGGCTTTCCCCAAGGTTATCATAAGCACTGAAAGAGATTTATTTAGAACATAAAGTGTGTGAACTTCTAATTGCTTCCTTAGCTTCTAAGCCAGGCATTCTCCCTTAAAACCCATGGCTGTTCAGTTAAGTTGTAAAGAAAGGAAAAAAACAGACCCTTGGAAGTGTCTTTTTTTTTTAATTACCATAACATCTTTTCTTTCAAGTTGAGAACTAGGAAATATCTAATGAAATGAAAAATAAAGGCACTAGGTAGTAGTACAATTTGTCTCCTCTTTTCTATATTTCTCTCAATATATGTAGGAAGATGGAGTGGTCTCATAGATCAGTTATCTAAACCTGTTCAAGTACATCAAAACTAACCAAACTTTTTTTTTTGACCCAAACTTAACTCAAAATGTGTAATTTTTTTTTTTTAATTTTATTTATTTATTTGACAAAGAGAGAGAGTTAGTGAGAGCAGGAACACAAGTGGGGGAGTGGGAGAGGGAGAAGCAGGCTTCCCGCCGAGCAGGGAGCCCGATGCGGGGCTCGATCTCAGGACCCTGGGATCATGACCTGAGCCGAAGGCAGATGCTTAACGACTGAGCCACCCAGGCGCCCCTCAAAATGTGTAAATTTTAAAAACAAGTGTGTCCCAGAGATAATCCATCAAGTCCATTATTCGAAGACTTCACAGTTTATCTTTTTCCTTTTTTTTTTTTTTTTTAAAGGTTTTATTTATTTGACAGAGAGAGAGGGAACACAAGCGAGGGGAGCAGGAGAGGGAGAAGCAGGCTTCCCGCGGAGCAGGGAGCCCAATGCGGGGCTTGATCCCAGGACCCTGGGATCATGACCTGGGCCAAAGGCAGACGCTTAACGACTGAGCCACCCAGGCGCCCCCACAGTTTATCTTTTATAGAGGAAATTAAGTAGTATAAATTTTTAAAACCAAACTTCAGTACTAAGTGGGACAGTAACTGCTATGTATAGAGTGACTAGAAGTTATGATGGGCTTTTTAAAATACTCCATGTCTAATGCTGTCAAACTCAAACAGATTCTTGCAGGATAAGACTTACCTTAATTTATAACGTATGTAGAATATAGCATGATAAGATAAGCTATTGATCTGAGAGTTCTATGGTATTTTGTTCTTTCTAGGAAATAATCAGACAGGTAGAATATCACTTAATTTGTTTTAAAGAGATCTATCAACAGGGAGAACAAATAATGAAATTCCATAATTTCTAAATTAATACAAAAAATTCCTACAGTGAACTATATTTTAGGCATAGTATCAGAAAAAATACCTTCGACAAAAACAGTTGTTAAAATGTATAAATTTTAATCATTAATACATAGTCATTTTCTTAAGAGATGTAACAGTATATTTGTTTCAGATGCCTTTCCCGAATTTATTTAAAGTTTCTCATTGATTTTATGATGACTTTTCTCTGTATCACAATGAATAAGTAACTACATTTCTTGCAAAATTATTTAGTCTTGACATTAAAATATAGAACTTTGTACAGGGTTGACACATATATGAATATATATTAATTAAAATATGTATGATATATACTTTCTTTCTTTTATTTCAAAATTTCTATCACTATTTTTCAGCCAAAACTTATGAGTTGGAAAATGATTCTGAGGAAATTCAAATAATATCAGGTTACATCACACAGAAGTCATTTGCATCTTTATATTCTCTCATAATTACCTTGCCTCCTGACTCTCTTGTCTTGAATTCTTTTCCTTCACTATTACTTGGTCTTCTGCCAGTCTCTTTCTGGATGGGACTTCAGAAGAATCCCCTCAGTCTTGTCTTACAGTCCAATTAACAATCAAAGTCAATTTAAAAATGTGTGAAACAAGAGATCTCTTTTCCCATCCAAGTTTTATCCCTCCTTCTTGTGGTAGAATGATGGAGTGATAACATTGGGAAACAATGATTTACAGATTTGCCTTCCCTATTGATCTAGTGCAAGGTCAACCAGATGGTCATGTGTCCTATGGGAGAATGCACTTCAGATGTTATTAATTAGTTACATTTGTACAAGCTAAATCTTGCAGGTTAAAGAACTGTGATTCCTATTAGATACTACATTTTGTAATTGTTACCATTCTAATTTTATGCCAAATAGCTTTTCAAATAAATATAAAGTTCATGCAAAGACTTTTTGATTTAGTTGAATTTTTACTGAAAAAAAAAAATCCAGTAGTTTGACAGATTCACATATCATAGCATTTTTGTCATTGTATTTTTTTCCTCAGAACATCTTTGGAATCTATAAGGGTCATAAGGAAAGTCAAGGCTACTTATGTACGATAGACAAATTTGTTTTGCTTGTTCATATACAAGGGAAACCATTGTTGAAATGATTTTGCCTTTATCCAGTAGGGATTTTAGAATGTAGTATTTTACAAAGCCGGAATAAATACTGTATAATTTGATAAAAGGTATCAGTTGCATGTCATTTTACAAAAAGTTTTTGAGCTTGAGAAAAATGGAAATATTGTCTATATTTTAGAAGATATAAAATGTGATTCTGAGTTAAATGTGTTAAGTATTGTTTCTGTTTTAAAATGAGGTATATTCTTATAATAAGATTACTTTTTCACTTAGTAATTCAGATTGTTAATCTAAGATATTCAATTTATTGACATGAGGTTGTCTATAATACTACCTTACTATCCTCACTATGTCTGTAGGATCTGTAGTAATGTTCTTTACTTCATTTATGAAATTGAAAATTTGTGTCTACTTCCTTTATGTTCCATGCAGAGATCAGTTTTTTCCTTTTTATTGATCTGTTAAAATAATCAGCTTTTGGTTTTGTTTTTATTATTATTATTCTGTTTAATATTTCTTTGGTATATGCTCTAAAATGAAATTGTCTTATTTCTTCTTGCTTTGTGTTTAATTTGCTCTTCTTTTTGGAAATTCTTAACATGGAAACATAGGTCACTGATTTGAGAACTTTTTTTCTAATATAACCAGTTATGCTACAAATTTCCCTTGAAACGGTGTGTAGCAGTGCTCCACATATTTTGATAAAATGTGTTCTGATTTTCAGTCAGTTCAAAATGTCTTCTAATTGCTCCCCTTATTTTTTCTTTTAATCACAAGTTATTTAGAAATATGTTGTATAATTTGAAGATATTTGTGTATCTTTTATTTATCTTTCTGTTGTAGGTCTTTGTTTCAGTCTCTTGTTGTCAAAGAACATACATAATATGCTTCAGGTTCTCTAAAAACTATTAAAACTCATTTTATGGCACTGACTATAGCCTATATAGAAAATAATGTATATTCTGCTTTTGTCACATGGAATGTTTTATTAATGCCAGTTAGATTCAATCAGTTGATGGTTTGCAATGTTTTCTATATTCTTACTGATTTTCTCTCTAGTTGTTCTTTCAATTACTGACAGAAGAAATTGAACTCCCCATCTATAATTATGGATTTGCCTATTTCTCTTTTCAAAGAGGTCTATCAAGTTTTACTTCATGTTTTTGAATTTCTGTTATTAGATACTGGCATATCTCTGATTATTCCTGGTAATAATTAGAGTTCTAAAATATATTTTTGTCTTTATGTAACATTTCTGTCTTTCTGTATAATGAAAAATACCAACAAAATTTTAGTTATAATTAAGTGGGAAAAATGTTTGTCATGATTCTAATGGCCTCTGGAAAGTTTTTATTAAAATATTAGGAAATATGTTTAAACATATATTTTTGATGTTTGTGAAAGTATGAACATTTGATTGGCAGTGTAGTGTTATGAGAACAGCATTTACATGGATTATCAGGATTTTCAAACTTTGGTCCCTCACTAATTAACCCTGAAACTTCGTTAGGGCCTCAGTTCTCCCAACCAGTTAAAAAATTTGGAGGCTAACTTAATTCTAAGACCTCTTACTAATTAAATTTGATGTTTAAGCTTAGTTTTGCTTTATAATATCATCTCCTTTGAGAAAGTCTTCTACAATAACTCCTTTCAGTGCTTTCAAAAACATTTTATGAGAAGGACCTGGGCAAGGGAAAGAACAAAACTAAACAAACAATTTTTAAAAATTCATGGATTTTGAAGTCCTACAGAGATGGTTTTAAATCATAGTTGCCTGCTACTTTCTGGGGATGCTACATTGGGGTAGTTACCTAATCTTCCTAATCCAGAATTTTATCATCTGTAAAATGGGAATAACACATAGAACTTTTTGAAAATGAAATGAATTAAGTTTGTAAAATGTGTTGTGTAGTATATAGTGTGCATCTTATGAAAATGCACAAAGACTTGTATTAGAGTTAGTATTTATAAATTCCTTTAGGGTAAAATTATGGTCTTCTTTTGTACCGTAATTACTTCCACTCCACTTAGTGTAGAGACTGCCATTTGTTATTGTTCAATAAATGTTGAATTAATATACATTTTGATACTTCTTAACCACTATAACTCCCCAACTGATAGAGCCTCAGTACACTACAACAGTGCTTCAGTGAATCTTGTTAATTTAAAACAATGAGAGTTACTAGGTAGAATGCGAAATTTCTTCATCATAGCATTAAGATACAAATACCATGAGAGAAGAATTTTTGTTAATTTTTGCACAGATAGTTTTATACTCATATCCTGGTACATAGCTGATGGTCAAATATTTTCTATCTACTTCCAAACTTGTCCCACATTATACACTAGAGATTCAAAGTAGTCTGGGAATTCAACTTTTATATTTACTCTTTCCAGTTAATTCTCAAATCTCTTTATCTGTTTTCTTCCCTAAAAGACATTTCATCTCTATAAATTTTAGATGTTTTCTTCCAGAGAGTTTTTTTTGTGTTTTGATTGGAAGCCTAGTTTTCTATATTAAAGGGAAGAGACCTCATACATACATAGCCTTCCACAGTGCCTTGACTGGTGACCTGTCAGGGATGTTGCCTTAGCATGTCTAGATATGTCTAGACTTTTAAAGTAATGCACAACTGCATTATTTTTTTAAGATTCTATTTTTTAAAAGTCCAATTTTTCATGATAAACTTAATAAGAACCCTACCTACTTAGTTTACTTCTTATGATGATCATGGCATAGTTCATGGCTTGAAATTGTAGACAACTATTTGCCACTCTTGGGACATTTAAGAGTACCATAAAACCTCAGGAATGTGGAGGGCGTGTAGGATAATTTCTGATCCACTTCTGTATCATGATATGAAATATATCTGTATAAATACACCCATAAAATAAAATACAAATATAAATATATCCATATAAATACCAAATATAGGTTATATGAATACTCCTAAAGTAATGGCTGTTAAATAGTATATTAGATTTTTTCCCCTTTTCCTTTGATGAATACATTGAAATTTATTCAGGAATATTTGGTCTTTGGAATACCTTTTGTGTACAGAAATTAATAGATCCTAAAGTCAGTATTTTAATTGAGACTTATTTATTGAACCAGTTGATCTTACATGAGCTAATGAGTGTTATTAAGTTACTGAAATAGCAAAATTTCTTGCTTGTTTATGTTTAAGATTGGATATCAGCTGTTCAGGAGTTAAGTTGTCCAAAATTACACAGTAGTTCCACCTCTGTCTGTTACCATAAAGGCAGTAATTCAGCCATGTACATATTTTATCTCTCCAGTACAAAACTCTAAGATATCAGACATTGTTTTTTTTTTTTTTAAGTAAACCTGGTAAATATTGGATTATCATTTATATTTGCATGTTTTTAGATCTAGAAACATAATATCCTGAAATAAAGAGATGGGATGCCCCACATCTCTCATCACTTTTCTCTTAAATAAAGAAGGCTGGGACACACACACACGCACGCACAACAAACAAAACAAAATAAAATAAAGAAGTAGGATGCACTCAATATCCCATAGACTTCAAAAAGCCTGAATATCATTTTACTGAAGAGGCAGCAGTCTGGCTCTACTTCAAATTTTCCTTTGGCTCAAAACTCATAAGTTATCAAGGTGGCCACAGAACTATATAAAGCACTTATAAAGCTCTGAAAACTCAAAAATAAATTCAAATTCACCGATAGTTAGATGCATGGCAGAAAAGCCGATTATTTGTGATTGCTGTTAATTCTTTGCTTGTGTTCACTAGAACAGTAAAGAGTCCCTACTACTAAACTGCCCCCCACTCCACTGAAGCCTGTGACTAATTGCCTTAAACTCAAAAGGAAAATGACAATTAAAAGATTAAAACTTTATAAAAATTTCTGCTATTTGAATACACTTTTCCTTAGCTTATATTTGCCAGTTTCCGACTCAGGGTTGACTTTTACATTTACATGTTCATAGCACTGGCTTAAAAACATAAAAATTTCAGCTTGAGTTCTATTGGGAAACAAGTATATGAAGTGTAGAGACTAAGCTTGTATAGGATTATCAGTTCTTTCAGTGATTTACTTTGTGATTCTTTTTTGCCTTCTTTCAGTGCTCAATTTTCATTAATAAAATTGTCAGAGACTCCAGGTCATCAATAGTATATAAGTGAAAGATGATGGAATTTTACAAAACATCTTTTATCTTTTAATATCTGCCTCATTTGACAAGAAGCTTAATTAAACAACAAATAAAAGGACCCCTGTGAACTAGTGAGCTAAACCCGAAAGCTGATGAATTGTTGTTGGACAATAAACTCAAAATAATAAATTGTCTCTTTATGAACTCTGGTAGCATTAACATTACAAGGCACATTTGTTGAAAACAGTTTGTCTTATGGTTGCCCAAGAGATAAAAATAAAGCCAATTGTTCTTGATTTCTCCATTAATCTTGGAGAATGCTCATGGAGAATGCTACTGAATTTTCTGAAATATTTAGTTTTTGGGAAAACTTGTGTTAATGTGGTTTGTTTTAATTCCCCTCCTGATAGTTTCATTTAAATGTCAATTAAACATCTTTAATAACACCTGCATGTTTAATAAAATCAAACTCAACAAGGAATGCTGCTGTGAGTGAGAAACTGCATTCTTTCCCCTGGGAGAGTGTTTTTGAAATCAGGAAGGGATTGATGAATTGTGAGTAGGACATCACCTAAATCATAAAGTTTTAAGTAGAGTAGCACTAAATTTGTGATATAAAGAGCAAGTTAAAACTGTTATAAATACAATGAGGACAGAAGATGAGAGGAAATTGCTAAGAAATTTTGTATGTCTGTTTTTCCCTGTAATATTTATTGGTATAGGATTCTAGTAGTCAAAATAAAATGAAATCTCTTTCATAGCCTTGAATTAGGGAAGTTTTAAGTAGTGCAAAGAATGTCCCTTGAGAAGTATTAGGATAGAAATACGTTACAATGATGTGTTCTTTTACAAATTTTTAGAAAAAAGTTGAAAACTCTTATTTTCCTGTCATAAAAAAGTAATTCTCACCCTCCGTGAGTTTTGTCAGATTCCAATAAGCTTAGTTCTGTCGCCAAAAGATGATGCTGTGATGTTAAGCTATTTCTAAAGGTACAAGGTTCCTGCAACTACAAAGATAGGATGCTCCAGTGATAACAAAATTAAAAGAGTGAGCTTTTGTGCTATGTTTATTCAGTCATCTGACCAAAGCAATTCCCTAAAAAAGTGTGTCCTATTCCATGATTATCGATAGATATGTGTAAACAATTATGATCGAACTCTCTGTTGAATGAAGATAGCTCAAGTGATGCTAGATGGCTTAACTAATGTTATTGAAGTATAATTGATACACAATATTATATTAACTTCAGGTGTACAACATAGTGATTTAATAATCCTATACATTACTTATTGCTCACCATGATAAATGTAGTCACCATTTGTCACCATAAAACGTAATTACAGTATTATTTATTATACTCCCTATGCTGTACTTTTCATCTCTGTAACTTGTTTATTTTATAACTAGAATTTTGTACCTCTTAATCTCCTTCACCTGTTTTGCTCATACCCCCACCTTCCTCCTCTCTGGCAATCACCGGTTCTCTGTATTTATGAGTCTATCTCTGTTTTTTGTTTGTTTGATCATTTATTTTGTTTTATAGATTCCATATGTAAGTGAAATAATATGGTATTTGTCTTTTCTGACTTATTTGACTTAACATAATGCCCTCTAAGTCTATTCATGTTGTTGTAAATGGTAAGATTTCATTCCTTTTTATAGCTAAGTAATATTCCGTTGTGTGTGTATGTTTGCATGTGTGTGTGTCTATACGACATCCTCTTTATCCTTTCAATTATTGATGGACACTTAGGTAGCTTCCGTATTTTGGCTATTGCAAATAATGTTGCAATAAACATAGGGGTGCATGTATCTTTTCGAATTAGTGTTTTTGTTCTCTTTGGCTAAATATCCAGAAGTGGAATTCCTGGGTCATATGGTATTTCTAGTTTTAATTTTTTGATGACCCTCCATACTGTCTTCCCTAGTGGCTGTGCCAATTACAGTCCCACCAGCAGTGCATGAGGGTTCCCTTTTCTACACATCCTTGCCAACAGCTGTTACTTCTTGTCTTTTTGATACTAGCCATTCTGACTGGTATAAGGTAATAGCTCATTGTGATTTTGGTTTGTATTTCTGTGATGATTAAGTAATGTTGAGCATTTGTCGTGTGTCTCTTGGCCATCTGTATGTCTTTGGAGAAATGTCTATCCAGGTCCTCTGCTCATTTTTTATTGGATTTTTTTTTTTTTTTTGGTGTTGAGTTGTATGAGTTCTTTATACATTTTGGATATTAAGCTCTTATTGGATACGTCATCTGCAAACATATTCTCCCATTCAGTAGATTGCCTTTCCATTTTGTTGATGGTTTCCTTCATTGTGCAAAAGATTTTGGGTTTGATACGGCCCTCATTGTTTATTTTTGCTTTTGTTTCCCTGCCTGAGGAGAAAGATCCAGAAAAATACTGTTAAAATTGATGTCCAGGAGATTACTGCCCATGGTTTCTTCTAGGGATTCTATGGTGTCAGGTCTCACATCTAGTCCTTAATCCATTTTGAGTTTATTTTTGTATATGGTATAAGATAACAGTCCAATGTCATTCTTTTGCATGTGACTTTCTAGTTTTCCCAACACCATTTATTGAAGATATTGTCTTTTCCCCATTGTATAGTCTTGCTTCCTTTGCACAGATTATTTGGTGATGTAAGTATGGGTTTATTTCTATACTCTCTGTCCTGTTCCATTGATTTACATGTCTGTTTTTATGCCAATACCATATTGTCTGTTTTGAAATCTGGTTTGTGATACCTTCAGTTTTATTCTTCCTTTTCAAGACTTCTCTGGTTATTCAGGGTCTTTTGTGGTTCCATACAAATTTTAGGATTATTTGTTCTAGTTCTGTGAAAAATACTATTGGTATTTGATAAGGGATTACATTGAATCTGTAGATTGCTTTAAATAGCTTATTTTAAATTTGTTCACATGTTGATCCAATATTATGTTATTCACATATGTAGATTAAAAGTGTATGTTACATACCTTTCTTTGCAATTTTGATTTTGAAGAATATACCTAGAACTAAAGATATGCATTTTTCCATTCTTTGTAGACTTTGTCTTCTGTTTTTCCAAAATACTTTTGATAATTTATTTGTATTTATTATACTAATCACTAACATTAATACTGCCTTTGTGCCAGGCATTATTTTTAATTCTGTAAACAACACTGTGAATTAAGCACTATTTTTATCCTCATAAAATGAAGAATCCAAGAAAGTAACTTGCCTGAGGTCACAGGGATGGAAAAGGACACACACACACAAAAAAAACCACATCAGTCAGACTCCAGAGCCAGAGCCATTTTGGTAGATGATGCTAGAAATAGTTTTAAGACTCACAAAATCACAATGAAACTAACTTTATCATGTTAAAGGTGTCACAATAGACTTCTGCTTTTTCCCTTAGAATATCATTCCTTCCTGAAAATAAAGGAAATAAAATTCATTCTCTATACCATCCCTAATTATCCCTTCAGTTTTGGATTCATCAAGGTGAGGATGAGGGAATTACTCCTGTGGAACATGTTTCTTTCATTGCAGTAGGTAAGGTCTCCCTTTGTGGCTATGGGAGCAAGTCTGAGCTCAGACAAAGGATAACTATAGGGAAATTTATTATTCATTCCCTTCAGCTCACTGTGCAAATTTATCAGAGTAGTGTCTTATAAGTTCAATAGAGCCTACATTTTCTCTTAAAAATAATTCAAACGTTCTTTTTTATGGATACCATTGCAGCATCCACTAAGGAGAGCACTGAGATATGCTCAATTTTTCCATTTCCTAAATATCTTTTATATGACAAGATATAAAAAAAACTATCATTTTGGTTTTAGTTCCATTACTGTCAAAAATAAAAGCATTGAGAAAGAGAACTGTAAGCTTTGGGCAATTTCCAGCACTCTTTTGCCTTCTGCACTTTCATTTATATGTTCCTGAGGATCACAGTTGTTAATGAAAACAAATTTAAAAGCAAGGAACAGAAAAGTTAGACATTTTCTGCCGCAGAGTATGAGTTGGCAAGAAGGGCACATAAAAGGCAGAGCTGAGTGCTGAGCCGTGTGCTATTTTAGGGCAGTGCTCGCCCTGAAACAATGTGCTGAGATGTAAAAAGATGGCAAGTTCATCCTGCATTTCCAAGGTGCATGCTTCTCCAAAACGATCATTTCAACCTTCCCTCCTTATTCAGTGGGAATTAACTGCCCTTGAGAACTCAGTTGTGAAATGTTACTGTTGCAGAGTGCTTTTCACTTTTTGGAGATTTCCACTTGTTATGTCATTTATTACAGAATGCCTATGAAGTAGTTAGGCATGAAAGCCCAGAGGGGTAAGGACCTCCAGCCCGATGGTGGCAGAGGCACAACTAGAGGAAATGGCATAAGAAGAGAAACATTAATTATTAGCTGTGCTTGTCGAGAATTCTGCAAATGTATATTGTAAAATCTTCAGAAATACCAAGCCGTTAATAGGAATTTTAACAGATTTGCCTCATGTGATTTGCTTCCCAAAGTATGTGTAACATGGTACCTTTAACAGTCCCTAAATTTTCAATTAACTACTTCTTTTTTTTTAGCAATAATTTGTGGATTATTATGTCAAAATTTAAATATATTTAACACTATATTAGAAAAGTTTTTGAATTCTCTTTGGAAAGAATGAGGCTATACATAAATATCAAAAATTCATATTTTTATTTGTGTCTAATTCATGTTAAGTTAATGAACATACTGCCTTTCCCAAATTACAACTCCCATAGTCAAGAGTTTTGATTGTTGTGCTGTGTACATCAGGATACCATTTTCCTCTTTGTCAACCCCTGGAATAGAGTATTCTACTCTTTCCATTTATGTATTACCTTAGAAGGAAAAAAAATCATTAAAGTAATCTCATGTCCTAGTTTGAAGTGATGTCAGTGAAAATGCCTGATATTCTTGCCTTTCTCAATTTTAGCAGTTGCTAGCATTTAAGATTCTTGATTAAAAAGTGTGAAATATTCTACCTAATTAATTCCTAATTTGCTACCCCACTGAAACCAGAGTTTGAATGTAAGATTGTTCGTATTTAATCTTCTATATAATGTAACGGCTAATGTCAAGTCTCTAGTCTCTGTGGACTTGATATACCAAAGAATTCAAAGCAATATAATTTTGCAACAGATAATTGCTATTCCTCTAGGAGGAGGGTCAGACTGCTGATCTCATCAAAACAACAAAACAAAACACCTTGATTCTCTGCAGGAGTAATAGCACTAAAGAAGCAATTGCTAAATTCTTTCATGAAAAACATCTTATTTCCTTATCATGGCGTTTCACTTTCTAAAGATAGAATCAGTTATGGAGAGGGGATGTATATCTGAGTAAAAATAAATGTACTATCTATATACACACATACATGTGTACACATACCCTGTGAGTAAAGATCTGTTGTGTTTCACTACCGATTAGGTCTGTCCTGAGTATACTGACTTGTAAATGCACAAAACAAAAGTTGAAAAGTTAGGGAAAAAGCTATTGTATTCCTGGTATCGTCTTTAATGTATTATTTATGTTTTCTTATGTTCGAGTTTCAAATACCGCAAATTTATATTCATATAGTAATTGGTGATTAGCTTGGCAAACACTTTAGTTCTTAACATATTACTGCAACCCAGATGTACGTAGAGTAACAGCTCAGTGCAAGTGAGCTGAGGCGCAGAGCAAGAAACTGTAGTGTCTTTGAGCCTTGCCTCCTTCCCATTACTGATGGTTAGTCATGGTGAGAACAAAGGGACTTGCTGAACCTGTCAGAAGGAGGTAATCCATTGTTACTACAGATAACATGAACAGGAACCTCAAGGGAATGAATTGGGCAAATCGTATGGGACGACACCGCAAATACCTAAATTTGTTCCCTACGCTTGCTGCTTTTACAGCCAGTGAAGTCTTGCAGCCCAAGTTGCTCATGTTACTCTAGTTAGCATGAATTGCCAAGGAGTTAGCAGATTTCCAATTATAGCATATGAAACATAATCTTTATGTGCTTTGTTTTCTAAAATCTTCATTTCAGAAAATTTAGATTAGAAAAGACCTCTTCTCTTCTGTAAACAGACATCATTTTGTACAAACTGTATGAGGTGTACCAAGCTGGTGCTTCATTCATTACTGAAATTTGATAGTGGACACAAGTCTGAAGATTTTAAGACTACTAGCAAAATTAGAAACCGAGAGTAAAGGGAGTCCAATACCCTGATATTCCTGACCTTCCTTATTTGGCTCAGGTAGAAGGGGGTATGTGTGGCCACCGTCCTCTCAAGTGTTAGAGACCATTACAGGTAAAAAAACAATTCCAACAGAACTGCCATTCTTAACACAGGGACCTTTTGTTTAATGAAAAGTGAATAACACCAAAGTGATTATAAAATGGACTTGTATAAACTAAATAACATTTGTATTGAATTTCTTTATGAAATTAGAGTTTGTCTCTAGGTATACAAATCATTCAATAGACTGGCTTGAAAAACTTTCAATAAAGAAACTTAAGAATGATGACCAGGCATGTAAAAATTCTGATAATATGATGCAGTGAATATTTTGGAGCTCTTTTTATAACTTTCCAACCTCTTAAATACACACTAGTTGTTATAATTCAAGCAAAAACAAAATCTCATAACTTATTGGACTTATTGGATAATTTATTTTGGATCAGTTGCCAGTAAGAGCCTTAAACATTCTCTAAACATTATCAACCTGGCTCTGTATTTACACGTAACTGTTATTAGTAATAATGATGCAAACAGTGGGAAGCAATTGGAGTCTCATTGGTATCACATACAAATCTGGGTATAAATAGAAGCCCTCTTTCTTGCATCAAAAGCTTCCAACTTTTGCTGGTCCATCCAGCTAGATTTTTGCTACATAAATTCAGACTCATGAGCTATTTTTTTTTCTTCCCTGAACAGTAATGCTCACAACATTCCAAGAGACCAGAACATTAAGTTGGAATAAAACAATGAGTGTATTGTCATCATCAAAAGGAACATTTTGAATTTTATTAGAAGAAACCAATTAAGATGTTATTTTCAAGCACAGGGCTTGGCATGGCTTCAGAAAGTTACTTCCTGGAATCGGGCAGGGGTTTAGCTGGCACAGAGAGATCTTTAGCTTAACGTCTTGACAGCTTTAATGCACATGCAACTGGAATTTTTTTTCTTTAAGCTGATTCTCTTAAAAGCATGCTTCCTGCCACTGTTCAACATAATTGCATCAATTCCATTTTCCATTAGTACTCAAAACCTGCTGATATGACTGGAGTTGTAAAACCTTTGTGTGAAAATCTAATTATGCATCATTTTTTTTTTCTGGACGATCTTATAATGCATATGTTGTATGCAGTTGTATGTTTTTTATTTTGATATTTAAAGTAGGATAAGCAAAGAGATCTTTATGCCAGTATTATATATTTTGGTTATTCATTTAATTGTATCAACAATAGTGGTGTAAACAATTTTCTATTACAGGAGGAAAAGAACATTCAATAGGCTATATTTTGTTGACGAAGAAAGAGCACTTATATGTGTATTAATAAAATATGCTCATTTCAGATGAAAGGAAAGGATTGCTTCTCTCCTCATTTATGTCTGTAATAGCTATATCTCTTATCATTTATTTTCAGCAGTTTGCCTTTATAGAATCTTGTATGATCATCTGCATTGGTTTAGCTCATCTCATATCTGTCTACTTTTCTGATATGTATTTGACACTTTTCTATACATATAGTTATGTGTAGACATTTCAGATATTACATTAGAAATTTAAAGTATAAAATACACTCATCTGGCAGTTTATCACCTTGCGTTTGTTTTCCTCATGTCCCCTCTTTCGTTTTTCTTCTTCTTTAATTGAAGTGAGAAAAAGATTGTCAAGGTTAACCTGAAATTATTCACAAAATGGTGAAAGCCTCAAAGCCCAGGTGCTGATGGAATGTGTAGCAGGAACGGAGTTAAAGGTGGCCTAGAGTTAAGGTGTGTCATTTATTTATGCTTTGGAAATGAAATTCAGTGTCCTCAGCACTTAGGTGAAATGATCTTTAAAACAAATAACCATCTTTGGTTTCCAATTTTTACAATAAATTTTTGATAGTAAAATAGAGTTTTAAAATATTTTCTAAAATTGCTTTTGGGTAAAAAAAATATATTGGATTTTTTTATAACTAAAGATAAATTTGATGAGGTCCTTTAATAGCTTAGATCTCTTTCGAGGTATACAAGTATCTTTATTAATTGCCAACAGTACAGATTTTGTTCACCCTAAAGTGAAAGCTGAGAAATCTGGTTAGAATGGATTGTTGACAAATTATGGGTCAATATGAGAAAAAGCTTTTAGGCTTTTATAAACACTGGTGTGTCCATCTGTTTCTTACTCCTTTGTTCCCCATCCTCCCTACTTGAGATAGATTCCATTAATAAATCATTTAAATTAAAAAAAAAAAAAGACCCAAAGAACTGCATTGAATTCCAGGAATATTTTAGAGTGCCCACCTTGTGCAATGTTGTGTGCTACCTCTTTCAGTACAAAAAGAAGAATGGCATGAATCCTCTCCTTGGTGACCACCTGTTCTAGTCAGCAGGATATGCCAACTACATAAAGAACTATTATACCAGGCGCACCAGGCCATAAAAGAGGCACAAACAACTCATAGAAGAGGTCAGTTTTGAAATAAAAACATTACCTTAAATTGGCTTAGATATTTATTGGCTTTAAACCCATTGTAGGCATTAATCATTCTGCTAACAAGGATTAGAATTTTTATCATGGTTATAAACTAGATTGAGAGGGGAATTCAGTTGGAATGCCAAAGAAGAGGCATTTGCACTTGAGGAAAGGTCTCCAAGCCTCTGAGGGAAAGCACTTTTGCTGGGTTTCCTTTGTTTTGTTTTGTTTTGTTTTATTTACCTCCAAATTCCCAGCAGTGTCTGTAACTATGCAGAATCATTATCACCACCGGACTGATCAGTTGACAAACAGCTTGACTCCAGTTTGCCAAATTGTCTTTAAATACCCTGCATTGAAAATCCTCAACTGTATAGAGTGGTGGTAGGGGTGGGGAACTGGTTTTATCCTCTCCATTTCTTGATTTCCAGATCTCTCGTTTGCTCACTCTCCAGCGCATGTGCGCATGCTCTCTGTGCTCTCTCTCCTTCTCCCCTTCTCTCCCTCTCCTCTCTGCCCCCCACAATCTCGGCCATATTTGAGGGATAGAGCAAAGGCATGAAGGAGCCAGACCCGAGGTTCAAAATAATTAGGTCTTCAGAAACATCTTCCATGCCCCCAAATGAGTTCCATACCAGAGGTCATTCTTTCTCTGAGCTTTCCTTCCCATCAGCAGTTTGCCACTACTTCATCATAAGGCTACAAGACAGAAGAAATTAAGCCAGGAAAAAAAAATCAGTAATTCTGAGTTTTAGGAATGATGGCTTGGGTTAAACCTAAGACCTCAGAACAGTGATTCTCAACGTTGGCTACACATTAGAATCATCTGGGAGTTTTAAAATCCTGATGCCCAGACTACACCCAGAGCAATTATGTCAGTATATCTAGGGATGAGGCATAGAAACTAGTGTTTTTAAGATACTCCAGGCGATTCCAGTCTTCCAGTTAGGAATCACTGTCCCCAAATCCCTAAAGTTCACTTTCTGTGAGAGAACATGAAATCTCCGAGGAATTTTTAACAATGAAAGAGCTGTGTTCAGCCTATTGCTCTAATGGTGTCCAGGATAGCACTAAACAGTAAATTTTAGCTCCTTTACTCAACAATTAAGATTTTCAGTGCCAGAGAAATCATCATTACTGTAGCCATAATGTAGCTTGAGTGTTGACAACCCTTTAAGAGTGAACAAATACCCTTCACTTACTTCTATGTGAAATGTGAAGATCCAATTCAAAGCCATGACCTAGAAAATTATGTTCTATTTTTATTTCCTTTATATTTTGAAATGTAGGGGCATCTCAGTGAGGTTCTTGACAACTTAAGCTAGGTCTTGATTTACGTTACATCACTGGTCATAGAGTCTGCTGCTAAGAAAATAAAGGTTTGTGCAATTGATGCTCTCTCCTAGACAATTCATTTGTATGTACTTTGTGTCTGATTGTGGGATAACAGACCCTCCAGAAGGTAAGAGCTTACAGATAGTAGTGGTAGAGGTAGGGAGAGTGGGAGTAAATGTAACATAGGGAAGGTTTCTTCTCAGGAAAAAAAAATATGTCACCTATGGCAATGGGAACAGGTTCTGTTCTTTTTTCCTATATCCTTCTTTTCCAGCCTCTTCAATGACCATGATGCATAATAGATGCTTAATAAATACTTGAAAATCAAAGAACAAATGACTTATATTTGCACTAGCAATGTAGAGTACTGGAGGGGAGCAGGAGTAGGTTAGAAAGCACAAAAATAGTGAATCAAACTCTGTCTAGCTCTGAGTTCCAGGATCACAAAGGGCCAGTGATTCAGAGAGACCTTTCTTAATATGCTTTTAACCTTCTTCTTAGAGAATTACCTTGGTTTAGGTCTCTGAGCTTAGTAGTGTCATCCTATTACTGTTATGTGGGTAGAAAAGACATGGCTTTTATTAGCTTATGAAACCTGCATACTTACAAATCAGATTTCTGGAGTAAAATACCATGTGTAAGGGTAATGAGAGAGAAATAAACAAAACAATGTTATAAGCAGGTCAGTAAACAGAACACAAAACCGAGTACTTGGGGCTTTGAAGAGTCAGTATTGACTATAAAGGATATGTCATATTTACATGGTTATATTAAAACAACATGAATTAAAAACTTGGCCATTCTCAAGAGCTTTATGGTGTTTGTTTCAATGTTCCAATATGATGTCTTTCATTAGAGGGGAAAAAACTGTTTTTGTGGAAGATAGAAGTTTAACACCTTGAAATGCACAATATACATAAAATGGGCAAATTCTGGAATTCACAGTTTGCTCATTGGATGCAGTTCATGAAGGAGAAGAAAATAAGCTAGTTATTAAGTGAAACCGCAAACGGTGTTCTAGGACATTGTGTGTTTTTTAGGATTCTAGTCACATCAAACTAAGATTTTTTTTCCTAAGCTTCCATCTATAACTTTATTGACTGATCTTTAATGGAAAGATATATATTTTGCCTTTAAAAGAAATGATTAGATGTGGTGTGCTCCTATTATTTAGGACTTGGTAGCAAGTCTTGCAAAGTATATAAACAAAACAAAGTAAATGAAGAACTGACAAATAACTAATAAATGCTTAAAATATTTCCAGGAATAAAATACCAATATCTGGCTTCATAGACTTTATGAATGCAACTCAATGTATCAAAATGCAAATTTCACAAATGGAAAATACTTTTGTAACATACTAAATTAGCCACATTGGTTAATTTTAGGGTCATGAGTCAAAGGAATATTTCCTTTATCATTTATTCATTTGAGAGTATCATTGATAAAACTCAAGTCATCATTTAATTCTAACATGACAAATGGAAAAATTGCTTGACTTTTAAAATAATATTCAGGTTCCTAATATATTTCTGGAGTTCACCCACCAAAATGAAGTGCAGTAATTCCTTGTACCACCCTCTTTAACAGGCAAAACTGTGACTCATTTCCCCCACCCAATTAACACCAGATTGTTTAGTGCAGTGTATAAAATGAGGTGTTATAGCTCAGTTGTTCCCAGTTTATTTTTAAGCCACTTAGGCAATATATCCAACATCTTCTCTTCCTGGGAACACATACTAAAATACAAATTATACATTTTTCCATATTTCATTCTTGGGTCTGTGCTATCTCAGTAGTAAAGAGGAAAAACGTGATGGAGAATTTATAGGGCAGTGCGATGAACTAGTCATGGAAGAACTATATTTTATGCATTCACTTGTTATGTAGAAGGATTTTATTTACTTATATTTAATGGATGATTCACAGGACAGTTGTGAATAGGCCCTCCTAACCATTACCTTTGCTTCGTTTAAACCAAAATGGAACAGCTGTTTCTGTTTTGTACACTCTATAGCTAAGGCAAATAGGTCAGGCTTAGGAGCACAGTGCCTGGGTTTGAAATATTTCTCCACCAGTTAGAAGCCATGTAACTCATGGCAATTCCCTCAACTTCCCTGGACTTTATTTACTAGGCTATAAAGTAAGGATAAATTAGTTCTTACCTAATACTTTCATCATGAATATTAAATGTGGTAATGTATGTAAAACATTTAGCAAGACATGATACACAGTAAAAATACACTAAATGTTAGATGTTATTTTTATGATTTTGTATAAAGCTGAGGGAATTAAAAGATGACTAGGATACACTCCATGTCCTTAAGAAATATATTGTCTGTGTATATTAAGAAACATCATTCTAGAGGTGGAAAACTTGTGGGTCACTGGCCTAAAAAAGAATGTTCTTGGCTCCATAATATTTAAAAATGAATTAGCTGCTAACAGTTAAGAGTCAGATTTTTGTTGATGGTGTGTATTTCTCATTGTTCTTGAGAAGTCAGAGGATCTAGAAAGGATAGATGGGGGGCTGAGTAGGGCTGTCCCCTTCTAGCCTGATTTCCTTTCATTTATGTTCACCTGTCTAAACCTTGCCAGCATGAAGTTTTCTACTCTTGGTCTAGAGTTGGGCACAATGACAGATAAAAAATCATTTCTGGTTAAAGCAAGAGTCTTAGAAGAATGCTGTCTCTTTGGTGGCATTAGGGCATAAAAGAGAAAAAAATAGAACTCTTTCTTTCAAGAATATATAATTAGAAAAAAAAAGGAAATAAAAATAATAAAACAAGGTTTATATCGTATCTTCCTAAAAAAATATACACCATGTTCATGATATTGAACATAAATAGAACCAAATTGAACAAAATAATACATTTACTTTTGTCCTTATTTATGAAAATATTAGTTATGAAAAAGTAAGTTGGGAAAGAGCGTGTAAGAAAGGTTAGTGAATGGAATCAAAAACAGCACTTCTTTTTTCATAAATATGTAGGTATGTGAGCATATATTGAGGTTTGCATGAAGACACAAACTGTCCATAAAATAACAGGCTATGTTGACAGACTTTAGGATAGAATTTATCAAGGCACTAAGATCAGCAGAAGAAGTTAGAGAAGGTTTGGTTAGGCTGTGATTAATGATGTGATCATATAGCCTGTTATTTTGTGCCTAAAAACTCATAAAATTTTTTATTCAATCATTTCATTGAAAATCTAGTGTCAGATATCCTAGGTTCATACATATTTATTTAAGGAAAGAGATCTTACATTAAGTATTCTGATACTCAACACAGTGTTATTATGGAAGTCTGATTCCCAAGTACTGTGAGCTGCAGGACTGATGTGATTTGGTTCTGCCCATATTTTGCTAAATATTGACAAAACATTGCCTGGAGCATATATATACTATCAATATAAAAATTCTTGTTTTATTATGATACATATATATCTCTGTTTCTATTATACAATGAGCTCAATGTTACTCATCTTTAATAAGAATTGTTTCAGATTGAGTCCTTGGGTTCATATACTTTTCATTTTTTAAATCTGTGAAATTATTTAGAAAAAACAAATCTTCTGGATATGGTCTTCATAAACTACATCTAAATTCTCCCTTGTCATTCTTTGTGTCAATTCTTATTGACAATTACATCAAGATGTAAGTACAAAGAAAAAAATATTTCCAAGTTCATAGAGTTTAGAAATTTTTATTATGTATTCACTCAACATGGTTATGATCCATTGTTCTATACTATCTGACTGTACTATCAATTAATAAAGGTACTGAATAGCAAATTAAAAAGAAAATTAATTTAAAAGTTATAGTTAAACCAAGTAACACAGTAGCCTTAATCTTTATTTTTTTTATTATGTTACGTTAATCACCATACATTAGTTTTTGGTGTAGTGTTCCATGATTCATTGTTTGCATATAACACCCAGTGCTCCATGCAGAACGTGCCCTCTTTAATACCCATCACCATAGCCTTAATCTTTAAACTGTAAATGCAACCTTCTTCTTAATCTCCTTTGACTGAATTTCCATTCTATTCTTTGTTTTCCCCAGTATCCAATCTTCCACTCAGTTAAACAGCTTCAGACTGTATTCCAGCAGCTTTCCTCAGCTGGTTACCTTTCTGCTCTTCAAGTTCCTGATTCTCATTCTTTCCTTTTCTGCACCTCTGAGCACTCTTTTCTGTCTGTGTGCCCTGCCATGCACACCTTCTCTTGTTTTCATTTATCCTTCCCTTCCAATTGAGGCCAGAATTGACCTGGGCATGGGAGCAGTTCTGAAGACTGTGGTCTTCACTAAGCAGCCCTTTTACTGCTAGTCATGTCCTACAGTCCCCAACCTTACAAGAAGACATTTCTTCCCTCCAGAGATCTACTTATCCCACAAGGAACAAAAGAATATTGAGTTTTAATGGACTTTCTGTTTTATGTTTTGATGGAAATTCCCCAATTTAATATTTCTAGTCACTGCCCTACAACCCCATACACTGCCCCACAGCCCAGGAGACAAGAATGAATAATTTTGTCTAGCTCTCGTTCATTTTAGATCCTTATTTTTCTAATAATTACTTGAAGAAAATTAGAGGGAGAAGAAGTAAAAAGAATTACTAACTTTCAGAACCAGCAGGCCAGTGGATCAGGCAGGCCATGCAAGCTGCTGGACAGTTCCACAACCCCATGCTGTCCTCAGGGGTCTTTGTGCCTCTCTCACTCCACTCTCCCTCCCAGGGTGGTGCTCTGAGAGCCTACCACCCTGCCATACACAGTCTCATCAGCTTTCCTTCATTGGGAGGTTGATTCAAGAAGAAGCAGAATATTTTTAAAAAGCTGGCACAGAAGGAAGAGAGGCTAAGATGTAGGTTAGCCGAGTTGCAAGATGGCAAGACTAGAGTAGGGCCCAGTAGACAACCCTGTGACAGCCACTTCTGAAGGAACAACCCCTATGGTTGAACGAGGGTCATTTGAGATCCTATTTGGATCCTATTGGAGCTGAGGTTTAGTTCACTATTATTAGGCTGATCTAGGTGGCTGCTAAGATGAATTTTTGTTTCCCTTTTTATCCTTTTATTTATTTTATTTTTAAATGTATACCTTTTACAAAAGGTAACTTGAGATGGACCTGCTCTTGATAATAGGTGTATGATTGAGGCTTGGTTAATTGATGGCATCAGGAGACAGTAAAATGAAGAAGAACTCCCACAGGTGGAATGACTAAAGGTTAGAGGACAAGAGTTTTTACTGTTACCTTGATTTGACACAAATTATGTCACCAGTGGGTACCCTGAGTAATCACTTTTAGATGCTGATTTGATTGTAGTCTGAAGCATTTTCAAGTTCTCTACAGTTGCATTGTTATTATGGAAGAATAAGCAAATCTAATGTTTGTAGTTGGAGGGCTATTTAAAAGATAATTTAGAAATCATAGAGTAATGTGAATTGTAATGTGATTATGCTAAAAATTGTGTGGGAATACTGAGTGTGATTGATATGAAAAACTAAACACAAATCTTACATTTACATTACTGTAGTCTCTGTATTTTCTCTTTTTATAGCATTTTAGAAAATATTATGAAAAACAATAATTAGGGAGTGCTTACAAACTTTATTCATATAGTAGTATCTTATGCCTAAAGATCAGTCAGTCAATGTTAAGGATGGATTGTAGAAAAAAAACTTAAAAATGAGAACAGTTGACATAATTAATTTATGTAGGATAAGCTTTGTTTTAGACAGCCCTAAATTGAATCATCACCTTGATTTTTCCAGATCACAGAGATATTTTAGAAAATGAGGTAACTGTTTGGATGTTTCCAAAGAGATTTTTTGGAGCATTCTCCTCTGTGTGTTTTTGAAGTAATCATTGTTTCTACCTAGATAATTAATAGATTCCATATAATACTGAGAGCCTTTTATGTTAAAACGTATAAATCTTATAAATCTCTGCAATATTCTAATCACTCTATGTATAATTTGATGTGTATATTAGGAATTGAAGTTTTATTTATCAAGGATTAGAATTTCTGCAGATTTTCATTTAACATTTTTCATTATTTGCCACTTTGTTAAGCATCATCAGGAAATATATTTTAAAAATTAAAAGATTACTGTATCTCAACATTGGATTCAGGGAACACTGCCCTGCATTGTCAGTTTACATAGGGAAAACTAATGAGGCTATAAAGAAATACTATCTGTTTTATTAGAATTTCTTTTACCAGTGAAACAGCTGGAAAAACAGAGTTAGTCGGCTGGCTTCCATTTTCCATTGCTTTCTGCCCTTCAAATTCAGATTTCCTCTTGTTCGTGACCACATGCTCACCACACACAGACTCCTTGGTTTGTTACTTTAAAGCCACATGGAGATTAAGCACCATTAGTAAAGACTAGGTTAGGAAAAGTTTTAACTAAAATAAATGGCACTTTCAGAGTGTGGATTTATGGAGAGTGTGCATGTGAATGTGTGTGGGCGGGGGTGTGGGTGGGTGGAATAAATCAATTAGGAAGAAATCAGGTGGTTGGGTTGGGTGCCATTAGTGATTGAGGCATGTTTTATGTTGCGATCCCATTTCTAACAGTCTAATTGTAGTAAAATGCCAAGTGGCATTCTGGTAGCCAGAAAGAATATGCATCACTTTCCTATATTTAGAATGAGAATTCTATTGCTGAAAGAAGAACTAGATGTCATTTAATCTGGCCCTTTTATATTACAGCTGAAGTCTAAGAGATTAAATGTCTTGGCCACTAGGCAAATAAATAGAACTTGGGTATATTTGTTGCTTGTCTACGGTATTCCCGTATCATCATCACTCTCTACCTATCCATGTAAAGGGTATATGGAGAAATTAGAAATGCAGCGTGAAGAAGAAAGAGTAAGAGTGGATCTATTCAGGCTTTAAAAAGACATAATCATAAAAGATAAATTGAGTACTGTGAACTAGGAAAGTTTTTGGACCAAAAACAAATAAAAATTTGTTGATGTTTTACACCTACTGTTTATGGTTAGTATCTAAAAAGAGAAAAAAAAGAAAGCATTTAAAGTCATCTGCCTCTACAGCTCATGAAGTGCTACTTAGCCAGTATCAGAGAGGGTCCAATTCCTTCTACTTTGGAAGCATGTTCTTTAGGGAAATAGGTGAATTTTGTTTAAAAAAAAAATTGGTAGAAACATGCATCCATATCCTCTACATTTCAAAAGAACTTCCATAAACATTGCGATAAAAACTATTTAAAAAATCATGTAAGGGTTAATTCCAATAAACATTCTACTAAGAGGACAATGAAATAACTGTGTAAGATATAAAGAACGATTTATGTTCTAGTTTTTTAGGGAGGCACAAGAAGTTTAAATTGCACATATGCAAATCTAATTCACTGTGTTTTTTTATACTCTTTAGCAATAGAGGCCCCCCATTTAAATAAGGAAAAAACGTAGTATATCCTAACACACTCTCTTATGCAACTGCTGCAGTTAAAACTATAATTCACAATATTCAGGAAGTAATTTGAAGCATTTGTATTGTCTACCAAGGAAAGAATTATCTCATTGCAGTATAAACTGGATATTTATATCATAACAATGACAGAAACAGTTTGGGCTATAGGGTTAGTTTTCTCAGCATTCATGTGTGACAACTCAGGCAAGTTATAGCAATATATTCAAAGTAGACAAATGTCTTCAGCTACCTTTCAGTCATGACACAACATTAAAATCCTTGTAACTTTAAGGTTTGTTTACATTTTTAAAATGCTTATCTGTTTCATAATGGCTGAAGGGCAATTTAAGTTAATTTTTTTATAAGGTCTGGTCTTTTGTTTTCAGGAATTATTTGATATACCTTGGAAATATCCTTAATATAATCCCCTGCATTATTCATGTAACCTGCAAGTTAGAATCTACATAAACACAGGATGACAAGTAACACAAAATACACAATGCTGTATATCAATATGATACCCCCATCAGCCTTTCAAGATACTTCCTGATTTAAAAAATTTCTCATTGAGAACCTACCACATTTAAGGTATCCTGTCCTTTATTGAGCAGAACAGTAAATGATGGACATCTTGCTTTCTAGAAATATACAATCCCATTAAGGAGATGCAGAGAATAATAACTGTACAATATGACACTAAAGAGATAAGGAAAAAAACAAAGAGGTGAGTTTTACCTGAAGAAAGAGTACAGGGGGCGCCTGGGTGGCTCAGTCGATTAAGCGTCTGCCTTCGGCTCAGGTCATGATCCCAGGGTCCTGGGATCGAGCCCTGCATCGGGCTCCCTGCTCCGCGGGAAGCCTGTCTCTCTCTGTCAAATAAATAAATAAGATCTTTAAAAAAAAAGAAAGTACAGTTTAAGAATATGCATCCAGGAAAGAAGGTAGAGCGTCTATCTGATAGAACAATGGCGTAGACATCAATTTCCTAAATTCTGTTTGAGTCTAAGACATCATGTGATGGATTGGAACAATGTTGATACCAGGGATTAGGATGAAATGGGACTGGAGAAACTAACCTGGCTAATGTGTTTCCCAGATGTTGAGGTAAACTGATTGACGTGACAAGGCAGTTGGTTGGAGTTTAAGGTACAACATTAAGAGAAAGGGAAAGCCAGACAAGGAGACCAATGTAAATAAACTAACAAAAGAGGATGATTATGATTTAAAAATAAGTAGAACTTCTGGATATCACATTTTCTGCCTCTTTTCCATTAATTATCCTCTGATGAAAGAGTTTAGGTTCAAGAGGTTGAGGTACAACTTTAAGTGTCTAATACAGCACCATTCCTGACTTCCATTCTTTTCTGGAAAATAGGGAAATATTCTAACAATAGTCAATGTCTTACATTCTTTTAGAAAAAATGACAAGAAACAAAATATTTTTGCACTAGAGAAATGAAAAATGGTGGGGAAAAAAGATCATAATACAGCCACACATCCCAAATTTTAACAGAGGAGTCAGTTATTCAGAATGGGAGTTTATTTAGGAACTTGAGTAGATCCAGAGCAAAGTACTTAAACCTGAATCTTTAGAAATAACTTGGAGAAAAAAAACAAATGTTAGAGAACATGTTTTTGAAGAATCTATGTTTGTGAAAAATGATCTAGTGGCTTATATTCAAAAAATTCAAAAAATATTAGAGCGTCTATAGGATCTGTTAGCTATAGGATGCTCTTTCTCTTTTTCCCCTTGGATTTCAGAGCTTTTTAGTACATCATTTTCCTACAATGTCTGGGACCTACTTCTGTCTCCTTTTTTAGGCAATATACACACTGAACTTAATCACAGGTCTATAATAAAGTAGAAAGTCATATGAAAAGAAGAAAATATGATGACTATCTTTGAAGCATTGTACATAAAAGACTATATAACTCTGAGATATAGATGACCTTGGTATTAGAATAATTTTTTTTAAAAAGACCCCCACTAACTGTTGAAGTGGAGATTGGTCTCTCTGTAAATACATTTCAATAATCTGTGCTAAGTCTCCCATTAAAACGTTGGTATGTATTCATCATTTAACTGTGAAAGATTACAGAGAACTGCAAGATAAATCAAATGTCACAGTGATCTTAGTCAATTTGTAAAGCAATAGTTTATTGTCTCTTGTAAAGAAACTCTGTACAAGCCAATGATTTTGTATGTGATCCTAAGATTTTAACATTATGCAAGGAGTAGTTACAAAGCTGTATTTCTAAATGAAGCAGCCTATAACTAATAGAAATATAAATGGAGGAATATATGTTTTTTTTAAAAGACATTTACTGTTTCAAACTTTTGCAGAGGTTATTATCCCAAGCTTATGGTATGTACTTTTAGAAGAATCAGAGGGAAAAAATAAATTTTCCTAGGTAATCATTCTTGTTTGAATTCCACGATTTCAAATGCTTTTTACATTCAAGGGTAAATGTTCATAGTTATACAATTTTCTAGTTAGCGTGGGGAAAAAAAATCATGATTTAGGCAAAGTATAATAGTTCAGTAGTCAAGAGAATGTGTTTAGTTAAGTGGGTGAAATTACTAGTCCTTGTAGTTTTGTAGTTTCTAGTCTGATTTAGGCTATTATATTCAGCAGAAAATGTAGACTATTTTCCCCCAGGACTCAAGAAAATAATTTGAATATTTTTGTTTGTTGTTTAAAGAAATTTGGTATTTCCCCTTCAAAAAATTTTTTTTTAATCAGTCGATCATTCTCATGTATTTTATCACTTAAAACAAGAAAAAAATGTGAAAGGAAGCATAGTTATGTCTTCTTGCTTTTCATTGCTTTTCGGTTCTCTTTTCCTCATTCTCATTCCTCTATATGGGTCCCAAGTTATTTGAAGATTTTATGTGTGTATGTAATGCAATGGATAAAGTGCATTTATCAGAATTTCGGGGGTGGGTGGAGAAGATAAACTGGCCTTATAGGATATTTCTAGTACAGAAACAGTAGAGGTATCATGAGAAGGGGAGGATAGGATGGAGGGGGGTTAGACCCACTGCAATAGATTGTGCACAGTAAGGAGGGACACATATCATGAGTTTGGGCTCAAGAAGGGTATGTATAGAGGGAAGATGGCAAACGTGCTTTAATGACTGATGAGACTAATGAGTCATGGAACACTACATCAAAAACAAATGATGTACTCTGCAGTGGCTAACTGAACATAATTTAAAAATTAAAATAAAAAATAAATAGCAGTTTTACTGCTTAACCTGAAAAAAGAAATAATAATGACTGATGAGATACTCCTGTCTCACTCATGGACCATCTAAGTTAGCTGAGCATCACAAAATGCTGAGTGTGTCTGAAATTTTTGTGGAAATCAGCAGGAAGGTGGAACATCCAAGTCCTATCTCACATGGGGTAGAAGTATGTAGATGGCTCTGAACCAAGAAGTGAAACAGACTCAGAAATTGGGGTCTCAAGCAAGATTCATTAAATCTTGTTAGTTCAGGGAGGCCTCAGTTAACATACAGATTACGTGTGCATGTGCTTTGTAAAGAAACACACTAAAATACAATACTGCAAAGGTCATAAAATAATAGCATTATACCTAGATAATGCATTTATTTGTTACACAGGATATTTGACTGCTGTTTTGGGTTTTGGAGAAAGTGATAATATGCTATAATATATGATTCAGGACAGTATTTAGAAAACAACAACAACAACTTTGCCAGAATCTGAACTTTCTCTGTAGAGAGATTACTGAGCTCTTGCTTCTTCTTTGGTATTTTTGGAACTCCGTGAACTGTGTAGTTAGTTCATTATGTGCCAAGCTAGGGGGAAAGTTCAGTCACTGCTGAATGTGTGTGTTTCAGCCTTCAGACCAACAGATTTAAAAAGTAGAAAGTATATATAATAAAATAACTCAGCCAAACCTCAAGTGAAAAGCAACTTCGGTCATTTTTGAGCCTTTAGGTTTGGTTGTTTAGAAGTGGTTTCTAAAGTTTATTTTACCAAGTACTCTTTCAATATTTTAAGCTTTCTGAACTTACTTTCATATTCCTTTATACACTTTTAACCTTGTCATTAATCTTTTTATTGAGTTTTATGGCCTATGTTGAAAAGGGTGTGGCAGGTAAAGGGTACCTTTGGAACCTTGGAAGACCCTCAGCTTCCTTCAGGAACATTTGCCCGTATCAGCCACTGAGGAGATCAAAACTAAAAATGAGCTTTCTTTTTTTCTTGCCCTTGATTGAGCCATGGTAAAATTTTATCCAAAAGTGACAGCAATAAATGTTAAAGATTTACATATTGAAAATGTGATAGATTAAATTGGACAAGTGCCCCGATTGTCAAAGACAACAGACTTCTTAGCCACAATGTCAATGCCTCAATATGTTAGAGTTCTGAAAACAAATGGTTTCTCTTAACACACATCTAATCTGATTCACTTCTGCACATTTTAGTGTTTCCAATTACGAGAACAATAGGCTGCATCTGAGAACATCAAACATCTAAAAACTGAATAATATGGTTGCTAATTTTGCTTAAAGTGCAAAGATATAATTTGAATGGGTATTCGCCCTCTCCCAACTCCATGGTTGACTTTACTAAGTAAGTTATTTTTGACTGTGTTATTAAAAATTCTCATAGATACAAAAATATGTTTATCACTGGGTATTATTTAGGAGGGTGCTACACAAATGCATTCTTTTTTCTTTTTACACTATATGATGTGTCATAATTTCTGTCATCACATTTATGCTTAAAATAACTACATCTCTACAACACTGCACTCTATTTGGAAATATATACAATTACTTTGATTTGTTGTATTTATCTAAAATACACATTTTTATTAACAATGCATACTCAATTAGTAACCATACCTCTTTGAGAAGAATGTATTTTTTTTTAAGATTTTATTTATTTGAGAGAGAGAGAGAGCACAAGTGGGGAGGTGGGGGGCAAAGGAAGAGGGAGAAGAAGACTCCCCACTGAGCAGGGAGCCTGATGCCCAGCTCTATCCCAGGACCCTGAGATCATGACCTGAGCAGAAGGCAGACACATAACTGACTGAGCCACCCAGGTGCCCAGAGAAGAATGTATTTTAAGGTTAAACTGAATTATAATGTAGAACTTATATGACAGGTATTTAAAGTCAATCACAGGGACAGGTGGTAATACAAGAAAGAAGAAAATGACACTTTATTAAAAGGGAATCATCGATGATAAGTAATTGCAGATTTTTTCATAATACGAAAAGGAGATTGTATGTATGTGATTATATGTAATACAAATTATACAAGATTAGGAATACTGAGGCCTAGATTCTAGTTTTAATTTGACTATTCCAGTCCCTTAAACTTCACGGTCTTTCTTTTTCTCTTATCTAAATGAAAATATCAATAACTGTCCTTTCTCAACAGGGTTATTGTGAGATCAAATGGGAAAAAAAGACATTTATTTTTATAATATAGAATTCAAGATACACAATTTCAAATATATGATCAAATCAAAATACTTTTTAGCATTCAACTATGAGACAAAATACAGCATACTTTGTCTCCTTAGTTGGACTTAGCATATTTCTTTAGTTATTGTGGTTATAAATATTTAAAATGTTTACTATGTCTAAGCGCAATCAAAGCCAATTCGAGGATCATTATACTTGTGAGACATGGAACAGAAGTAGTGGCATAGACAAAAATTCAGACACTTAAGAATGATATCAGATCTTCTGTGTTGTTAATTACTATATAAATACATACCAGGATGTATCTCCTTCATTTCAGATGTCTCCACTACATTAGTATTATAAACTTAGTGTTCATGTCAATACTTTCATATTAACTACAAAATTATTTCTTTTTAAATCTAGAGGCCATCTCAGGAATTATCTCTGACTTTAAATGGTGTAAGGGGAAAACAATGTCAGGAGACATCTTTCTAAAACATTTTATTTTATAATGTATAAATCTGTAATCTTTAAAATATGTAGAGAGACTTCTTTAGACAAAGAATATTAATCTATATTTCTGTCCCCCAAACTACATTTTTTTTAAAAGATTTTATTTATTTGAGAGAGAGAGAATGAGATCGAGAGAGCATGAGAGGTTAAGGGTCAGAGGGAGAAGCAGACTCCCCGCCAAGCAGGGAGCCCGATGCGGGACTCGATCCCGGGACTCCAGGATCATGACCTGAGCCGAAGGCAGTCGCTTAACCAACTGAGACACCCAGGCGCCCTTCCCCCAAACTGTATTCTTTATATAGACTATTTACTATTGTTAAACTAAAATCAAAAATAGTCTTTGGGATGTCTAAGATAACATAAAAATTCAATATTTATAAAGCCTCTATACTAGACTGTGTTAAATGTTTCAACATTGCTTTAGAGAGATGTTTGGAGTCTTTTAAGAGTCTTTACCATGATATGCACCTGCAGGTTGGTATCTAGTCTCAATTACTCTGTATACTCAGGGCAAGAAGTGCTTTCAATTCATAGAAAAATCCATGTTATAATTAACTCTAAGAACCATAAAATCTGTAACCAGCATCTCAAAACTGGTTTGGCGGATTGAAGGTAATATTCTTTAACCTTTGCCTTAGGCTACTGTATTTTTTAATGCTGTAATTTGTTAGACATACTACCAAAGCTTTGATTTGGGAATTTTTTTCATCTATTTAATCTTGGTTTAGGGAGTTGAATCATCAATTTAATCTTTTTACTTTATTCTGAATTTAGTGCTTACTGAAGGTAAAACCTCAGTGAGAGGTGTTCAGTGGGTCACTCTTCTCAACTTATTGACATTTGTTTTCTCAACCTATTTCTGGTATACCAAATTGAAATAATTGTTTTGGATGCTATGTACAAATTGGTAAGCTCAATCTGTTTCAACATTTAATAAGTCTTTTCATTTAAAACTTCATCAACATGTTAAATAAGGATTCCATGTGAAAATATGTAAACTTCCTTGATAAATCATGCCTTAAATTTTGGATCTGCTCTATAAAATTACATAGCTACATTAAAATAGAAATCTTTTCATTGGATCATTTAACTATCTAGTAACTCTATGTGTAAGCTAAGCACTGAGAAGCTGCAAATATATGTCATAGTTTAATTAACATAACCTATTAGTGATTTTACACATACATGTACACATTTAAAGATCTTAGTGGTCAGTGGTGGAATGAGAGAAAAACTGACTAATATCTGTTACCTAGAACTATCCTAATTCCTTTCTTATTGGTCTTGTTATAATAGTGACTCAGTGAGATTTTTAAATGTTTATATAAATTCAACCATATTATTCAGCATTGAGGACTAGACTACATGCTGGTTACTTTTTAGCACAAAGCTGACTTCATCAATTTTAAATACTATATTAACTAACTCATAGAATTCTGAATCCTTGCTCACCAAGCAACTTCTAATGGTCACTTGCCATGGGTAACCTTGTGAATGCAAGTGGCCCTTAAGACTTAATTTCTGGGGCGCCTGGGTGGCTCAGATGGTTAAGCATCTGCCTTCGGCTCAGGTCATGATCTCAGGGTCCTGGGATCGAGTCCCGCATCGGGCTCCCTGCTCCTTGGGAGCCTGTTTCTCCCTCTGCCTTTCTCTCTTGCTCTGTCTCTCATGAATAAAAAAATAAATAAATAATAATAATCTTTAAAAAAAAGACTTAATTTCTGACTGTACATACATGCTCAGCTGAGCCTTTTTTCATAAATACCTGGACATATGAACACATACTGCATATACAGTATATGTTTATTGCACAAATGCCAACTGAGAAGCGCTTTGCCAGATGTTAGAAATAAAATAAACTCACAAGAGTAAAAAAAAATGACTATGTGCCAAGCTATAATTAATTAATTTGCTGACTGGTCTTTGCTGTTAGCATCTTCAACAGGGGATGCATTCGCCAGTGATTAATTATCCCTCTATTTGAATTACTTTGAATGGATAATGTTGAGTATGCTCTGGGCTCAGTGGAATCTTACCAAAAAACACAGCTGCTCTCTAAAGGCTCAAGGGAGACAACGGAAACTAAAAAATCAATATGTCACCAGCAGGGTTGTTGTCATAGATGCTCAGCACAGCAGGTTTATATAAACTAATGGCTCACTAGGACCGCAGAGGCAGAATCATTGAGGCAGCAAGGCACGCAGATACGTAAATGTGGGATTTTGGGCGGTGTTGCGGGGGCGGTGTGGCTGAGGTTATAGGTGCCTATGCTGGGATGTAGTACTGAAAACAGATTTCAAACTTAACAAATTTATGTGGGTATAACAATTACTTTGAAGTGACTCATGTATTTAAAACTCATTATCAAAAAGCTGTTACATTTTTTACTTTATTGGAATTTATATGAATTCATCAATGGACAGGTTTTTGTTTTTTTTTTTTTGAAGAAGGCAAAAATTATTCTTTACACAACGACCTAGGGATTAAAGAGAGAAAAATGAGAAGAGCTATGTTCCTAATGTCTGAAACCATAAAAAGAAACTATATTTACATTTCAGACATTGGGTAGTATTCTGCTTAAGAACTAAACTATAGGGGAAAATTCCAAGTTGCAAAATATTCAACAAGTTAAAAAATTTAAACATAAAGAAACATCTTCCTTCTCTCATTCTAAAGAGAAATGTTGTCACAAAACTGTAATCTTGTGAAAGTTTGCAACAGAAATGACTTCATAAGAAGAATGACTTCAACTCAACAGTAAAACATTTTACTTGTATCTGTGGGAACCAAAGATTTCCTTAGAATCCTTTTTTTTTTTTTTAAATTTTAAAGGACATGTAATCTATTTTTTTGTAATTCATACACTAGCCTTAATGTTTATTATTCTTCAGGTCTTTACACAGTTTTCCTCAACAGTCAACATATTATTACAACCTGGCTTGTGATGTGTCATCACAATCTTGTGACCTTTAGGCAGAAATTTATGATGTACATCAAAGCAGTAATAAACACATGAAGAAATTCTACAAAGAAACAGTCACTTCAGTATTTCTGCTGAACATGTGGCAGCAGCTTCTATCTCAGTCGCCTTGCACCAGCTTCCACGAACAACAGTGCCGCAGTTTGAGAGTGCACGGCTTCTGTTCTCGGCGTCCACGTTTCCTGCAAGTTGGAAGTTTCCCTCTGCCTGGTCCTTCTGTTTACACTGCTGGAAGGTATTTGCTGCTCGTCTTCACTCTGGAATTGCCCATACAGCAGTCTGTGGAACATGGGTTTCGTTCATTTCTTTGCCAAATTGGAACATAGTGGTATTTTTAAGATCAGATAGTCTCACAGCCTATCCCATGTTTGAAAAGTTAGTTAAGGGGGCCTCAAACTTTTGTAGCAATTAGATAGAGGCTAGTTAGGTGGTTAAAAGTCTTCTATGATGGAGTCAAAAAACTTTACCTTGATTCTTTCCTTAATAGCCTTTTGATCTTGGACCAATCTCCACTTTCTACTTGTAAAATGTAGAAATTCAAAGGGATCCTTCTATCTAAAATATTTTCTTAATATTTTCAGAGAAATGGGTTTATTCATATATGAAACTTTACTGAGATATGTTCATATATAAAATCAGGGATACATTTCTTTTGCCTAGAACTTTTTTATGACTGTAAAGTCAAGGAAACTTACTAATAGATTAATTAAGAAGTATTAAAATTCAGTTGAAGAGGGCAGTTTAACATAGCAGATGTTGTTTTTTTACTGAAATGGAATTTCTGCTCACAAAGTGGCCATGATACTGACTTTAACCCAGACTAGGGTACAACCTCTTGCATTTACCACAGTGCCTCACACTTAGTGTGGATTCTGGAAACATTTCTTGTAGGAAATCATGACTACCAAGTGAAAATGAAAGATGAGTGATGATTCTTGCAAATTATGGTTAATTGATGGTATGAATCCATTTGTAATGACATCTTTGGTCTTTTCCTCATGATTTAAGGGTATGCTTTAATACTATGAAGGACCACAGAGAAGTGAATCACTCTAAAGCTGCTTCTGAAGCATATCTTAGGGCAAATTGTAAGCCTTTATTTGTGTCCGGGGGTGGGGGTGGTGGGGAGAACAGCAAGAAGCATGCATGAGTCATAGGACAAAAAGACAAAATGTCACTCCAAGGAGAGGGTGAGAGACCTTATGTCTGAGTGTGCAAAGACTACTAGAGAAATGAACAGCCTCTTCTCAAAAGTTCATGTAATGAGAGTAAAACCCGATTTTTCCTTTAGAAGTTTATTCTACTGGATTATACAATTTTATTTGAAAGTCCAAATGAGCTGCCTCTGATTCAGTTTGAAACTATCCCAGATCAGGCAGAGTCCAGACACAGACCTGCCTGGGCCTAGTTCTGCTCTTTGTGATTTGGAACAAGAGGGCCTTAGTGCTAAGGTGTGTGCTTCTGCCCTCTGAGATTTGGAACCAAATCTAAATTCTGTGTATGCTGTAATGTGCTTAGGCAGACTCAACCTGTCTTTTAATTTTGGAAAAAGGCTGTTGATTTGTTAGATTTAACATTTCCTAATTTGTACATTTTGTATTGATTGCTAACTATGAAAAGCATTACATATAGGGAGGGCTGTGGCATATCAGCAAACATTTGAGAGAAAATATATAGAGTATTATAATAGTAAAATGTGAAAGAAGTCATTTAAACTAACTTACCTGATGGAAGAGAACTTCTAGTTTTCTCAGAGTCTGATATGGAATGTCACGCCGTGGGATCCTCATTCTTTTAATCTATTCCTTCTGCTTTATACATGAGTTTAGGTGAATGCCACTTTCTAATAGGAGCCTCCTCTTCAGGACCTTTTCTTTTTTTAAATTTTCATATGTGCATATCCATTTTTTTATGTGGAAACTCTCCAAATGAAACATTTATGTATAAAAATTTTCCAGATAACTCTGAGACTTCTATTGGATGTCCTTACTGTATTACAGGACTTATACACACAAAAAAGGAACAAAGAATATATCCAATTAAAACAAGGAAAGAACTCTTGAACTCAGCCATGCATACAAGAAAAATAAATTGTTTGAAGTGAGACATGAGGTAATCGTGGCTCCTCAAGGGGGAAGCCAATACTAATCTGGCTTCTAATGTGCCTGTTGGAGATGAAATGTTTCATTGACATTAGTACCTAACAAGTCACCAAATGTTCAGTGAATGCCCTTCTATGAGTCAGGAGCTCTACTAGTGGCTTGTTTTTTATATGATTTCATTCTAGCCAATATGTAAATTATATGAGGCATAGTTGACATGTAAAATATCAGGAAAAAATGCATTTTCTAAAAATTCCAGAGTGTACTTTGAGGTTTCACTCAATGCTCTACAGTGATTCAAAGCTCTTGCAACAATCCAGCCTCTGAGAAACTAAGACTGCCAGAAGGTGTATTGCATTTCAGGCCAATAACGTACCTCCCAGGAAATAAGGACTGTGTTCATAGATAGGATTAACACATCTCATTTTACAAATCGAGGTTATTTGAGTCTTGTAGGGGGACATTTTAGTGGTCTAATCCATACAGTATTGAATCATAGCATTTGGGGAACTAGGTGTAGTAATCTATACTGTCAGTTATAATGACTAAAGTCCACTGTGATTGAGGTTCCTTTTCATATGATAATTGTAAATTTTGAACTGCATACATGACACTTAAAAGAACCCAGGCCCTTCTTGTGTGCCTACATGTTTCTATATGCTACTCTTTTTCCTCTTACTGATATATTTATGTCTTACTTAAATATAGTGCATTCCAAAATATTTATTATTAGATTAAATCAACAGAATTACATGGGTACTTTATTTCATGATTTTTCCCTCATAAATGATATTTGCATCCCTATATGGATGAACTTCCTCAGCCTTTTATGATTTTCAGCAAGCCTTCTTTGTCACTACAAACTTTATTGGTTTGACATTTTCCCCTCACACTGTCATCATGTTAGTGCGCTGGCTGATTAGAGGTTTTCAGCCTTAGTCATTGGTTATCTGAACAAGGAACAGTATGAATCTAATTCCCTAACCTTATTTCAACTCATTGCTGCTGGTGCTGTGAAGCCAATTGTAAATGCAGATAATAGTTTCCATGATTACTAAGATAAACACCACATGTTGGAGAGGTTTGATTTTTCCATACTACAAAAGATAAGCTCTGGGAAGAATGTAGCAATTGTAGCATTCAGTTTCCTAATCAATTACATATGCAAAACTCTTTCAGTGGTGCCAAAACTTGTCTATTATTTCTTATAAGCACTGTATAAAACTCAGAGTGTGCTTAGAGGAAGTATCAGCCTACTTTCTTAGAAGCTGGTGTTGTTATGTTTGTGGTAAAAAAAAAAAAAAAAAAAGGCTTCATCGTAAACCACAGCATAAAGCATATCTTACAGGTTGTTTCTGAATATAAAAAATGATACAAAAGTAGCTAAGAAACTATAGATAGAGCAATAGTTAAGTTTCCTTTGGAAGAAAAATCATGTTAGTCTTGTTGACTTCTTGGGTAAAATAATTGATAAACTTGAGTGAGTGAGTGTGTATGTCTCCTTCCCCAGGAGACAAGAATAACACTCAGGAATGAAATTTTTGGTAGAAGATCATTCTTTTTTTTTTTTTTTTTTTAAGATTTTATTTATTTATTTGACACACAGAGAGAGCGAAAGATAGTGAGAAAGAAAGCACAAGCAGGAGGAGCGGAGGCAGAGGGAGAAGCAGACTCCCCGCCAAGCAAGGAGCCCGATGTGGGACTTGATCCTAGGACCCTGGGATCATGACCTGAGCCCAAGGCAGACATTTAACTGACTGAGCCACCCAGGCACCCCTAGAAGATCATTCTTTATCAGAAACACCATTGTAGATCCTAGCAATCAAATTAACTTTAGCTATTTGTCATCAAAGTTATAATTCCATAACAATGATTATTATTGAATATTTACAATGCAAGAGACTCCCCTAAAGGACAAGCTGATTTATTTCTTCTTGTAGTATGATCTACTTTTGGATAAGGGCATTATTTATAAGTGCAGGTAAGAGTGAACATTTCAATTGCATTTCTCCCCCAAATACACTAAAGGACACAGATCTTTGGGAAGATTTCCGTAAATTATGTAACATGTATTTCTAAGATAAGCAGCCAGTATGATTTTTAAACATAATAAATCACAATGTCATTCAAATTCATTTATTCATGGAACAAATAGTTATTAGTGCTTATTATGTGCCAGATACTATTCTAAGTGCTCAGAATATCATTGAAAAGCACAAATGCCCCAACCATAGTGGACCTTATATCCTTGTGGAAGGAGACATAAAAAAAAAACAACCACTAAATATGACAAATAATCAGTGTCTTAGACTGTGATAAGTATTATGGAAAAGAAGACATAGAGTAGGATAATGGTGTTCTACAGGGCTGAAGGCAGGGCAGACTGTGGTATTATGTGACAACCAGCGTAGGCCTTCTTGAGCCTGAGTCTGAGCAGAGATTTGAAGGAGATGAGCGATAATCAAGGGGATATCTATGGGAAGAGCATTCCAGATGGAGCAAAGAACCAAAGCAAAGGGCCAAAGCTGTGAGGGAGCATTCCTGGCATATTCCAGAAAGAAGGACAGTGTGGCTGAAGCAGAGTGAGTGAGAGAGCAGCAGGGGATAAAGTCAAAATGGTATTGGTCTGAACGCAGGGTTGGTGCAGATCTTAGCACAGTACCATGATGAGCCTACTATAAAGAGAAGAATGGGATGTTCTGTAAATTGGATAGAGAAGCCTTATTGACTTTTGACTCAAGGTCATCCTGGATTCGGTTTGGCTATGTGTCCAAACTCATTTTATATAGATTTGTGGTTTGTCTCCTTTATTCTTATTCCACATTTGTGTTTTACATTATGGCTTTAGCTCAAAAAAAGAAAAAGTAAAAGAAAACTATATATACAAAGAGAAGAGTTCATAGCATAAGCCAAGGTATGGAGTAGCTAAAATTCCATGCATAATTTAATGAATGGCCTGGAAAGTGTTTTCACAAAGTGTTACATGTGTTTGGATTTTTTGCTTCTTTGCCTCCCCTTTCTTGAGCAGCATCTTGAGAGCACAATCAGGTGCCTGCAATCTTACTGCCTCCACATCTCTCTCTGCCTCTGGCCCTCCTGACTGAAAAGAACCAAGTGTCCCTCTTTCTGATTCCCTGTGCTCTGGAATTCCATGTACTTTGTCTGTGAAGGGACTGGAAGTGTTCCATCACTTACTGTCCCTGTCCTGTATCTCCAACAAGTCCTGCTTAAATGACCATTTCCATTAATGCATTCTGCTCAGAGGTCTCTCATCATTAAAAAAATCGCTTTCTAAGTCCAGTTTGTTTGTTTGTTTGCTTTTGTTTTTGCACTATTTATCTGCTTCTCTTGTTCAGTACCAGGTTCTTTGGATGCATTTCTGTACTTGCTGTTTGCGTGTTGTCTCTTCCCTGTTAGGCTCTGAAGTTGGGATTCTTCCCCATAACTTCACTGAAGGGTCACCAGTCTCTATTGCTACTTTAGGCTACTTTTCACTTATCTGATTTGATCTCTTTATAACATTTGACACTTTGGGCTACTTTTCTCCTTGAAAATATTCTTTAATGACACTATTCTTTCAAGTCATTTCCCACCTCCATGGTAATTTCTTTCTAATCATTTCAAATCCTTCCTTTTGTGCCTACTCTATAAACATCAGTGTCCCTGAGGTCACACTCCATACTCTAGGCAATCTCATTCCCTGGCAAGGCTTCCTCTCACCATCTTCATGCTACAATCCTTTCCAGATATATTTCCAGTTGAGGTCTCCCTTGAACCCAAGGCTCTTATAGACAACTGTATACCAGACACTTACGTGAACATCCACATCCAATAGGTGCTCTGCAACTCAAGACGTCTAACTCTGAACACCGATTCCTCCCCCCAAATTCCTTTCTCTTCCTTCTGTACCTAGTAAATGACAACCTATATATCCCAGGGCCCGAGCTAGGAACCTGAGTACCATTTTTATTATTATTGTTATAATTATTATTATTATTATTATTATTATCATCATCATCATTATTAGAGCAGTTTTAGGTTTACAGCAAAATTGAGAGTAAGGTACAGATTTCCCCATAAACCTTCTACTCTGACACATACACAGCCTCCATTATCAATCTCCCCCACCAGAGTGGTACATTTGTACAATTGACAACCCTACATTGGCACATCATAATCACCCAAACTCCGTAGTTTATGTCAAGGTTCACTCTTGATATTGTACATTCTAAGAGTTCATACAAATATATAATGACATGTACCCGTTACCATAGTGTCATATGGAAAATTTGCCGTCATGGGCACCATTGTTGATTCATTTTTCACTCCCTGCATTCCTCCCATATAATCAATTACCTTGTCCTTTATAGCTTACAGCATAAAATTCCCTAAATTACTTCAGTGTTTCAATGTCAATTTTTGTGAAATTATATTCATTTTTATTCTATAGAACTTGAAGGAAATATAATAAATTCCATTGTGAAAATAAAATTCACATTAATGGAAGAGGCTGTAATCATAAAAGGTAATTAAATTTGAATGAAGTTATAAATTTTAAACTTGTCATTACAGAACTCTAACCAAAAGTGTGATTTAGGTTGAAAGAAATAATTTCACCCTGAGTGGGAATTTAGTACATAGGATCCATTGAGAGGAATTTTGCCTTCTTTCAGTCATATTGCTTCTAACTATACTACATCAAATCTCACACATCATAAATTATCTCTTACATTTTGCAAAGTTTGCAGAAAAGTTAATTTGGGAAAATCTTTTTAAAGTACAAAATACTCCATTATAATCAATTATCAATACAGAACAAAAGACTAGATAGGAAAATACATACTTAAATTATATATTTACTAAAACTTTTTAAGAAAAGAGGAAATTGGGGGCGCCTGGGTGGCTCAGTTGATTAAGCGACTGCCTTCGGCTCAGGTCATGATCCTGGAGTCCCGGGATCGAGTCCCGCATCGGGCTCCCTGCTCGGCGGGGAGTCTGCTTCTCCCTCTGACCCTCCTCCCTCTCATGCTCTCTGTCTCATTCTCTCTCAAATAAATAAAAATAAAATCTTTAAAAAAAAAAAAAAAGAAAAGAGGAAATTGTTGGTGTGAATATAATTTCTTTATTTCCATCCATCAACTAGTAAGTATATTTAAGGAAAAATGTAGTTAAAATACTTTTTGAGGGGCGCCTGGGTGGCTCAGTTGGTTAAGCGACTGCCTTTGGCTCAGGTCATGATCCTGGAGTCCCGGGATCGAGTCCCACATTGGGCTCCCTGCTCCGCAGGGAGTCTGCTTCTCCCTCTGACCCTCCTCCCTCTCATGCTCTCTGTCTCTCATTGTCTCTCTCGCAAATAAATAAAATCTTAAAAAAAAAAAATAAATAAATAAAATAAAATACTTTTTGAAGTATCAGTGGCTGTTATCACCAAATGGCATGAAAACATTGAGACAAGATTAGGTGATGGAGTATATGATCATTAAAATCACACTTTAGATTGATATTTACAGGGATTTAAAAAATAATCCTTCAGTATGGAAGAGAGTGTTCTGTTGAAGTTAAAGAACTTCAGCCTACAAAGAGCTTGGCAGTTGGAGGAGCATGAGGCAAAACATTCCAAATTTGAAGACTTCAGTAGGGCATGACTAACAAATATCATATCTTGGAATACATAATAAATTAGGATACTTGTTAAAAATATATGGTAACCGCTGTAAAGAAAGTTTGTAGTGTAATTAAGAGGGACCTATGCATGTTTCTTGTGATATGTGCTCCAACAAATTTTGTAACTATGTATTTTCAATGTATACTCACAGCCTTGCTATGATCTTTTGCCAAAACAACTCTAATTGCTTCAGACTTTACAAGGTTGGCTCAGAAGCAAACTGTAGCATGTCAGAAAAGTGATCTTCATCACTTATAGCTAGCTAGTGGCCATCTAACGTGACAGATGGCGCCCTGCCCGTCCTCGGCAGCTTGTGGGACAAAGCTGAATGTCAACACCACTGGGATGTAATTATTGCAATCTCTTGGGTCTAGTTTGGTGTGACCCTGAAGGCATTTCCCCGGGAACTGCTGGGAGCAATGCAATGATGGAAAGAGCAAAGAAATGAGAGCTTTTGGAGACCAGCCGCATTTTTGTTTTACTGACAAGTGCTTTCACACTGCTTTATGAATAAGCATTTTGCATGTGATAAATCACATTGACAAAGAAATTTAAAAATTTGTGGGACTTTCAGTGTGGCCTCTTTTAAATATTATCAAATGGCTTTCATTTATGTTGCAGGAAGGGGCTTGTTAATTATCAAAATGATTTTTAAAAATATTTTTAACGATTTAAAAGCAGTATCATTTTCACGTAGTTGTTTGCTAAATAATTTAATAATTCTCTCTTATATTTTGGGACATAAATCATACATTACCACCAAAACCCACTTAATCTGAAACAACCCTATACAGGTTAGATATTATTATTAGCCCCATTTTATAGATGGGGTGAATGAGGCACAAAGAGGTTAGTTATGATAGAAAACAAGCGGTAGATCCAGGACGCCAGCCAAGTCATCTGGTTCCAGAGTCGCTGTTCTTAATCATTTAACTTCTTCTATGCAGCCTTCTATATTTCTTTACAATACTCAACCCACCCGTGTAGGGTGGTAGCAGCTATAAAGATTATGGAGCTTGATACTGGAAACAGATATTGTGAGAAAATCTGAAGTTCCAAAGTTAGTAAAAAAATAAATCATTAAAGAAATTATTAATGTATAAATTGACTAATCATAAATTTCTCCCCAGAAAGGTGTCTTTTAAGTAATGTATATTATATATATAGTAATATATAGTAACATATATTAAGCAATTAGGTAATATATATAATGCATGATATATAAAGTATATTATAATAATATATATATTCCGTGGGTGCTGAAAATTTTTTTAGTAAAAAATTGATATTGTGAAAGTATTCTTCCATATGCCATTTAGTGAGGAGGACTTTGTAAAAATGTCAAAATTTTTTTCTGATTTATGAATAGCACCGACATTTCTCTTACATACAAGGACAAGCATCTGGAAGCTATGCTGCTAATGATAGTTAATAAGAACTGAACATGGTGTATGTATTATCTCATTTAATCTTCATAACAGCCCATGGACGAGGTGCTATTTATTATAACTACATTTTACAGATGAGGAGACTAAAAGAGAAGTTCAATAACTTGCCCATGGTCTTTTAAATAATACATAGAACAAAGGAGTACCTGTGGTATAAAAGCAGTTGCTTATAATGTACATGTAATTCTGGTCATTTCTCAAAGTTCTGCCTATCCTGATCAGTCAACCACTGAACAAGAGATCATGGGAGCCTAGACAGCATGAGGAAAGCACCTCAGGAATTGTAAATGCTGTAAACACCACGGCTAGTTGTTGTGATTTTTCTCGGGGTTGATAGGAGCAGTCAGTTCTAGGTAGTAGGAAAAGTGGAGAGGTAAGTTCAGGTCCTCAAGGAATTTACAGTCTAATTGATAAGAATGTTCTGATTGTGAAGAGGTCTAAAACCATGGATTATAATGTCTTAGGGTAAACAAGGGTACTATAAGAGCCTCAGGAGGTGATTGTGTTATGGGAATAACTCCCACCCACATCTCCACTCTGAGGAGGGGGCCTTGAGGTGGATCTTGGAGGAAGAAAAGGTAAGGTGAGGTGTGAGTTGGGGGAAGGACATTCTTGTTGGGAAAGGCAGGAGAAAAGACAAAGTTTGTGATGCACTTGAGGGCTGGAGGAGGTGCAGTTGGTGAACATTTCAGCAGGAGCTTCCACTCTTGCCCCCTACAATCTGTTTTCCAGAGAACAACTGGTTATCTTTTAAAAACATAAATGAGAGCATTTAACGTACCATAATTCAGGGATTTTCCATCCCACTTGGAAGTAAAAGCCAAATGCTACAAAGCCAGTGAGTCCTTTGTTAGAGGCCTTACGCATACCACATGCCTGTGGCATGTGGAAGATAACTTTAATAAGTGAAACAGGCCTAGATGAATGGAAGCAGAGAGGGCTTCACTTTTGAGAGGGCAGTAAGGAGTGGTGGGGACTGTGGCTCCCTCTCATGCAGTAGAGTGCTGCCCCACATGGAAATAGCCCTGCTATTGCCTGGTGCTCTGGTCTATTTAAAGAACCCAGAAATACAAATTTTTATATGAAATTCCCATTTAAAAATATTTGTCTCAATAAGAATAGTAAAAAAGGGCACCTGGGTGGCTCAGTTGGTTAAGCGACTGCCTTCGGCTCAGGTCGTGATCCTGGAGTCCCGGGATCGAGTCCCACATCAGGCTCCCTGCTCAGCAGGGACTCTGCTTCTCCCTCTGACCCTCCTCCCTCTCATGCTCTCTGTCTCTCATTCTCTCTCTCGCAAATAAATAAAAAAATCTTTAAAAAAAAAAAAAAAAAGAATAGTAAAAAAAAAAGGCACCGTACAGACAGAATACATCTGTAAGACAGATGTCCAGATCAGAACCACAAGCCACTAGTTTATGACCTCTGCCCTGTTCAGTCTGGCTGTGCCTTGCTCTGCAACCACAGTTCATAGCACCCTTTCCCCTGCTCACCACATTCTCACCGCAGTGACCTCCTTTCAGGTTCTCAAATTTTTTTTTTTAGTTCTTCCCTACTCTGGGTTGTTTGTGTGTTTGGTTTTCTATATGCCTACGGTTGTTTCGGGCCCTTCTCATTCTTCAAACCTCGACTCAGCTTTCACTTCCTCAGAGTGGTATTTCCTGACCCCTATCTAAAATTCCTACCCCACTCCTTGACTTTTGTTTCTTTCCCTTATACCAGTGGTTCTCAAAGTGTGGTCAAGGGACCCCTGAAGGCCCTAAGATCCATCAGGGGGGTCCACAAGGTCAAAATTAGTTTTATTAGAGAATAAGATGTAGCTTTCTTTTTTTTCCATTCATTATTTCATGACTATAGTGAAGTGTTCTAGAAATTATATGACATGTGGTATTGCAGACTGAATTCAGAAGATATGAATATTCAGGTCTCTTCTATTAAGCCAGATACTAGAAAGATCTAAAAAAAAAAAAAATGTAAAACATTGCCACTCTAATTTTTTGCTTTGAAAATATAGGTATTTTCATAAAATCACATCATTTATGTTTTTATGGTTATTTTTAATATGTTAATGCATATTTAAACTTTTCCTCCATTTTAACTTCTATTGTAACAATCACTAAACATAAGACCAAAACAGGTTCTTTGAGGTACATAATCCTTTGTAAGTGTGCAAAGGGGTCTTGAGACCCAAAATTTTGAGAGTTGCTTTTCAGATAGGCGTCAAACACTGAAATCACCTCTTATTTACTTGTTTCTTTTACTAAAATAAAAGCACTGTGTGATGGGGCACCTGGGTGGCTCAGTTGGTTAAGCGACTGCCTTCGGCTCAGGTCATGATCCCAGGGTCCTGGGATCGAGCCCCGCATCGGGCTCCCTGCTTGGCGGGAAGCCTGCTTCTCCCTTTCCCACTCCCCCTGCTTGTGTTCCCTCTCTCACTGTCTCTCTCTCTCTCAAATAAATAAATAAAATCTTTAAAAAAAAAAAAAACAAAGGGCGCCTGGGTGGCTCAGTTGGTTAAGCGACTGCCTTCGGCTCAGGTCATGATCCTGGAGTCCTGGATCGAGTCCTGCATCGGGCTCCCTGCTTGGCAGGGAGTCTGCTTCTCCCTCTGACCCTCCCCCCTCTCATGTGCTCTCTCTCATTCTCTCTCTCTCAAATAAATAAATAAAAAACAACAACAAAAAAAAAAACAAACAACACTGTGTGGGCAGAGACTTTGTCATATTCACCACTTTAACATCCTTCAGCACCTGGAATGGTACCTGAAGCATTACAGACACTTAGTCAACATGAGAACAGGTGAATTAATATATGAAGAAGAGGGGTTTGAAGGAGAGTTACTCTTAGGATAGGTCTGAGCCAGCTCTGTAGGAAGCTTTGCATACAAGGCAGCATTGTAAAACTGATCATGCCGCTAATGCAGAAAAAATTAAGCTTTCCAAATGGGAAAGTAACAGGATAAAAGTTGGGTACTGGAAAAATGATCCTATAGTGACAGTTAAATTTGTCTTCCTTTTCCCATCCATCTTTACCAACTCTTCCACTGACTCCCCCCTTGGCTTTTTGGGGGGGCGGAAGTTTGTGAAACCCTTGTATGTTTCTTACAGCTATAAATACATTTGTGCTAATGAATGAGGTCACATCAATTTAAATGGAACATGGACAGAGAACACAATTTAGTTCGTTAGTAAGGCATGACAAATTTACAGCCAGAAACTCATGTTGACTTTTATAGAGCAACATAAATTAAAGGTGGCCAGTATTAAAGTCTGAACTCACTCAGGCAAAAATACACATATCCCTCCAAGGCAAGCAGCTAATATAAAGCAAGGAGGTGTGGTATCTGTGGTGTGATCTGAAGGGCCCTAGGGGAGGTCTTTCTCTCTCCCACCCAGGGGCATGAGTGTCTAAACTCTACCATTAAAGAGACATTCTTTAAAGTGTCTCTTTCTGCTGTGCTCTTTTAAAATACAAATCCCAAAGAGAACATTAAGAATTGGGGCTCGGGTACCAAACTCCTGTATTTAATTCTGACTTCATGTTATATTAGCTACACGAGAAGTTGAACATCTCTTTGCTTCAGTTTCTGTGTTTGTAAAATAGAGATTTCTAGAGTGTCTTTGTGAGAATTAAATAACACACGTAAAAATAATTAAAATAGCCCCTGACCCACGGCGCGTCCTTTGGCAGCTTTAGTGTTTATTGTTTCGGCATAATGGGTAGCAGAGCAGGCTGGGTGTCAAGGAGGTCTAGCTTTACAGCTACATGGCCAAGAAACTCTTAAGTCAGTTATCATGTTGAAACTTCGGTTTCCCAATCTAAAAATAAAAGCCTTGCTTTAGTTCAATTAAAAGGGAGAGAATCTATTTAACAAATGCATGTGCTGAGGGAAAGGAATAAATCATGACTTCTAAAAAATTAATAAGATCTTTAGTCTTTTTTTTTTTTCCTAAGATTTATTTATTCATTGGAGAGAGCGAGAATGAGAGAGAGTATATGAGATGGGGGAGGGTCAGAGGGAGAAGCAGGCTCCTCGCCGAGCAGGGAGCCCGATGCGGGACTCGATCCCGGGACTCCAGGATCATGACTTGAGCCGAAGGCAGTTGCTTAACCAACGGAGCCACCCAGGCGCCCAGTCTCAGTCAGTTTCCAGTCGAATGGGAAAAGAAAATATAATATAAACTCTGCAGAGAGCTTTAATGGAAGCATCTCCAGAGGTGCTATGGAATAATGGAAGAGGAAGATGACAGTTTTGATTAGTGGCATCAAACAAGACATGGAAGGGAAAGGAGCTTTCTGGGTGGACTTTGGGCACATTAGAATGGCGTTGTCATGCTACTCAGGTGGGGCAAGGTAATTCCCAGTGGGAAAAGAAGGCACTGATCGAGCCTGTTTCCATACTGAGGAGTGCACAGTGCTTCATACCCGATAAGAGACGGTGCAGTAATAACGTAGTCTGGGAGAAGCAGCTCAGAAACAGCATGGAGAACACAGAACTCTCCAAGTTACAAGCTGGGCTTTGGCTCTTCAAGGAAGAGGGAAGAGGGAAATTTCTGAGCGTGGGAGTTTTTGATCATCTGTTCTCTCTTCTGTAAGAAAGTCATCTTTGGTGACAAGGTAAAGGAAGAAGTAGTGCAAAAAGAGAGTCAAGTTTGAGAAAGTAGCCAGAAAGGGAAGGAACCTCAAGTTGGAGTTACAGATGAGGAGATCTCAGGATTAGATCCCATAGGACACAAGCCCTTTCTGAGTTGAGGTGGGGGAGGGGAGCGCTAAGGGGTCAGGGATGATACTGAGGTCTGAATCCCAGAAACTGGAAAGAGGCTATTAAGTGAATAGTGCTTTACGGAAAAGGAAACACTGGTTTGGGGAAGAAACTAATACATCTAGCAATAAATTCTGTGACTTTTAAATACCAACAGGAGGAAGACATATTAATCAAAATATATCGTGGCTCCTCTGATTCACTTTCCTCCTGCCGTGGTGCCTGGCACGGAGAATATCAATAAATACAAATCCAATCCTGCTGGAAGGGCTCTGCTGTGGGATCTGGAAAGGCAAAGAAGAAGAATGTAGAAATGGGAATGAGAAATGGCTGTGCAGAAAAACATCACCTACTGCACATTTTTACTTCTGTGAGAGCTTTTATGTGGCTATAAATGTTAAAAGTTACACAGAAATTCGTGCTTTTAACATTTAAGAACTAATCTATAAACAAGTAGGTTTATACATCAAACGCTCTCTGTTGGTCTTGTAATGAGATGCTGATTTTCTTTGCTGCTAGAAAACATACTTTCATTAACATTTTGCTAGTTAATTACAGTTTATTATGAACATTAAATCATGTGATTACCGACAGCATTGCCAGATCTGTGTGTGAGAGGGGGAGGGTGGCATTCTAGTTCATTCATCTAAGTTACTAAAAATTGCACTCAGTTGTAACACCAGGATTTTATATGAAACCACTCAGACATCAGCTGTAGGTTCCTGCAATCTGCTTGCTGGGTGTGGAATTTCCCCAGATTATCCAGATTACAGTCACCTCGCTTCCCTCTAACCCAAATAACAGATTTTGACATCATCCTATAAATGTCATGAATAGTCTTTGCCTCCAGAAAAAGGAAAATATATGGTCATCAGCTGGTTACAAATACATGACTAATGAATACAGATATTAATACTCAGTGTTTTAAAATATAAGGGAGGGAGCTAGGAAGGGAAAGAGTATTTGCTGTTCCTGGTGCTGCCTCAAGTCTGTCATTTGTTTTGTTTGTCTTCACTGGAAGAGAGAAGTGCAGTGTTTTCTATTTCAGAAGTCCCAAATTGCTGCCTGCAGGCCAGATTGACCCACAGGCATGTATAGCTCAACCTACATACGCAGTGTGAAGAAAATGGAATAGTTGTCAACGTTTTTTTTTTTTTTAAGATTTTATTTATTTATTTGACAGAGAGAGACACAGCGAGAGAGGGAACACCAGCAGGGGGAGGGGGAGAAGGAGAAGCAGGCTCCCCGCAGAGCAGGGAGCCCGATGTGGGACTTGATCCCAGGACCCTGGGATCATGACCTGAGCCGAAGGCAGTCGCTTAACCGACTGAGCCACCCAGGCGCCCTTTTTTTTTTTTTTTTAAAGAGTTGTCAACGTTTTTAAATTGCAAGATTTCATAATAAAAATTAAAATATCTGCTTCTCTTGCAAAACTGGAAAATCTGCCTGTACAGAGACCAGAGTAGCTGAGAAATAGCAACCCCCTTCAGACAGCGCCATGCACTTCTCACTTCCCACTGCTCTTATCATGTCTTCCTGTTATCCCAGCCCTGAGACCAAGGCTCAGTTCCTACTGACCATCCGTTTGTAACATCTCCTGGCCTGCTTCATTCATTTGCATTACATACTTAGTCTCTAGGGGATGGAGTGCTTCCCTCTCATGATGTCTTCTACAGGGAGAAGGTTAACTTGTTTGTCTGTGTGTGTGTGTGTGTGTTTATATATATATGTAATATAATATGTAAAGAAATGATAAATATACTCCTAACATCATAATGCTACTTTGCGCCCTCATTTTCCTCCTTGGTTTCAGCATCACCACATGACTCCTACCTGTACTAGCAAAATTCACAAAATTTCACAAAGCACCTGTGATGAGACAAGGGAAACATGGGGAGGTCAATTGATTCAACACGTAGACAAAAGTAAGAACAGGGCTAACTTCACAAAATCATTTTTATTAGTGATTTTCATATCGTTATACTTGGAAATATTGCCACTTTTATCAGGAGGTGGGTCCCAATATTTAAAAATTGCCTTATGTATACACCAACATAAATGTATCTTCTCTTTGTTTGACAAGAAATACTTTATTTATTTCAAAATATTTTCCAATAACCACTAATCAGAAGGTATTATTATGGATTCCCATAATGGTATGTTAAATTGGTAATTGGTTGTTTATTTCATGTATTAACAAATAAATGCTTTCCAAATAGGCATTCCTCCAATAGGCATTCCAACAGGACTCCTTCCCTGGAATTCTCTCACTTTTTTCTGCTTATCTAAAACTTGCTCATCTTTGTTGGTTCACAAGCTTCATTGTTTCCACAATTTCAGCCTCACATTGCTCTCTGCATTCTCTCTAAGCATATCTAGTTGGCAAATAGGTCAGCTTTTAAGCTATATAAGCATGAGAACTTACTTTTTTGCAAAATGTATATTCTTGCTCAATATTTCTACCATAGAAATCTTATGTTAGAAATGCAGTGTCTACAAGTGCAAATGAAGGTTCCATATATTTTCATGCTTCATATTTTGAGTATTTAAAATAAAATTACTACTGAGTTGTAAAAAGCTCTAAGAATGAGCTCCTTCAACACCAAGTTAATATTTGTTTCTTCAGAATGCACAGATAGTTTTCAGTAAAAACAAACACCTTCTCCAGCTGCCCCAGCACCTTGCAGGAGTGTTGATTATAATTATGCATAGGCATCATGGAATTTACTGATAAACCACACTTTAACCGGGTGACATGACTACTTCTTAAACAACTGTGAAAAATAAGATGTAAAAATAATTGTTAGAAGATTTCATTCCAGATCTTTTTTTAAACCAAGAAACTTCTTTTTTTTAATTAATTAATTTATTTATTAGAGAGAGAGAGAGTGAACGAGCACACAGAGGGAGAGAGGAAGAGGGAGAAGCAGACTCCCTGCTGAGCAGGGATCCTGATGTGGGGCTCAATCCCAGGACCTGGGATCATGACCTGAGCCAAAGGCAGATGTTTAACCAACTGAGCCACCCCAGCACCCCCCAAGAAACTTCTTAAAGTGAGGTTTTCATTGTGCAAAAGAAACTTGTTTTAATTTTAATTTTGACCATAATATCATAGACAAAACACTAAACTCCTCAGAAGACAGTCTTTCTTTAATCTCGGGCCTGGATATCACCATCTAGTTATATAATCTTGACAAATTACTTAATTTGCTGAGAATCAGTTTCCTTATATGTGAATTGAATCTATGGTCTGCATCATAGAGTTTTATGCAAATTATTGAGGAAATATATCTGAAAACACTTTGGAATCTTTAACCTGTAATAATAATATGTAAATTATTTCATCCCAATTGTTAGGTAAATGTTATTAAAAAGATAATTAGTACTGGGGCGCCTGGGTGGCTCAGTCGTTAAGCGTCTGCCTTCGGCTCAGGTCGTGATCCCAGCGTCTTGGGATCAAGCCCCACGTCGGGCTCCCTGCTCAGCAGTAAGCCTGCTTCTCTCTCTCCCACTCCCCCTGCTTGTGTTCCTGCTCTCGCTCTCTCTCTCTCTGTCAAATAAATAAATAAAATCTTTAAAAAAAAAAAAAGATAATTAGTACTTATTATGCAAAACACAAAATTAGGCAATCCAGGGGATAAAAAGAATAGCAAAATATAATACCTCCTCTTACTACATTTATAGTTGGGAAGTATAATGTGTGAAATTATCTCCTTACAGATCAGGTAAAGTAAAAGCAGTATAAACTAAGTGCTATGGACATTGAAAAGAGAGAGATCAGAAAAATCTGGATGTTTGATAGCATCCTTAAAGATAGAAAGATGAACTTCAGGGAAAGAATATTCCAGAGAACAAAGAGAACAAAGCCAAGACATGGAGATAGAATGATTGGAATATGTTTGTGGCATATTAAGTAGACCACCAGGACAGCATTCTGATATGTTTAGAGATGTCATGGAGGATATGGCCAGAGAGGTTAATTAAGTATTTTAGGGCCTAAGTGTATGTATATTTAGCATATATGGAAATGCGGTCTTTTAAAAAAATGTATCTGTGTGTCTCTGTCTCTTTTAGATATCATTTAATTTCACACATTAGTTTTCAGAGAGCTTATGTGACCTGTTTAAGATCACAAAGCTAATTAATAACAAATTTATAGAAACATGATGTAAGGAAGATTTATATTATCCCAGAGCATATGTAAATGCTACGAATGATTAAGATAGTAAAAAACATTTAAGAAATCATTTCAATATTCAGATGATGAAAAGAAACATTCAATATGTGATGTCAGGTAGTATCAAATCCTACAGAAAGGGTTCAGTAAGAGCTGGGGAAACATTAAGAGAAAATGAAAGATATTGGGCGCCTGGGTGGCTCAGTTGGTTAAGTGCCTTCAGCTCAGGTCATGATCTCAGGGTCCTGAGATGGAGTCCCACATCAGACTCCCTGCTCAGCGGGGAGTCTGCTTCTCCCTCTCTCTCTATCTCTCTCTCTCAAATAAATAATCTGTTAAAAAAAGAGAGAAAGTGAAAGATGTTGATGGAAAGCGTCTGGGAGAATCACAGCACCTTTAACAGCAGAAAGTAGACAAGGCTCGTTTGAAGGAAAGATAATGAGTTCCTATCAACATATGCTGAGTTGGGATTATATCAAAGATCAGGAAGAGATGTTTAATAGACATTTGGGAAAGTGACATTTTTGTAGCTCAGGAGAGAAGTAGAATCTAGAGTGATTGACTTAAGAACCATCTACATCTATGTGAATCTAAGGGAATAAAAATTATTTTATCTGATAATATTTTGGAGTCTCTAAAGTGTTCGTGGGTTTTTTGGTATGTCTTTATTATTATTTATTAATCTCCTACATTATATCCAGTCTTTCTTGATATTTTTCTCTAATCACTGTATGATTGAAGATTACCTTAGTAATGGCTTAATAACCCTGAAGCATTAAGTTAAACATTGAATAAAAACTCCATGGGGTGCCTGGGTGGCTCAGTTGGTTAAGCGACTGCCTTCGGCTCAGGTCATGATCCTGGAGTCCCGGGATCGAGTCCTGCATCGGGCTCCCTGCTCGGCAGGGAGTCTGCTTCTCCCTCTGACCCTCCCCCCTCTCATGTGCTCGCTCGCTCTCTCTCATCCTCTCTCTCAAATAAATAAATAAAATCTTAAAAAAAAAAAAAAAACTCCATGAGGAGAGAGACATGGTGTTTAATTCAATATTATATTCTTGGAGCCTAATGATTGGCAAAAAATACACACTCAAGAATATTTTTGAAAGAATGAATGTAGCAATTTAATAATAGTTATATTTTTTCAACTTTGAAATCATTTTTTAAAGGCTTTAACCCATTTAAATTTATAGCTATTTAATTTGTATGAACAGAGCTAGATTCTGGCTTGATATATATTTGACTTGATAGATTGCCACAAATACTTCTTACAAAATTTGATGTAGCCATAAAATGAAGTAACTTATAAAGTTTGGGTATTTCATTGGATATTCAAAGTGGGCATGTAATATTGAAAACCAATGCAAGTAAATATGTGACAAGTTTAACTGAAAATTACATTTATTACATTATTACAAATGATGACAGGATTATTTCTAATGTGTTTATAATAAATTTTCAGAACTAACTGATATGGAAGCAATGCCTTTTAGAAACACTTGTTTTTCTTTTTAAGGGTAGACTTTTCTATGGTTTAGGAATAATGGTTGGATGCATAGATTTAAAAATCAAAGTTTTGCTGAATATAGGAGAAAAACAACTTTTTAACGTGCCCTATATTTAAAATCTGTTCTGTAGTGTTGTCAGGAAAAAAAAAAATGACAAAGTAATGTTCTTATTGGTATGTTCCTTTTTTGTGTGTGTTTGGTCAACTGGATAAAGATCTTTGTTAATTAGGTGAAAATCCATATTACTTCTTCCCGTGTGCCTTTGACTTAAAGTCACATATAAAGCTATGTCAACATTGCTGACACTAAATAAACAAACTATAATTAAAGGAGAAATGCAAAAGTATGCTTCAAAGGTACCTATGGAAGAAAAAGCACTCACCAAGCAGTGGGTCTCCCCAAACAGAATTTTTTAAGCCCCACAGCATCTGTCTTCATGGTATTCTATGAAAAGAACCAAGCAGGCCACAAAGCTTTGTGTGAGTGGCCTCCTACTCACTGTTCATCCCCTTTGATCGATTACACTTGCTAGTTCTGTTTCTGCCATTGCTGAAAGAATAATGACTGTGGGCCCTTGACCTTTGCAGTTTTGGATCTCCAACCTGTACTCTGGTTTTCTGCCAATTAAACTTAGATCAGGCTCTCTGATTGAGCTTATTTGCATACTATCAAATGGAAACAGGAAACTGCCTCTGTAATAATCAGGGTGTTGGACAGAGCTCAGGCTATATACACAGGTTTTACCAGGCCAAGTCCGTTTTCTCTGCCATGTTGTAGCAGGGTTTTAAGGGCCACAGTTTGGACCTGTTGTAGGACCAGAGCCCCATGTTAGCAGAAATACAATGGTACTCCATTCTGAAAAGTAGCTATAATCAAGATGGTATAGAATCTTAGGAAAGCAATAGCAGTGCTCATGTATGCCCAAAATATTAATGAAGAAGCCAGAAAATGGTTGGCCATTGGGAAGATTCATAACCTTTTAAAAAAACATATTTCTGTGATTATAAACTTAAGCTGTTGGGCCATACTTATAGTTTACTTTATTTGGTAAAAACTATACAATAGTTCAGTTCCTCTAGGAAAGAGGATTGTTGCTGAATGGTAAGTGGGGTAAAAATACTGGCCTATATGCATGCACTGGCCATGCATTTAATCACAAGGATTATCACAGAAAAATTAAGACTTATTTGAATAAAAGCTAAGTGAGTATTATATAGCCTATATAAATACCTCTTCATTAAAATATTGTTTCCCAAGTTTATACATGAATTTATAGCCCAATAGATGAGACATTCTTGAGACCGATTATTTAAAACATAAATTGTGTTTGGCAGACTTACAAAGGAGCTCCTAAACCAAAGCATATGTGAAAGGTGTTGGAGATTTCTAAATTTCAGTTCGGCTCAGAAACATTTTCTGTGCCAGCCACTGAGCTGGAAACTGAGCTATCATCACCAAATAAGGCCTTGTGCATTGTCTCAGAGAGGAGCTTACCATCCAGTGAACCCAAGAGACACCCAAACAGAGGCTGTCAACATTCGGTGGCAATGGTTTCAGTTTCAAAAGTTGTGCCCCTGAACAATTGTTAACATAGAAAACACACACTCCAAAAATCATGTCAGCTGTATATTTGATATAAATTTCCCTTTTGGTTGTTTTCAACCAAATGGAATTCAGTTCACATGTTCCTATAGCCATGATCAAGAGGGCTGGGTGATACCCTGACTTAGAATGGCTCTTTGCATTTGTGAGCTTACTGGATCCACCTGAAGCTTGCTGTAAATCTTTAGGATGAACTTGGAAATGATTGATCAGGTATCCCTCCTGTGGATGTGTTGGGTACTTTTCCAAAGCAACCACAAACTCTAAGCCAGGCATGCCAAAACTTAGCAATATACTTGCTATAAACAACAATGGAAATGCTTTCTAGACCCACAAACATTAAGGGAAAAAAAATTATCGAAATATGTGTGTCTGGGCGTGTAACTAGGATAAACCATTATAATGCCTAATTTATATATTTAAAGTAAATACAATTTTCAAATACAGAAAAAAAATGGGGAATTATCTTGAGTTTTTACCACTGTTTACTTCTCTTGGATTTGTGGTCTCAGAACTTGAAGTATGACGAATGTCTGTTTTAGGACATTTAGGAAGGAGTTTCAGACAAAAATTTCAAATGATGAAAGGTAAAAACAAGAGAGAAAAATAAGTTTCAAAAACCAAAAGCTCTTATAAAGTCCAAGTGTTGCAGTGAAGGGAACAAATAATGTAACTCTAAGGAAGGAGTCCAAACTTCATCCTTTTTAGATACTACTTGGCTCTAACATGTCTAGGATTCAGTTATATTCCAATTTAAGTTGACGTGGAAAGATTTGTTTCCTCCCTAAACTAAGACTCCTAAAATAAATGGAAAAGGAAATTGTAGAGTTACCTCTACTTCAAGGCTGGACCAACCCTGTCTAGGTTAAAATGCATTTTATCTAGGGCGCCTGGGTGGCTCAGTTGGTTAGGCGACTGCCTTCGGCTCAGGTCATGATCCCGGAGTCCCTGGATTGAGTCCCTGGATCGAGTCCCGCATCGGGCTCCCTGCTCGGCAGGGAGTCTGCTTCTCCCTCTGACCCTCCCCCCTCTCATGTGCTCTCTCTCTCTCATTCTCTCTATCTCAAATAAATAAATAAAATCTTTAAAAAAAAAAAAAAGCATTTTATCTAATTAAACGTCCCGGGGCTGTGTGGGAGTATAGAAAAAGAATGGTCTCTGCTCACACCTAGCAGCTTCATGAACTTAGATGGCTCAACCAGATACAACTTAAATCTTCTTGTTTCTATTGATCTTAGGCATTTTTAGAATTTCCTATTCATTTTGTGCACCCTCATGTGAGCATGTGTGATTTGTAAACACTGATATTTGATGCCATCATCTACTTTATTCAGTGGTTTCCTCATCTATAAAAATAGGGACAGAAATTCCTCCTCAAAAGTTCTGTGGTTTCGGGGCGCCTGGGTGGCTCAGTTGGTTAAGCGACTGCCTTCGGCTCAGGTCATGATCCTGGAGTCCCTGGATCGAGTCCCGCATCGGGCTCCCTGCTCGGCAGGGAGTCTGCTTCTCCCTCTGACCCTCCTCCCTCTCATGCTCTCTGTCTCTCATTCTCTCTCTCTCAAATAAATAAATAAAATCTTTAAAAAAAAAATAAAAAAGTTCTGTGGTTTGATGAATTTACAACATAAAATTCATCTCAAACTATCTTAAGTACTCTAGTTTGCTACATTATTCACAGAGGTTTTCCAGTTTGGAATATATCTGGACATCTACATAACCAAACATCTGGGGTCTAGTGTCAGGCCATCAATTAAACCAGATGGAAGCCCTACAGGCAAACGTCTTTGTTCTGTCATGATATAGATCAATAGGACTCAAACCTGCTTGAGATTCAGTATTGTCAGGAAGATTTATCTGAAGTATGCATTATTGTGCTCCACCCAAAGGAATTGTGATCCAGTGGTTTACAGTGGGGTCCTGGCTACATATTCTTGTAAGACTCTCCTGAAAGCCTTCCTCATATACAGATGGATTTAGTAGTCTACACCATCTAGGGTAGCAAATGGCTAATGGTATTTCCAAGATGTCAGTACTTTAAGTGTTGTCGAGTTCTTTAGACATATTAAAAATAAGGTGAAAGTAAAACAATATCAGGGTCCAATATCCAAACATTATGGAAGTTTCAGGGGAGGAGAATAGCGTATGTCTTATCAGGCTGTCAGATTCAGTTTCCTATTTTGTGAACGTAGAATAGCCTTGGTCATATTTAGAAACATCACATTTAATGACAAGATATTAATAAACTTGTCCTGCAACTAAGACACTAGTAAATGCTTAACTGTTAAAAATGTTTGAGCTGTGCGGTGCCTGGGTGAGTCATTTGGTTAAGTGTCAGACCCTTGATTTTGGCTCAGGTCATGATCTCAGGGTCATGAGATTGAGCCAAATGTTTGAGCTGGTAAAAATTCTTAGTTTGCTTAGTTAGCAAAGAGCTTTTAGTTCCTTTATGTATTCTTCATGCTGACTGTAAGCTATAACTGCTCTGATCAAAATATTTCCCTGAATGTTACTGTCAGGTGGTTGGGGGTCTAGAGAAAGGGAAGAGCTAACCATACTCTGGAGAAAATTTTTGATAATTTTAAATGTTCATAATGATGTGATTTTAATTTTTTTTATGATGTATTCTTGGATGGAGAGAAAAAAACCTTTGTATCAGGTTATGGCTACTAATTTTTTAAAAAAATTTTAATACACCTTAAGTCAAAAATTAATACACCTTGAGCAAATATTATATCTAGTAATAAGCAATTCTGAGATGTCCCATCTGATTGGGGAATGAGTCATGTATTTTAAACAGTTTTTCCTCACTTTTTTTGGTCTTTACTAGCTTTTTCCTTTCCTTCTTTAACTGCTGAATATTTGTGAAATTATTTTATTGTGTAATTTGTTGGGTTTGAGAATATATGGCATGTGAGTATGTTCTGAGAGTTCAAATTCCCTTCAGTCAAGGACCCCATGTCACTGCTACCAAAGCCAGCGTCATTTGAAGCATTGATGTCCTCTAATTGGAAGGCAGGAATTTGACTCTAATTTGAAGAAAATATGTACATATATAAGAAGACAAAAAGAAATGAAAATGGATTAAATTCAAGAATTAATTTAATGGAAGGCGTAGGTGGAGGTGAAGAGAGGTGTTTTTCATTAACATATATTGATGATGAAATTTGTAAGGTTAGGGCCTCAGTGATTGCTCCTCCTGATCCCATTATCCAGTGGCATGTGGTTGTTAGAATGAAATAAGAAGGAGGAAGAGGGAGGAAAGGGAGGATGGGGATAATGTTGATTTTTGCTTCAGGCTCAATCCCAAGGCTGTAATTTTCATTCCAAAGCACAGGGGAGGCAAATGGAGTGACCATTTAGGTTGGTAACACCCTTGAATTTCTGCCATACTTGGAGGGGGTGGGGTTCCTCTTGGTTTGCACCATGGGCCATAGGCCCAAATAAAGGATCAGGTCCGTTTTCTTTTCAGTTCTGACTCCTTCAGCAGTAGAGACATGTAAGTGAACGAGTTTTACCCAGTAACAAGAGTCAGTAAGATAATAAGATAGCGTATGTAACATATTTTTCTGGAAAAGAATTTATGTGCACAATGCTTCTTTGTTTATTAATCCTTAAACTCTAAGCCTAAAGTACACAGTTTTTATCGGCATAAATTCTTCTGACCTACTTTCCCAAACAGGATTCTGTGTCCTTTGCCAGTCTCTTGTGGGGGTGTCACCGTTGCTTTGAATGCTGTGCCGCAGGGCAGTGCCAACCTCTCCCTGCTTTTGCTAATCCTTGTTCCTTCCAGGTTATCATAATGTTAGCTCACCATGAATTCATGTTCATGGGTATTTTTTGTGTTTGAGTGTTGATGTTTTACTGTGCATCACAAGCAGACACACTTGGTCCGTTCCACATAGGAGACAACACAGAAGAGCTTAATGTGCAGTCTCAAGGGGTCACTTTTGAAATTCAGATTATCTATCAAATCCATTGTTATCTGGCTCCTTTATGAAATTGGAAGAACAGTGAATTTTTACCTTATATTCATAGAGAGCCCTTCAAGAAATAATAACAGTTTTAAAACTTTAAAAAAATTGGTAACAGGATTAAAATGGAACATTTTGGGTGTCATTAAAAAAAAATTGGTAACAGTAATTAAGAATTCTTTTATTAATTTATGAAAAACTATTTAAACCATATTATCTGAATATATTTAATCCAGATATCTGCTCACACACAACCTCTTTTTAAGAAGCAAGTAATAAATTCATACACACTTATGTTTTATATAAACACATGATGATGGGATTGCTTAAATACATGCCAAGTCTAGCTAAAACAACCTGAGTGAGGGAAGTTTATTTTTTTAAAGAACTTCATGGTGAATTGAAATCTAAACACCAGCAAAACAAGTAATCTCCCCAGCTCAAACTGGTGTTAACAACCGAATATCAATGAAGGTAAAATGTTAACAGGATAATCTCCTTTTATTGCCCTTAGTTACCTTGAGTTTACGTCTGTGGATTCTAGTGCAGTTGTCCAGGCTTGTGACTAAGGTCAAGGACTCTGTGAGACTGCTCAGGGGGTCAGTCCTGATTCTGTCACTTCATAGATGCTGTGAATGTGGGCACGTGTTTTTGTTGTTGTTGTTTTTGGATTTTTTTAAAAGATTATTTATTTGAGAGAGTGAGCAGGAACAGGAGGGGCAGAGGGGAAGGGAGAGAGAATTGCAAGCAGACTCCTCACTGAGCATGGAGCCCAATGCAGGGCTTAATCTCACCACCCCAAGATCATGACCTGAGCCAAAACCAAGAGTTGATCACCTAACCAACTGAGCCACCCAGGTGTACCGTGGGCATGTGTTTGAAACATCTGTACCACAGGTTCCTCACCCGTATAAGGATAAAGATAGTTCTCATACCTAGGGTAGCCATCCCTCTTAGTTTGCCAAGGACAGCCCCCATTTATACCGGTTGTCATGAAGTAATTATTACTAGTTTCCCCTTTCACATTCAAAAAACATTCCATTTTAGGGGCTCCAGGTCATGATTCCAGGGTCCAGAGATCCAGCCCCATGTCAGGCTCCGTGTTCAGTGGGGAGCTTGTTTCTCCCTCTCCCTCCATCCTTCCCCACCCCCGCTGGTGCTGTCTCTCTCCCTTTCTCTCTCTCTTTCTCTCTCAAATAAGTAAGTAAAATCTTTAAAAAAAAGTTCCATTTTAAATGATAAATTGTAGAGTGTCTTTTCTTATACAGCTACTGTGAAGATTAAATGAGCTGATCCAGAATTATGTGAAGCACTTAGAGAAATGTTTCTTATTAATACAAGCTTATTATATTTCTTATCAATTTTAATCCCAATATAAAGAAACAGAATTGACAGGGGAAATCCAAAAGAGCTGCACATGCCCTTATATAGTAACAGAAGAGAAAATGGAGGAACATGGCACCCTCAACACTCTGAAAATACCTATTTTCAAAAGATCTGGTTGTGTCTTTTCTTGACCTAAATATCAAAACAATTTGTTCTATCAGTGGGTTCACATTTTAATAATTTTAAATCACTAGAATAATGAAATACAAAATCAGGAAATAATGTTATTGGTAGAAAACATATATGGAAGTTAGTCTCCGTCTTTCAAGCAGCTATTATTTCAGGCAAATAATAGGTTATATATTAGCCATAATGTAACTGGATTTAATTGTTGGGTAAATATCCTCTCCATAAAGGTGTAAAAGAGTACAAATGGCCACCCATGAATACAATGGATGCAGACCTGATATTCAGCTGATAAGTATCAATATGCCTGTACTGCTATTAAAATATTGAAAAACCCCAGGTGACTCTTTTCTACCTTGGTCACCTCAGCCCTACCCCAAATCTTGGTCTCACCCAGGATCCAACAACTAAGAGGTTCCTTTCTGGCCCAGCAGTGGGTCCAGCTCTAGGCTGTGATCTTTCTAGTGGGAGATACCTGTGGTGATCCCTTAAAACTCTCCAAGTGGATGGCAGGGAATATTGTTCCAAAGCATGATCAAGTAGAGTACATCTCCTCTCTCCATGTAGACTCATTAGCTGCCTTCTTGTGCAAGTTCACGTGGAGTCTGCTCTAAAGTTCACTTCAAACAAAGAAAAAAGATGGGAATCCTTGGAAAGGCTTTCTGTCATCTTCTTTGACAGCATTTTTTGGTGGAACAGATGATTTTCCAAAATTATAAGAATAACCTCAGTAACCTCACTTAAAACACATAATCTTCTTTTCTGGATCATCTTGATACCTAATTTGTAATCGTACTCTATCAGTTAGAGAAAAACCATTTTTGAAAATCACATAATAACCTGAGTTTTCATTGTGGAGAGTGAGACAGTGAAATTATTTCCCTTTGAAAGTGATGACAGAAAAGAATATCTTTTTCTTTTGAAGAGCTTCGTGACTAACAAGTGACACCAGCTACTGTTCCAAGGGGATACACATGCATTTCAAACCAGTGACATTGAGAAGATCAGGGATTAGGCTGCACGTGGAACAATACTACAACAATGATGCAGGAGTACACATAGGATCGTTTCTGGACTCTCCACAGGATTGCTCTCAGGGGCCTGACTAGGGAATGGAATGAACCGGTTCTTCTGCTTCCAAGAAACTGTGCCTGAGTCTTGGTGTAGTGCCAGAGTGATGGCGAAACGCTTGGCCCCCAGCAGCATGCTGTCAGTGTGTTTGCGTCAGCAGCCTGAGTAACTGCAGAAGAGGAATAAGCACAGGCATTTAGAGATGGCAGAGGGTTGCTAAAGTGTGGGGGGAAAAAAACGCCAACGAACAAAAGTCGCTTGTGATTTTCGCCTTTCAATCATGTTTTTATCATGCTGAAATGAAGATTGTCACTGTGTGATTTTTGATGTGTAAGGACAGCTAAAATTGATAATTCTCTTGCATAATAATGTACCCCATTTTAGGCACATTTTTATTTGTTTTTACTCATACTGGGTTATATTCGATATTTTTTTTCTTTATTGGCATCCTCTGTGGCCATTTTGGGCTGTGACTCCCTGTTCTTTACATGTTTTGGTACCATTATCCATAAACATGCAGTTCTCCCTCCCTGCTAGCTTCGTGAGTACTATCAATGACATTACGTATGATAGGCAGATAGTGGCTCCATGAAAGACAGCCACATCCTAATCCCCGGAACCTGTGAATGTTACTTAATATGGCTAAATCGACTTCACTGGTATGGATCAATTTAAACTCTTAAGATCTGGAGATTATCCTGGATTTTCCAGGTGTGCTTTAAGTTCAACCACAAATTTGCATATAAGACAGTGACAGAGAAATTTGAAACAGAAGAGGAAGAGAAGGCAATGTGATCACAGAGGGAGAGACTGAAGGGAGGAGGTTTCAAAGCCAAGGAATGTCAGTAGCCCCAGAACCTGAAAGAGACAAAGAACAATTCTCTTCCAGAGCATCCAGAGGGAGTGTGTCCTGCCAACAGCTCCCTGTCAGCCTGGTGGTACTGATGGTGGACTTCTGGCCTCCAGAACTGAGAGGATACAGTTCTGTTGTCCTAAACCATAAAGCCCATAGTAATTTGCTATAGCGACTCAAAAACTAACACAGCCTGATTCAGAAACTATGCATGCATAGATTTAAATGCGTCTTCTTTTTTACAATGCAATTTTCCACAAATCAAACATAAGTACCGAAAAAGTGCAAAAATCTTCTGTATAAATGAGTTATCATATGAGTTAGCACCAAGCAACCATACTTCACTGAGATTGAAAAATCTCTGTGTCCTCTTTTGTGCCTCTCCATTCTCCCCAAATGTGACCACTGTCCCAACTGCTAACACCATAGTGCCATTTTGCCTGATTAATTTAAACTTTTTATAAATGGGATTGTGTATTTTATTTTTGTCTAACGTGTTTTGCTTAATATTTTGTTTGAGAGATTCATTGACACTGTTATGAGTATAAGTAGTTAGGTTTTTTTATTGCTGAGTACTACCCCTTTTGGGAAAATAGAGTGTTTATGCATTTTCCTGTTCGTAGACAATTATGTCTTTTCCAGTTTGGGGCTATCTTGAATAAAGTTGCTGTGAACATTTGTATACGTACATGTCTTTTGGCACATACCTAAGAATTGAATTGCTGGGTCATATAGTATGCATATGTTCAGATGGAGCAGATAGAGCCAAATTATTTTCCAAAGTAGTTATTACGAAGTTACATTCCTTTCAGAAGTAGATGGAAATTCCATTTGTTCTATATCCTTGCCAAATCTTGGAAATTACTGTCTTTAAAACTTTTTTTTTATTAAAACAAAAGATTTAGCTAATGACAAACAGTGGTATGTCATTATATTTTATAGAATTTCTATTCTCTGCATGACTAATGATTTTGGATACTTTTTCAAATGTTTGTTATTCACTTGGATATCTTCTAGGGCAATTATTTCAAGACATTGCGCATTTTGTTTTAGGTTATATTTTTCTTACTGATTTTCAGGAGTTCTTTATATAGTCCAGATATCAGCCTTATATAGGTTATAAGAGTTTACAAATATTCTTCCATAGCAGACTTGTTGTTGCATAAATGGAGATTCCAACTTTAATGTATTCCAATTCATTATTCTTTTCTTTTGGTTTATACTTGTTTGCCCTATTTAACAAATCTACCTATTCCAAGGCCATAAAGATAGTCTCTCATATTATCCTGTAAGGGAATTGTTGTCTAACTTTTCAATCTGTAATTGACCAGCCTTTCAGAAACAGTATACAAATTTATATTTGTACCAATTGAAGTTGAGAGTATCTATTACTCTGTACCCTCATCTATAGGGTTTATTTTCTTTCTCTTTGAAAAACTATTATGAAAAGGCACATTATTATCCACTATATTCTGAAAATACATTTAAGAAAATGTATTTTCATGCGTATAATTTTTTATTATACATGGGAGTAGAGACCTTGATAAAAGTAACATATAGTCTATAAATTTAAAAAATATATTAAGGCTTTAAAATCAGAGAAAAGCATTTTTTCAACAATAGTAATTTTTCTTTGTATGTGTCTATTCAGCAAAAGCATCAGAAGTTCTTTAATTGCCACCTTTAGTAAAACTTAGGCTTGCTATTTCTCTGGTGTGAAATTTTAGGTGGAAAAGCTGTTTATAAATGATATAAAATAAAGGCTAAATCAACATTCTTGTATTATTTTTCATGGAGAATAGTAACTATAGGAGATTAAGCAATTATCTCCTCATGGTGGAATTAGATGGACATTCTTAAGGCTAAATTTGGAAACTTATCTGCAAGATGATGTTTTGGATAACATTCAAGTGCTGGGTTAAAGAGGCAGTAAAACTTTTTAGATTAAGAAACGTGTGTTGCTATAAAACATAGTAAGTGTAGGGTGCTGAAGTGGGCTTATGAGTGATCTTATCATCTCTTCTGCAAGAGATTGTCTTCAGTTTCAAGAGGGATTCCAGAGTCAGAAAAAGAATTCCTTGATCTAGATTCTACAACAAAATCATCATGAATAGATCCATCATAGATTAAAAAATAAAAGGAAAACATGCGATGAAAATGACTGCATTCTACAAACTACATAGGCTGCAGAAATGATATGTAAGAAAGAAATGATAAATTAAAATAAGATAAAGAAAAGATTGATAAGAAAGAAGCTTGATTTGAAAAAAAAATTGGGGATTTGGAGTATTTTGCCTGTTTTCTAAATATATTTACCAGAGGAATAGAGAGAGTAGAAATCCTTTGATGAATGAAACATCAAAAACTAAAAAGGTTGGGACTAAGAAGTTGTTTTGGACTTATCTAATGGAGGCTATCTTTTTTTTTTTTTTTAATAAGAGAAGAAACATTTGACAGTGACCCATGACCTGACCTTGAATGCTAGTCTATGTCCAGGCTATGGAGACATGAAGGTAGTAAAGTTATCACGTAATATATAATAATTTTTAAATTGCTTGACTTTATGCACAAGTGTGTACTAGACAGGGAAAGGGATCTCTTTATAGATGGAGGATTTTAATCAAGAGAATGTATAACTTCCTAAAAAAAAAAGAGAGAGAGAAAATATGACTTCCTAAGGGCAAGAATTAGAGCTTCAAGTTAAGTTATGAGACTAAACAGGGGGTATAGTTCTAGTCAAAATCCAAAATATTACTTGAAATGGTTTTTTGGGATGCCTGGGTGGCTTAGCCAGCTAAGCGTCTGCCTTCAGCTCAGGTCATGATCCCTGGGTCCTGGGATTGAGCCCCTCCAGGGAGTCTGCTTCTCCCTCTGCCCGCTGCTCCCTCTGCTTGTGTTCCCTCTCTCTCTTACTCTCTCTCTCATTAAAAAAAAAAAAAAAAAAAAAGGAAGAAATGTTTTTTTATTTTCCCAAAATTTAGTTATGTTTTTATTCTCATTATTAAATCCGAGGAAACTAGAAATATACAAATTGAAATTTAGTTAAGTGCACATGTTGGAGCAGTGTTCAGAAATTTTGTAACTGCTTCTTAGACACTGGGATTAGTTGCATGTGTAGTGGTGGAAATAATAGCGGGAAAGAAGAAAAAGCATATTATAGATAAAATTAGAAAGAACTCAGTTTATGTTGGGGTAGAGGTTAAGGGTAGTTTTAGAAAGTCTAAAAGTTGGAAAAGACCAATGCTAGAAAGGACCTTATTATTTGGTTCAACTCTTCTATGCAAAACTGAGGCTGAGTTAGATGGTATGCGTAAGAGTAAAAAGCTGGTTATAAGAACATGATGATGGTTTGTCTGCTACTGATTCTCATTCTAGTAGCAGCCTTCCACAATGCCACTTGGCTGTTAGTAGCAAGAGTAGGTCTGAGGCCTGCTGCCTCAGTGAGCCCTGTGTATATTGCTCAGTACTGGGAGCCATGTTGATGAATTGCATTGACTCATTCATTGTTTGTCCTAATTGTTGGACAGGCAAAATGAGAATGCCAAGTGAATTTGCTCTTACTACTTTTAGAAAAGGAAAAGACAAAACAAAACAAACTTGTTCGTACCAGCGCTATTCAAGTGTGGTCCTCCATAACTGGCAGAGAATGCCAGCAGTTGTTACCAGGCCAGACCGTGGTAAATACAGGAAATCATAGTACAGCCATTTGACAGAATAATGTCTACTGGATCTAATGTGAAGACATCTGGGCTTTTATTTTGTATGGCAGAGTTGTTGTTAATTTTCATTTGCCTAGAAATTCACTTTTATTACATATTAAAGAAATTTTTTTTAAAGAAACAAACAAAAACACTTGTCCTCATTTGAAAAGGATTAGTCTAAAGCACTTTCTCCTCAAATTCCCTCACTGGTAAATGACAAATACTAATTTAAGTCGGGCAACACCACCTGCTGGGACAAATAATCCTTTCTCTTCTCTTCTCCCTCCCCTCTCCCAAATTGGGTTGAGAATTTAAGGACTTTTACAGATCATTTCAAAGAATTTTCATTGAATTGGTACAGTTTTCCCACCTCTTTAAGGCATTCTGGAAGTTTCTAAAAGAAATAATAAAAATTTTAAAGAATGCCTAGATTTGTGGGACAAATGAGTCTGGTTAGGTCTAATATGTGTAAGAATGGATGTGTACTCAAAGTGTTACAATGGGAAGAACTTCAGAGTCAAGCTTCCCTGGATTCTGGATTCCAGTCCTGACTCTACCACTCCATAGCTACAGTGGATCAGCCCATATTTAACTCCTCTAACAGTAGTTTCTTTATAAGGCATGGAGTACAATATATAAATCTCATGGTGCAGGGATTAAATATAGGTAATTAAAACACATCTCAGTGCCAGTAAAATCATATGTTACCAATAAAGGTAAGTCATTATTCTCATTTCTCACAGGAGAAAGTGAGAATTGGGAAAGACTTTATAGAAATTATATGATTAGTTAAGCCTTAAAAACATGGAAAAGTTAGCCAGGCAGATAAGACAAAGAAGACTAATATGAACATAGCTGAGAAGCATGAGGTAGTAAAATGTTTTTGTCAGACATTACAGGTAGCTCAACTGCAGAAACAGAAAGATCAAGGAGGAAATACCAGGTGTTAGAGCTGAGGAAGTAAGAAAGGTTAAATCATGAGAAGCCTTGCTCAGCAAACTTGTAGACATGGAATTTTCCCTTTTTATGGGACATTTATAGCCTGGGTGCATGGACCCTCCTCACTGAAAATGGAGGGATATTTGAATGAATTCCAAGGTATCAATGACATCCTGAAGTTGTGTGCAACATTTTATGACTATAATCACATATGAAATTTTTGAGAAAAAGGCCCTAAGATTTGCTAGATTCTTAAAGTGCCCCACAGCTTCTAACAAGCTCAGAACAATCAGATTAGGAAATAGGAAGTCTCTGAATAGACTTAAAGTGGGACAGAAGTGCTGTGTGTGTAAAAGACGTGGTCACATTTAGCTTTTGGATGATAGTTAACTCAGGTAGAAACATGAAGCTGATGTGAGAATTCCACTTGATTTGTAGGTTAGGGTCACAGTCTTTGTATCCCTAGCACCCAGAACACAGAATCCCTCATAGTGCCCGTGTTTTCCCAATGTTAAGTAAATATTTGAACAAAGGATAAGACTAACGACAGGAGGAGAAATTATCTATTTCATGCAATTATCCAGTCAGAGATGACATGACAAGTGTATAGAATTAAAGAGTGATAATTGGGATGGAAAAGAAAGGACAGATTCGAGACATTTTAGAGATAAATCAGCAACACTCGGCAACTGATTGATTGGCTGTGAGGGAGGAATGGAGAATGATATCCTGGTTTATAGGTTGGATGATAGATTCCTGTGTCATTCTGTGCCTGTCTTTAAAAACAGTTATTTTCTACTGCCTTGTATTATATTACTATGAACATACTGTATCTCCTCTTGAAGACTGTAAGTTAGTAGGAGACATGATTTATTTTTTAATTTTTATGCTATTTGCAACAGCAGTTGGTTTAGTGATGTCCAACTAAGACGACTCAGGAAGCATATGTTTAAAAAAGTTAAAGATGCCGTAAAGGATGGTGTCCAATATTTAGAACCTACAGGGATGATTACTTTTTGTTTCCCATTTTTAAACTTCCTGACAGTTTTTGCCTTACAGTAGTTTTCAGTTTATGTGAGGGAACAGTTGCGATGCAGAAACCTCTTGTGGACTGGGAGTAAAAAGTTGAGTAGTACATCTGTGCTTTGTAAACAGTGAAGTGGGAGAGGTTGGACAGGCAGGGTTCAGGAGCTCCTACTCAAGACTCAACAAGAACAGTTTCTCGCTGATCTGTCGTTGAATTTCTGATTTCATTTGGTGAGTTCTGCTCCTTAAGCATGTACGGAATGAGATTCTTTGACAAAGAGAAAGATGTTTTTACAAAACAAATACAGAGATTTAGAGTGGTATTTTCATGATGGCTATATTATATATATTATATATCTTGAAAATTATTGCAGTGATGTGCTCAATTAGCACTTTGCATGCATTTCCTTAAAAAGACCTGGTCCATTGGGGGTCAGGTAGAGTTCAAAGGGTGGTGCCCTGACACTGTAGAAAGATGGTATGGTGAGTTGGAAAGGACAGTGGCTCTAGGGACAGAAAGACCTAGTTTCAGATTTCTCCCATTGGTCATTTTTCATTGTGTCACCTGGAGAAAGAAAGATGTCTGACTTTCCTGGAGGATATTGCTATTCCCTGAAAATAAGAAAATGATAGCAGCTACTATATTATGAGCAATATAATGTGCCTGTAACTGTTCTAACTACTTTAATATATTAATTTATCCTAACAAACCCATTAGATATATGATTTCATCATCCCCAATTTACAGATAAGTAAACTTAGGCTCCAAAGAATTAAGTAATTTTGCTAGATGACACACGATGTGGCAAGGAAGGTATTTAACCTGACACCCTGACCACACACCGGATCACTACAGACCTTTTAGGACTGTAATGAAGATAAATGATCATTTATGTAAAATCTTAGAAAATAATATTGACATATATTTGCTTCCATATCATTATTAGTAATATTAACATGATAATTAGATAGGCTTTTTTGCAAGGGAGAACTGTGGACTTCAGTCCCACTTATAACAATGGTTTTTTTTATCTTCATATTTTTTATTGAAGTATAGTTGATACACAATGATTTACAATGTTAGTTTCAGATGTACAACATAGTGACTTGACAACCTATATGTTATGCTATGCTCACCACAAATGTAGCTATTAAAGGAAAAATTAGTTTTGAATCTCAAATAATTAGCTTGCTCATGAATTTTTGGATCTTATTTATATATCAGTTAGAGATATTCTGTACCAAAAACTGGGGAGAAAGCTTTTCTGCACAGATGTTTCCATGTCATGCATTTTTGAGACTCTCCAAATTCTTTGTGGAAAGAGGAAAATTGGGCCAAAGTATAAATTATCTCTAATCTTCACACAAATCTTTGTGAAAAAAACAATTTCATCTTTTGGAAGATCTTGAGTTCTTTGTGAGATGATATTTTAAAAAGTCGTTGTCAAAAATTCACATGTAATGCATAGACTCTAATATTGATATTAATTCTATCCCAAACAGCATAATATTTAAAATAAATCTGAGACTTAAGGCCAGAAAAAATTTTAAGCACTTGAAGATAATAGAATAGGGCTACAATAGAATAGAACTACAACATAGAGAATAATATGGAGGGACATTCTTTTTTTTTTTAAGATTTATTTATTTATTTATTTGAGAAAGAGAGAGAGGGAGAGAGAGAGAGAGCAGGGGAAGGTGCAGAGGGAGAGGCAGACTCTCCACTAAGTGGGGAACCCACTGTGGGGCTCAATCCCAGGACCCTGAGACCATGACCTGAGCCAAAATCAGACACTTAACCAACTGAGCCACCCAGGCGCCCCTGGGAGGGCATTCTTTAGGTAAAGCGAGCACAGATATCCCTTGGACTAGGGGCCAGTTAAAATCTGAATTGTAAGAAGGAGGCAACCTTGGGAAGATCTTGATTAATCTCCTTGGCAGTCACCCTGGTACTACCACAAATTCCATGTGTTCAACAGAGAGATCTGAGAAGACTCTCTGAATAAGTATTTCTGGAAGGAACTATTTTTATTCCTATGGATTTTTATTTTTAATAAGCAATTTACACATCTCTTCTTTGTATATTAAAATTTGAAAACCACTGCTATACCCAGAGAAAAATGAAGGAGACCAAGTCCTCCAGCTGAGTGTGTTCTCATCTTCCATGAAGGGCTAGGGACCATGGACTATGGGTCACACAGACTTGTATCCAAAACTAGGGAAAGTTACCCAAGATTCATCCACAATTTTTTCATATATTAATGCAGAAAACAGTAGGACCTAGTTAGTAGGATAGCTGTGAAGATTAAATAAGATAGTGTAAACTTTTTTAGTAAATTGATAGGTGCTTCATATATTCTCAATAGGTGGAAGGTAGCATGAGTGGTAACTTAAGAGAGGCAAACTGAAAAAAGATGAAGAAAAGTTGTATTTTTAAAAAATCATTTGCTTTTGTGATGGAATTTGAGAATTATTTTTGCTAGAACTTGGAAACATCCTAACTTTTTAATTGGTACACAAATTATACTTCAGTATAAATTAGACATTAATTCACAGATTTTATTTAGCAGGATTAATTCAGAAAACCAATTGCAGACTAACGGCCTAAAGCTAAGACAGTGTACAAATATCCTGTTTAAAACTGAAACTTTCATCTTGGCATGGGGACCATAGTGAGAGCTACTATGCTTGAGGTGCTTCACACATTTTCTCTTTCTATTAGCATAATTGTCCCATGAGATAGGTATTACTTCCATCATTCAGGTGGGAGTACTTAGGTACCAGTAATTTAAATAACTTGCCCAAAGCCCCATAGCTAGTCAGATGCAGTGCCAAGATTTGAGCATAGATCTCTCTGTCTTTAAACATCAGACTTTATTCCAGGAAATGAATTAGGTTAAAAAAAAACCCAAAAAACAGAAAAACAAAACGAAAAAAAGAGTTTCATTTTAATTATCTCTGTGTGTTAGGTTAATATGATTTTGGACTTGAATTGTACTAACTTGAAGTAATTTTCCACTTGGATGTTAAAAGGCAGTCTTGGTTATTCTTACATTCATTATTTATGAGTAATAAAACTTGCAAAGCTTTAAAATTATGGATATACAACCTGTACATCTCTTTGATGAAGAAAAACCCAAGGCAAATGCCTAACTAGAAACCTACATATCCACTCTTCTGGTTTTAGGGCATAAAGTGGCTTGTTTGACTTACTCTTGCTAAGTCACTTGAACTGTGTAATGTGAAATCCCTCAAATAACACCATCCCAACTATCTGCACCTGTCGTTTTGTCTAGTAAAATATGTTTTACTTTTTGAAAAAAACTGGCCATAAATCAGTGGAATGAAACTTCCCTCCATGTTAAAAAGATGACCGTGAGCTGTTAAAAAGATGACCGTGAGCTGTTAATACTCAGGTCAAACTTTTGGTTTCCCATAAGCTTGTCAGTTCCTCTTTTAAGTGTGCCTTATTTCCACAAAAAGATTTTACTTGTACCCTGAAAATTAAAGAGACAGTCTTGGCTAATGCTTACCTCGTGGAGGCAATAGCATTTTGTAAAGTACATACACTCTGAGTCCATATTCTGCTATTCTCCTTGAAGTGCCTCCAGGAATGATAAATATCTTGTTTCCAGAGCAAAAACAGAAAAGCGCAACAGTGATCTTCTCTTTTGAAAGATTGAATGATGCCGCACCCACTCCATCTCAAATACCATCATGTGAAATTTGGAAGCAAATGGTTTCCAGGTCTAGGACGAAGAAAAAAGAAATGTGTTGCTTATTCATTGTATATGCAAGCCATTGTATACATGATGAGTCTTAGGCTTTTCAAAGCTGCAGGAAGTGCGGTGTGATCCTTTGTGTTTCTCTTGAAAAGAATCAAAGGGGAGCTCTATTACTATGTAGGGGCACACTCCCAAGAACTCCCTTTAAATCTCTCCTCTCCAAAAGCTGAGCACTGAGAGTCACTGACCTTGTATTTTAGACAATGTCAGGGGAGAGAGATACAAGAAGAAAGGAGAAAAGGAGGCTTCTGCACTGAATGACTGACGAATGTGTTTAAAGTGAAATGAACATGTCTCTACTGTCCTCTACATTTCTCCAACTTGTTTCTTTGTTTGGAAGCCAAATGCAGTAACTTGGCTAAACAATGAGTCACACTGAATTAAATAATGTTTAGATAAAATAGCTGTCTCTTTAGGAAAACATCTCTGTATTACTTTGTTCATGAAGCCCGGTTCTTTGGATGTGAGAGTTGATTGTATACAATTTTATGATATTTTTCTGTGTGCAAATGAAAATGGGTTTAAGAATGTGTCAAGTGAAAACAGAGTTCAAGAATTTTGGTTGGTGGGGGTGCTGGGTTATTAAAATCCAAATTGTCTGTCTGTGTCTGTCTTACTAAAAGTTGTGGGTGGTCCATGCTGAAAGAATCTAGAGATCAAAAAATTTTGGCAATATACAGCAGTTTTCCAGTTACTGATAACTGGTATTTCTTTCTTTGTGTAGTTCAGCATTTAGTTAGGTGCAGTGCATCCAGACTCCTGTATGAAAATATATTTAAATCATAAAGCTCTGTAGAGAAAGTTTGCACTGCCTGGCTCTTGATTAAAGAGTAATTATAATTCTTTAAAGTGACACAAGGTTAAATTGAGCTGTCAGTACTATCAGACTCTTACTCTTTATTGAGCACATCATGAAGAAGAATGTTAACAAGTGGAGTATTTTCCAAGACTTTTGTCTATGCATATGTATTTCTATGCGGACATCTTTTAGTTATGCAAATAATTTTATTCTGCTTTACTCAATATTGTATCATAAAATAATCTTGCTCTTGAGAACTCTTTAGTAGCAGAATTTAACTAACAAACTTGTAAGTGATCATGGCCTGCACTTCCTCAGATTTTTTTTTCCACTGGCAACTTCAGCAACTTTGGAAAAATCAACCGCTTTGGTTTGATACACGAGGAGTTTGCATCGTTGCCTGTTGCTTGTGTGACATCCAAGAAGTTTGCTTTCTTGCACGTTGGTTGACTCCTTACTTCTGCTTGACAAAGCCTGCTCAAATCCTCCTCTTTATCAACTGCAGAAACTTCTCATTATCCTTGAATCTCCCATCTCAGGGTTTCTATTTAAGTTCTTTCCACTCCCTGGAAAATGTTTCTTTATTAACCCATATTTATTCCTCAGGTCACGGCTTATGTGACACTTGGCTGCAGAGGCTTTTTCTGACTCCTGATGTAAAGCAGCTGCCCTCGCCTTAAACACTGATCCTGTCTTTACCACACTTTGTTGGCGTTTGGTAAATGTTGGCATTTATCACTGTGATTATTAGTTTAATAGACAAAGTGGCTCAACTAATATTTGTTGAATGAAGACATAAGGTCAAGCATTTCCTTCTGTTTAAGATTTCCTTGTTATTTCCAGGAAGCCTTAACCTTCCTTCAGTTCTCCCTTAATTTCCTGAGTTCTCTTTCTTTCTTTCTTTCTTTCTTTCTTTCTTTCTTTCTTTCTTTCTTTCTTTCTTTC